>NW_020664417.1:9429078-9494388 GCF_002925995.2 Terrapene triunguis | reverse complement strand
CTGCCAGAGCTATAGTGTATACTTACTTTGCAATTTTATATAGTTAGTAAACATGGTTATTTGGACCGCACTGTGCCCATGCAGTTCCTTCATGTGACATTTGTTGTGCTAAAAGCAGATGGCAATGATTAGTGATGAGGATGGGATCCTAATTCAAGAACATAGTGAAAAAGAGTGTGGGTGCAGAGGCCAAATGAAAGTAAAATTGAAACTCCAGTCAGCATTGCCTGGAACTGAAAGTTAACTGCTAGTTTAGATAAAAAATAATAAAAGGGTTAGGCTCTTTGGGGAAACTGGTGAGACAGTTTGTTTACATTGAACAGCCCACTACTGACAGTTAATGTGGAAATACTCCTTTAGATTAAGTGACAAAGGTTTGTGCATTGGTACAGAAAGTCCTGGCATCCAAACCTTGTTGACGTTTTACTTAGGCACTAATAAAGTTCATTTGCTAGAATAATAGTAGAATGTGAAAAATAGTAGAAAGAAAAAAAAATCAGCACAGTCATTTTAAATTCAGAGGAATACCGATGCATGTTTTTGCAATATACACCCTGATTTAGTGATACTAAGGAACAGAACTGGCAGTCACTGGTACCAAAGGAATGCCTCCATCACCTAAAGATCCCACTCCTATTGTTCTGCCTCCACAGTGGCAATCACACTTGACCCTGAAATGAAAAGGATTTAGAGTCAGACAGAGCTGGATACTGACATGAAAAGAGCCAGGTTTATTAGTTAGGAGCAATTATCTCCCTGATGTAGGAGTAACTTGAATTGGGAAGGGCGGAGGGGGAGAATATTTTTTTAATTATAGGGACAAAGTGAAAAAAGCAGAATCCTATGTTCCCTTTTTCAAATAATAGAAGGCACCTCTTTTTCAACTTAAGATCCAAGGCAGAGAAACAGCGAAACATCATTCATGTTTGAAGTTCCTGTATTAGCTTGCTTTTAAAGACACCCCTATAAATACAGCAAATTGACAGTGATCATAAACTACAGCAGACTCTGATTTCTGTATAGTGTTGCCCTTTAAAAATACAGCAATAAATCAGTGCTATTGCCTACATTGTAGTGTAAAAAAAATGACAAAAGAATGACATAATTCATATAAATAGAATGTTATGCTAATACTCAAATCTCTCACTCAAGGCATAAGAGTTTAACTTTGAAACAAGGCTCTTACTCGTCTTTTCCATTAAACCATATTTCAAGCAAAACAGTAATAGTGTATTGTCAGGCCCACACTACTTTATTCTCATGACCTTTTATGACATTATATTTAACAACAAATAATTCATACAACTTCTTAACAGCATCATTCAGAATATAAATATGGGAGAGACAGAAGCTAATGCAAGGAAATATTTTTATGAGAAGTTGGAGTATTTCCTAATTGTTTATTATATATACATTCTTTTGCCATAAATCAAGACCTTAATATTCCACCTTCTTTGAGGCTTTAATGTTATTTGGATCTCTGAAACATTTTGATTTAATTTTGCAGCATTGTCACATATCAAGTGGTACACGTCAGTGTCTACAGCAGTCAATTGTTGATTTATTTTCTTTCAGACAAAATGCAAATAGTCTGTTAAGAGGTTTACAACAGTTGTGTTTCAGTCAATATATATGCACTGAATAAATTAAAAGAAGCCACAGCTAAGCTTTGCTAAGGTTCTCATGAATGTAGAATTCTATAGACAGTAAAAAAAAAAAATCCCATAAATTATCCTACAAAAAGAACAAATTAATAACTCCTGGGTAACCCCTGCATAGGAGCATGCCAGAAGAGTGGCTGAGTGCAGGAAAGGAAGTGGTTAGTTTGGGGGTGGGTGGAGTAGCAACTGGAGTGCATTGCACTCTATTTATATTGGGCTACCTAGCAGCCCATTGTTGGCTGTGGAGAAGCCACTGTAACGGTATGTCTACACTACGAGAGTAGTTTGATTTTACTTAAATCGAATTAGTATCCACACTAAGAACAGTAATTCAACTTTGTGAGTCCACACTAACGGGGCAAGCGTTGACATTGGAAGCGGTGCACTGTGGGCAGCTATCCCACAGTTCCCACTGCCCATTGGAATTCTGGGTCGAGCCCCCAATGCCTGCTGGGGAAAAAATGTGTCGAGGGTGGTTTTGGGTAACTGTCGTCATTCAACCGTCACTCCCGCCCTCCCTCCCTGAAAGGGCCGGCGGGCAATCAGTTCGCGCACTTTTCTGGTGAGTGACAGCGCGGACGCCACAGCACTGCGAGCATGGAGCCCCCCGCTGCGATCATCGCTGCAGTTATGGCCGTTGTTAACACCTCGCACCTTATCATCCACTTTTTTCAGAGGCAGATGCTGAGAAATTGGGCGAGGAGGCTACGGCAGCGCGGTGAGGACCTGAAGTCTGAGAGTGGCACAGACCTCTCGCAAAGCACGGGACCCCGCGCCGTGGACATCCTGGGGGCAATGGGTCATGTTGATGCTGTGGAACGGCGATTCTGGGCCTGAGAAACAAGCACGGACTGGTGGGACTGCATAGTGCTGCAGGTCTGGGATGAATCACAGTGGCTGCGAAACTTTCGCATGCGTAAGGGAACTTTCCTGGAACTTTGTGAGTTGCTGTCCCCTGTCCTGAAGCACAAGGACACCCGGATGCGAGCAGCCCTGACTGTCCAGAAGCGAGTGGCCATAGCCCTCTGGAAGCTTGCAACGCCAGACAGCTACCGGTCAGTCGCGAACCACTTTGGCGTGGGCAAATCTACCTTGGGGGTTGTTGTGATGCAAGTAGCCACCGCAATCGTTGAGCTACTGCTCTCAAAGGTAGTGACCCTGGGAAACGTGCAGGTCATCATAGATGGCTTCGCCGTGATGGGATTCCCAAACTGCGGTGGGGCTATAGATGGAACTCACATCCCTATCCTGGGACCGGACCACCAGGCCAGCCAGTACATTAACACAAAGGGCTACTTTTCAATGGTGCTGCAAGCACTGGTGGACCATAGGGGACGGTTTACCAACATCAACGTCGGATGGCCAGGCAAGGTTCATGACGCTCGTGTTTTCAGGAACTCTGGTCTGTTTAGATGGCTGCAAGAAGGTATTTACTTCCCGCACCACAAAATAACTGTTGGGGATGTGGAGATGCCTATAGTGATCCTCGGGGACCCAGCGTACCCGCTAATGCCCTGGCTCATGAAGCCCTGTACAGGCACCCTGGACAGTGAAAAAGAACTCTTCAACTACCGGCTGAGCAAGTGCAGAATGGTGGTGGAGTGTGCTTTTGGAGGTCTCAAGGGGAGATGGAGAAGCTTACTGACTCACTCTGATCTCAGCGAAACCAATATCCCCATTGTTATTGCAGCTTGCTGTGTGCTCCACAATCTCTGTGAGAGCAAGGGGGAGACGTTTGTGGTGGGGTGGGAGGTTGAGGCACATCGCCTGGCTGCTGATTACGCCCAGCCAGACAGCCGGGCGATTAGAAAAGCCCAGCGGGACGCGCTGTGCATCCGGGAGGCTTTGAAAGCTAGGTTCCACAGTGAGCAGGGTAACCTGTGACTATTAAGTTTGTTTAAAGAGAAGCTGAACCTGCCCCCATTTCTTTACCCACTTAATGTTGACTATCCTCTCCAGTTACATACCCCCTTCACCCCGTTGCCCCCCTTCCAACACACTTTTAAAAAATTAAATAAATGGAACTTTGTTCATTAACACCGTTTTCTTTATTAAGGGTTTCGTGGAAAAGGGTTGAAACTCGAGGAATGACAGGCTCCTGCTCCTAGAGCGGTCCGCAGTGGTGGACTGGTTATTTCAACGGAGCCTGCCACCCCTCCTTTTCGGGACTCTGTGTGTGGGGGCTATGTGACTTTGTGGCGGGGGAAGACGGTTACAGATCCCCTGCTGCGTGGCTCTGTTATCCAGGCTAAGGACTGCTGCATAAGATCTGTAACCGCCCTCCCTCGCCACAAACTCACATAGCCCCCCCCCCACACAGAACATGAAAACCACCTCCCAGACTGACCAGGGTGCCTAGTGACTGCAATGTGTGTGTGACCTGCTGCTGAACCTGCCCCCGTGTCTGTACCCTGGTAAAGGTGACTGTCCTCTCCAATTACCAACCCCCTTTCCCCCCTTCAAACACACTGTCCTCTAAAAGAACATGACGGAAACAGTAATTAACAGAAACGTATTTTTTATTAACAACTAGACAGTTAGGGGATGACACTGGGACGGGGTGCTTTTGGAGTGAAGGAAAGGACTTATCAAATCTTTGGGAATGAGAGCCTTCTGGTACTTGAGCAGTCTGCAGGGGTGGAGTGACTGTTTTCACGGCCCCTGCCGCCCCTCCTTCTTGGGACTTTGGGTGAGGAGGGGATGGGACTTTGTGGTGAGGGAGAGCGGTTAGAGATAGACTGCAGCGGGGCTCTGTCCTCCTGCCTCCGGTCCTGCAGAACATCTACAAGGCGCCGGAGCATGTCCATTTGCTCCCTCATTAGTCCAAGCAGCATTTGAGTCGCCTGCTGGTCTTCCTGCCGACACTTGTCCTCCCGTTCACTGTGTGATCGCTGGTATTGCGACATGTTCTCCCCTCCACTGGGTCTGCTGTGCCGCCTCGGCTCGGGAGCAGCCCATAAGTTCGGAGAACATCTTGTCCCGTGTCCTTCTCTTTCACCGCCTAATCTGCGCCAGCCTCTGGGAGGGGGATGCCGGGGTATGTCAGGAGACACTCGCAGCTGTGGGATGGGAAAAAGGGAGTGAATTCCTCACAAAGATACATTTTGTATGAACAATGAACATAGTCTCTCTCTGTGAACAAGACCATGCACAGCACCTATCACATGCGCACTCAGGACAAGGTCGAATTTTCAGCCTTCCCATTCAGTGCCTGGGGTCTTGGAGTACAGATCACACAAGCGGGGCAGGACAGCGGAATTCGGGTAGCAGGCAGACATGGTAAGCCGTAGACTTTTGGCTGCTGAAAGCTTAATTTATAGCAGTGCCCTCCTTTCACGTTCAAAACTATGCCCCTAGCGTTGGCCAGTTCCTGCTGCCGACAATCCAGCCAGCATGAACTCTGCCCCTGTCCCACCCTCCTCGCGGCCGTCCCCGGGAAAGATCCCTGTATGCTGCCCCTGTCCCACCTCCACCGCGTGGCTGTAAACCGCCGGTTACAGTTATGTAAAGGAACAGGCAATCAGTCCCAATACTAACATTCCCCCAATTTAAAGCAGGTCACCATGAGTGATATCACTCTGATGAGGATTTCGGACACAGAGAAAGACCGCATGCTGCGTGAATGCCAGCAAAAACCAGGGCCGTATGCCGCCATGCTGTGCGAGGCACTGATCCCGGAGTACTTGCTGCTAGCCTGGCGCATAAAAGTTTCCTACCATGGAGGACACAATAAGGCCGCTCTCCCCAGGAACCTGATGCAAAGGCTTTCAAATTATCTCCAGGAGAGCTTCGTGGAGATGTCCCAGGAGGATTTCTGCTCTATCCCCAGACATATTGACATAATTTTCCAGTAGCTGCACTGGCAAGGACTAAAAAGTAGAGCGCCTAGGGCAAACTAATCATGAAAAACTGGACATTTTGAGATACTTTTGCAGTAGTTCCACTGGCAAGGACTAAAAAGTAAAGCGCCTAGGGCAAAGTAATCATGAAAAACCCATTGTTAATATTCCATTCCTGTTCTGTTCAAAATAAACGTTTACATGTTTAAAACACTTACCGACTGATCCTTCCCCTGATTCAGGGTCACGGTTAACGCCTTGGGAGGGTTGGTAGGGGATCTCCGTGAGGGTGACATCCTGGCTGTTGGGGAAATCAGCGTTGAAAGCGCTGTCGACTGCCTCGTCATCCTCATCTCCTTCCTCATCTTCCCCGTCCACGAACATCTCCGAGGAAGCGGCCGTCGACAATACCCCATCGTCAGTCCACAGTCAGTGGTGGGGTAGTGGCGGCGGCCGCACCTAGAATGGAATGCAGTGCCTCGTAGAAACGGCATGTTTGGGGCTGGGATCCGGAGCGTCCGTTTGCCGCTTTGGTCTTCTGGTAGCCTTGTCTCAGGTCCTTGATTTTCACGCAGCACTGCGTTGCATCCCGGCTGTATCCTCTCTCCGTCATGGCTTTTGAGATCTTCTCATAGATCTTCGCATTCCGTTTTTTCGATTGCAGCTCCGAAAGCACAGACTCATCGCCCCACACAGCGATCAGATCCAAGACTTCCCGATCAGTCCATGCTGGGGCCCTCTTTCTATTCTGCGATTGCATGGTCACCTCTGCTGGAGAGCTCTGCATCATTGCCAGTGCTGCTGAGCTCGCCACGATGTCCAAACAGGAAATGAGATTCAAACTGCCCAGACAGGAAAAGGAATTCAAATTTTCCCAGGGCATTTCCTGTGTGGCTGGTCAGAACATCCGAGCTCGGACTGCTGTCCAGAGCGTCAACAGAGTGGTGCACTGTGGGATAGCTCCCGGAGCTATTAGCGTCGAATTCCATCCACACCTACCCTAATTCGACATGGCAATGTCGAATTTAGCGCTACTCCCCTCGTCGGGGAGGAGTACAGAAATCGATTTAAAGAGATCACTATGTCGAACTAAATAGCTTCGTTGTGTGGATGGGTGCAGGGTTAATTCGACTTAACCTCCTAGTGTAGACCAGGCCTAAGTTAGCTGCTGTAGCATAAGCTGGTGGTTTACTGGTCCACATAGCAGTCCAAAATCCTTGAGCTGCAAAGATGCCACCTTTGCATGTGCATTCTCTCTCTCTCATGCTGCATTTCAGATCTGGTCTACAAAATCTGCACATTTGCCTTTCCATTCAGAGACCTGCAGGAATGGTCAGAGGCTGGAACATGAAACATGAAAGCTTGGGGCCCCAGATCCCAGCCCCATGGCTTTTGGTCAGCTGCAGAGAGGGACTATTTCTAGACACTGTCTTATTATAGAGGGACTGTCCCTCCCCCAGCCTTAGTGCTGCCTGCAGCACCCTTACAGCCTTAGGCATTATCAGTTGCCCATAATTTCTCCCACAGATTGGAACCAGTTTGCAAAGTAGTGAGAGCATGTAGCCTATAGGTACGGGTATTTGCTAGGTAATTCTTAGGTATAAGTGAAGGCAGTAATGCCATGAGACTACAAGCTTCAGGCCTGTAAGGCAATTGCTTAGCTAAATTAATCAAAGCATAAGGCCCCAAAAGCCTTAGCATGAGTGGTTAACCAGGGGTAACCCTAGATCATAAGATATCACAAGATAGACTTCTATAACGACTAAACTGCTGACAGGTAACCACAAGATGTTTATACCGTCCTGGGATATTTTAAAGTTAGGAACATGAGCAGGTGACTGACCACAAGAATACCATGGTAACTGACATATATCCTAAGGGAGAAGGGCAGCCCAATATTAGTAGGGTGAGGAAATACAAATAAGGAAAATGGGATGAAACCCCTATTGAATATGCATTAGGCATAATGGCATCAACATAACCAATGATAAAAGCTGCATCCTGGCCTCTGTGCCAGGGGAAATGTAGCTCTTTGGAGACACCAGGATGACATCCACTAGTGGTGATGGAGACAAGGAGGATGAGAAGGAAGAAGAGGATAATGACTAACGCTTCAGGTTGTTCTGCAAGGGACGGTATGAGTACATGGATGCTCAGATGCACATTCTGTATTATCTCTATCTACCTTGCTGGGTTGGAGTGTTTGTAACTTTGTTAACTGTATAAATAAAAGTATTACAAATATAGAAGGTTTCTCCTAAGTGTGAGTGTTGCAACCATTCACATTGAGGTTCTAATACTGGGCCTGATCTTGGGACAAGAACCTGCCGAACGTCACTGTTAACTGGGAATTCTTAAGTAATCAATATAATTAATACACAATGCTGTTTTGTTTGGCTCCTCTCTCACACTTCTTCTTCTGACTAATTCAGCACCATCCAGGAGAGGCGTGGATATTTTACAGAGAGGGAAGATGACAAAGCAGAAGGGATGCTGAGAGAGTTGTTAGCAAGGAGAGGAAGCAAAACACTTGCCACTTCCCACTCCAAAAGCCCTTTCCAGGACTCCCCTTTAGCTTTAGATACTTAGGGCTGGTCTACACTACCACAGTAAGTTGACCTAAGTTACGCTACTGCAGTTACGTGAATAACATAACTGAAGTCGACATAGCTCAGGTCAACTTACCACGGTGTCTGAACCGTGCTGTGTTGATGGGAAATACTTCCCTCACTCTTCTTGTGGAGCTAGAGTACCGGAGTCGACCGATTTAGTGGGCCTTCACTAGAACCACTAAATCGATACCGCTACATTGATCACAGCAGTGCCGATCTAACAGTAAGTGTAGACATGGCCTTAGATATTCTGCCCTCCACTATACAGAATTAAAAGGGTATGAGAGTCCCAGGGGGTACGACAGCAGCTCACCTACAGGGACAAACGGCGATGAAATGCAGAACTAAATTTCCATGTGGCACAGAAGCAGCTAAGAAGGGCACAAAAATTATCATCTACCTGACCCTAAATGAAACACTTCATTTAGATTGTCATGATAGAAAATTGGACCAAAAAAAAAGTCAGTATTTTCCCTCAGTAAGCTTCAACAACACCCTTTTTCAAACAGGAAATTGTTTCATTCTAACTTTTTTCAATCAGCCCTAATGATTTATTGAGTGTTCCAGGATTAGTTTGTAGGAAGAATGGTAAAGCAGAGGAGAGGGAATTAGTAGATTTGAGTTCTCTCCCAGCACTGCCACTGATTCATTAAGCCGCATTGGGCAAATCTCCCCATTTTTAAAATGGTTATTTTATGAGTACTTTGTCACCTTGCACTGGTCTTAGAAGGTAACTGAGTTCATCCTTGTGTGGAAAGCTTTATAGAAGCCCATTTTAAAAAAAACAGCAGTGCCAGTTCTTCTTATAATTTATTATTTATATTGCAGACAAATATTTGACAGTTACATGTTTTGGAGCTGTAAAGAGGACTTTGAGCCTTATCCTGTTCTCATTGTAGTCAATGAAACTATGTCAATGACTTCCATATGAGCAAGATTGGGTCCTTGATGTAAAAATGGTGCGAAGAGCCACAAGATATTGCCAAGATAAACAGTTGCTGAATTCTTTATCAGCTATAATCAAATTAATCCCTAGTAAATTCTTTTCTCCCCATCTAAGGCATCTGCTAAATCTGTCTGACTAAAATTAGTCTTTGGATCTACACATACCTAATTAGTTTTATTTTTAGAACCAATTAACTCCCTTTATGAAAAATGAAATGTTAGTGTTTTTACACTGCATCTTTCATCCAAGAGGACATTGTATTTTATACAAGATGTCTGTTTAGAAATATAATTATCCTTATAAAAAGACAGATTAAATGTGAAAACCCAGATTGATTAAATGTTACCTATTAGAGAAAAGATTATTAGAACTCTGAAAATAATTTGTTGGAAATAATTTATTCAGTGATTTTAGCCTCTGTTACTGCCCTAACTTATCATAGAATCATAGAATATCAGGGTTGGAAGGGACCTCAGGAGGTCATCTAGTCCAACCCCCAGCTCAAAGCAGGACCAATTCCCAACTAAATCATCCCAGCCAGGGCTTTGTCAAGCCTGACCTTAAAATCTCTAAGGAAGGAGATTCCACCACCTCCCTAGGTAACCCATTCCAGTGCTTCACCACCCTCCTAGTGAAAAAGTTTTTCCTAATATCCAACCTAACCTCCCCCACTGCAACTTGCGACCATTACTCCTTGTTCTGTCATCTGGTACCACTGAGAACAGTCGAGATCCATCCTCTTTGGAACCGCCTTTCAGGTAGTTGAAAGCAGCTATCAAATCCCCCCTCATTCATCTCTTCTGCAGACTAAACAATCCCAGTTCCTTCAGGCCTGGTCTACACTACGACTTTAATTCGGATTTAGCTGCGTTAATCCGAATTAACCCTTCACCCGTCCACACTACAGAGCCAGTTAATTCGAATTAAAGGGCACTTAAAATCGATTTCTGTACTCCACCTCGACGAGCGGAGTAGCGCCTAAATCGATTTTGTTAATTCGAATTAGGGTTAGTGTGGCTGCACACCACCGAATTACTGTGGTTAAAGTAATGGGGTAGTGTGGCCGCACACCACCGAATTAATGTGGTTAAAAACCGAATTAATGTGCTTAGTGTGGCCGCGCACAATCGAATTTATACAACCTGTTTCCCAAATTCGAATTATCTAAATTCGGATTAATCCTGTAGTGTAGACATACCCTCAGCCTCTCCTCATAAGTCATGTGCTCCAGCCCCCTAATCATTTTTGTTGCCCTCCGCTGGACTCTTTCCAATTTTTCCACATCCTTGTAGTGTGGGGCCCAAAACTGGACACAGTTAGGGTTACCATATTTCCACAATCAAAAAAGAGGACACGGGGGGGAAGCCCCGCCCTAGCCCCGCCCCATCCACTCCCTCCCACTTCCCACCCCCTGACTGCCCCCCTCAGAACCCCAACCCCCCCTGCTTCTTGTCCCCTGACTGCCCCCTGCTGAGAACCCCCCACCCTAACTGTCCCCCTAGGACCCTACCTGTCCCCTGACTGCCCCAACCCTCATTCACACGCATGGGTGGCAGGGTTGTAGAAATTTTGGTGTGCCCAGAATCCACTCCCCCACACCTGCCTAAGGCTCTGGGAGGGGGGTTTGGTGGGGGGAGGAGGTCTGGGGTACAGGTCCTGGGCTGGGGATTAGGGTGCAGGAGGGGTGCAGGGTGCAGGCTCTGGGATAGAGTTTGGGTGCTGGGTGCAGGCTCCGGGCTGGGGCAGGGGGTGGGTGTGCAGGAGGGGGTGAGGGGTGTAGGCTCTGGGATGGAGTTTGGGGGTGGGAGGCGGTGCAAAGGGAGGGAGTGCAGGCTTTGGGAGGGAGTTTGAGGGCAGGAGGGGGTGTGTGGGAAGGGGGAGGAGGGTTGGGAGGGAGTTTGGGGATAGGAGGGGATGCAGGGGTGAGGGCTGTGGGTCTGAGGATGAGTGGTTCATGATGCAGGACGGGGCTCAGGGATGGAGCAGAGGATTAGGGTGTGGGGGGATGAGTGCTGGGGCTGGGATGAGGGGTTCATGATGCAGGAGGAGGCTCAGGGCTGGGGCAGAGGATTAGGGTGCGGGGGGCTGGGGCTGAGGGGTTTGGGGCGTTGGAGAGGCTCAGGGCTAGGGTGGAAGGGCAGGGTAAGGGCAGCCTGTCTTCCCATTAGTGGATGGGGGATGCTAGAACCCGAGGGCAGCAGACAGCAGTTGCTGCTGGCTCTGGCAGTACAAGCAGGCAAGGGAGAGGCAGGCAGGAAGGGGGGGCCCACAGGGGGAGACGCGCAGAGGGGGGGTGGCAGGTGGAGGCCGGGGACCCATCCAACACTCCCCCGCTCCCTGAGGGCTGCAGACAGAGGGAGGAGGGAGCAGGGGAGGGCTCTGGCTGCTGGAGGCCAATAGGAGTGGCTCAATCGGCCCAGCCGCCCAATCAGCAGCCGCACTCTGCATGGAAGGGAGGGAGGCGAGGGAGAAAAAAACCCCGGACATTTTAACCTTGTTACCAATTCCTCCCGGACGGCTATTTAAAGACGCAAAAGCTGGATATGTCCAGGGAAATTCGGACGGATGGTAACCCTAGACACAGTACTCCAGATGAGGCCTCACCAATGTCAAATAGAGGGGAATGATCACGTCCCTCGATCTGCTGGCAATGCCCCTACTTATACAGCCCAAAATGCCTTTAGCCTTCTTGGCAACAAGGGCACACTGTCAACTCATATGCAGCTTCTCGTCTACTGTAACCCTTAGGTTCTTTTCTGCAGAACTGCTGCCTAGCCATTCGGTTCCTAGTCTGTAGCAGTGCATGAGATTCTTCCGTCCTAAGTGCAGGACTCTGCACTTGTCCTTGTTGAACCTCATCAGGTTTCTTTCGGCCCAGTCCTCTAATTTGTCTAGGTCCCTCTGTATCCTATCCCTACCCTCCAGCGTATCTACCACTCCTCCCACTGTCATCTGCAAACTTGCTGAGAGTGCAGTCCACGCCATCCTCCGGATCATTAATGAATATATTGAACAAAACCGGCCCCAGGACCGACCCTTGAGGCACTCCACTTCATACCGGCTGCCAACTAGACATGGAGCCATTGATCAGTACCCGTTGAGCCCGACAATCTAGCCAGCTTTATATCCACCTTACAGTCCATTCATCCAGCCCATACTTCTTTAACTTGCCAGCAAGAATACTGTGGGAGACCGTATCAAAAGCTTTGCTAAAGTCAAGGAATAACATATCCACTGCTTTCCCCCCCATCCACAGACCCAGTTATCTCCTCATAGAAGGCAATTAGGTTAATCAGGCATGACTTGCCCTTGGTGAAGCCATGCAGACTGTTCCGGATCACTTTCCTCTCCTCTAAGTGCTTCAGAATTGATTCCATGAGGACCTGCTCCATGATTTTTCCAGGGACTGAGGTGAGGCTGACTGGCCTGTAGTTCCCTGGATCCTCCTTCTTCCCTTTTTTAAAGATGGGCACTACATTAGCCTTTTTCCAGTCATCTGGGACCTCCCCCGATCACCATGAGTTTTCAAAGATAATGGCCAATGGCTCTGCAATCACATCCGCCAACTCCTTTAGACACCTCGGATGCAGCACATCCGGCCTCATGGATTTGTGCTCATCCAGCTTTTCTAAATAGTCCCGAACCACTTCTTTCTCCACAGAGGGCTGGTCACCTCCTCCCCATGCTGTGCTGTCCAGTGCAGCAGTCTGGGAGCTGACCTTGTTCGTGAAGACAGAGGCAAAAAAAGCATTGAGTACATTAGCTTTTTCCACATCCTCTGTCACTAGGTTGCCTCGCTCGTTCAGTAAGGTGCCCACTTTCCTTCACTTTCTTCTTGTTGCTAACATGTTATATCCAAACAGACTTATTTTCTACAATGTATTTGTTTTTAAATGAAGTCGATATGTATTTTTTCAATAATATATTCTGAATCATCTGTGAACATTATTCATTTAACATTTCGTTTCTTTGAAGTTCTACTCTGAAAAAAAATCAAAATATCATTCTGAAACTCACTGGCCAGAAGTATCTGTACCAGTAAAAGTCAATCTTGTGAATGTTTGCAGAAAGAGAACTCAGGAATGGTATAAGCATGGCCAAAGCTAATTTATTTACCAATTGAAATGAGTAGTCACAGTTAAAAAACCACACGAACAATAAAAAAACCCCACATTGTCTGACCAACTCTTGTACTCACTCTTATTAATAAAGAACTGTACTAATCACTACTTAATCTCATACAATAAAACCTTAATCCTCCAAACCTTGGTAACGTGAAACTCCCTGCTGTCTAAAACAGCAAAGACTTCTAGTTACATTGAAAAAAAAAACCCTCTTAATTTTCCAATACTTCCATTATCTGAACATATTTCCTATGTCCCATGGCTCAGATAAAGTTGTAGTGCATACAGTTAATAAATGCATGTTCAAAGTGATGAAGAGAAAGTCAGTTTTGTTCTCTTATGCTCTGCTTTCCTCTTTGATAGAGGCAGACTTTAAATAAGTCCTTCATTTCCTCATACCAGGTAGTGTTAATTTTTTGGGGGGAAATATACTATATGCGCCCAGGAAATGGAATGTTCTAATGCTGCATGGCATACACTATAGCATTTGGTACTGTACATTCTTATCTTACCAAAGCTCGTGGTGAATTCTCCATCACTAACAATTTTGTAATCAAGATTGGATGTTTTTCTAAAAGATATGCTGTAAGAATTATTTTGGAGACATTCTCTATGGCAGTCATGGGCAAATTGCGGCCTGTCATGGTCATCCATTGGTGAGACAGTTTGTTTCCATTGAACGTCCGCAGGCACGGCTGCCCACAACTCCAAGTGGCTACTGTTCACCATTCTCAACCAAAGGGAGCTGCGGGGAGCAGTGGCCAGCACATCCCTGCAGCCCACACTGCTTCCCGCAGCTCCCATTGGCCAGGAACGGTGAACCACGGCCACTGGGAGCTGTGGGCGGCCGTGCCTGCGGACATTCAATGGAAACACACTGTCTTGTGGCCTGCCAGCGGATTACCCTGACGGGCCACAGGTTGCCCACCACTGCTCTATGGCCTGTTTTATACAGGAGGTCTGACTAGAGGATCACAGTGTTCCCCTTCTGGCCTTGATATCTATGAGTCTTCCAAGTGGATTAATGTTTCTATTGACACATGCAATTTCAGCAGCTCTGAAGAGGTTAATTGTATAGAGCTCCTGATCCTTTCTGTCCTCACCACTCCCCAGAGACAGGCAATTTTTCCTTGTATTATTCTATTTTATATGGCTTTAACTAAATAGTAAAGCACAAGGGTACTTAGGTTTTACATCAGAAGAAGAATCACACAAACATTGACTATATTCTGATTTTTAAAAGGAAAATGTCTTCATCTGATTGTTAAACCAGTGTTAAAGCAGCATAAAAACTTGTTGACTATCTTTATATCAAACAAAAACTATGTTTTGTGACAGTTTAGCTCATGGCAGGACAAACCCCATGAATTCAAAACCTTAAAAGAATGGAAACAAGAAGTTGAGGGGAAAGACTTGTGCATTTTTCCTATATTCACGTAACCCACACACCTCCTGGGTGTGGTGTTCTGTCCCATCTAGTAGCACTGAGACTACTTAGAGAGAGAGAAAAAATGAGTCTGCTCTACAGCCTTAGCTAAAAGCTAGTTGGCTTTTAACTCATGCGTTAGAGGTGTGTGGGTTACATTCATATTGCCTACAACAGAGTTGATAACACATTCCAACACTTCATAAAGGCTTTCACTTCCATCTCCAACATACACCCCAAAGCCCCAATTTAATCTAACACACAACATTCATAGTGACCTCATATGCTTTTATATTGATTATATCAACATATCAGCACATCAGACTATGACACATTGCATGCATTCAGGAAGTTATTTTGCCTTACCACTGCTGAGATCATTGTATTACCTCACCTATCTTGTCTCTTTAATGTGTATGAATGAATATTTTTAGCCTCCCAGAAGGGACAACATTTGCAAGAGTGCCAATTTGTCATCAAAGTAAAATTCAGCAGGCTTGCCTTGGTGCACATATTTTCCATTATGGCTAAAAATGTATTAAATACTGACACATGACCCTTTATAGACAAACACTACTGATGTATTACTGGTATTCTAGCAATCAGCACAAAAGGAACAATAATGTGGCCAAAGGACAGATCCCAGAGTGTTTTTGATTTCTTGCATAATGGGTACAAAGAAAAGTGAGACACTGAGGCCTGGTCTACACTATGACTTTAATTCGGATTTAGCAGCGTTAAATCGAATTAACCCTGCACCTGTCCACATAACCTGGGTCAGCTGACTCAGGCTAATGGGGCTCAGGCTGCAGGGCTAAAAATTGCTGTGTAGATACTCAGGCTCCAGCCTGAGCTCACAGGCTCCTAGAGCTTGGGCCCCAGCCTGAGCCCAAACGTCTACACAGTGATTTTTCAGGCCCAGAACCCAAGCCCAAGTCAGCTTACCTGGGCCAGCCATGTGGTTTTTTTTATCCCTGAGAGACATACCCATATTGTCCTGTCTTGAGCTGTTATGGCTCTTTGTGTCTGCTTATTCTGTCTCAGTGCACCATATCCGCTGTGGTTAATGACTGATAAAGCATAAAGACAAATGAAATAGTAACATACCATTCTGGAAAAAATGGAAATATTAGCAAAATTATTGAGACTGTTATTAAAATACTGAGAATTATTGTGAAATGTCTCCAAACCCCACAACTATTTGTCTGCCAATGCGGGCCATATCTGTGCATCTCACGAGTACCTAGAAATAGAAACAAGAATAAATCTCTGTCTTTCTTCCTTCCTGTTTAGAATGGTTTGTCGTTTGATATGCGCTTGTACAGAATTCAGTGAAGGAGAGTTTAGGTGAAGAGAAGCCTTTTGCATTTAGTTCTGAACATGGTAAAATTAAGCATCTTCCCCTACTCTTACTTCCTACGTTTTTCCCCTTTCACAGATGAATTGATGACAGGAACTCTCTCTTTTCTGTGTTAGTATAGCACAAAACGCATATGGCCTCGATCCCAACTGGGGCCTTTGTCTGCCACTAGACTTCTGGCACTCTCCCAACCCCTTCCTCCAAACTTCCCAGGTTCTTGTTACTATTGCTGCTGTCTCTCTCTGCCCAAACTCCTTACAACCAAAGCTTCCAGACTACTCCAGAAATTCTCCCACTGACGCTGACGTTGCTTTTTGTGCCAGTTGATTGGGCAGCAGTGAATGGCTGAATCACAATTTCCCCCATGAATTATAGCTTAAAAAAAAAGTCACTTAAGGTTGCAAATGTGTTTAAAGTGGAAATGTTTTAGTTAAACTCTTTTTAACCTAAACTCTAACCATGTTGCTCCCTGTTTGACATTGCCCCAATATTTATGACAGAATGATATCACATCGATAGTAATTACATTTAAGTGGAAGGGCACACTCCAGCTCTTTGTAACCAGAGATAAGCAAGATCAATACTTTGCTGAATAGATAGAACACATGGTGCTGTGCATAGGACCACAAACACCTGCAATTTCTTTTTGATAATCACCTTGATAATTGGATGGTTCTCTTTGTAGAATTGCATTGACATCCCTTCGTTTCATTTTTACATTGTAAAACATACTCCACAGACTCCTACTGACATTATTTGCTAACATCTTGACATAATATAATCCCCCTTGGGTTTGCATCATTGATCTCTCCATAGACTAGGAAGATCATTTCATTTGACATTGTAACATCATGTCTGTGGATTCACATTGATGTGCTTAGGAGATTGTTATTATGACATAAAATCTATTACAGTGAATATAAAATTAGCACTGTTGCAAAAAATATGAAGGAATATTATAGGAAAGCATTTTCCATAGCTTCTTTTAACTTAAATATCTCAGTTTCAAAACTTTTCAAAGTTGAAAAGATCTAATTCCATTTTAAGGACTAACTGCCTATAAATACATAACTATTTTTTTAAAATTCCATATTTTTTCCTAGAACAGAATGAAATAAATATGGCATATTAATTTTTTAAGCTCCAGGATTCATAAATAGCATATTTATTAAGCCATTTTTGTAAAATAATCCATATCTGAGCTCACACCTTGCACATGGAGATCCAGCCCAATGTGTTAGAAATGGCACCATGTGAGTAATCCAAACTTAAATTTTATTATGAGAAAGGCATCTGAGCCAGAAGGTAGCAGCAGCACGCCCACCCACTGCATTCATCTGCTTTCACAAGTACTAGGAGAAGTTATACCTGATGTCCTCAGTTCAGCTAATAGTACTGTATATGCCCTTGGAAACCGGACAACTTGTATTTTGCTAGTTACCTTGCTAGTCTCTACAGGATAGCCAAGAAAATTACCTCGCTGATACATGCCTATTTTACTGTGCCTGTATGCAAAATAATCCAGTTTGAAAGGTGTTTTACCAGGAGAAGTGGTGCATCAATAGCTGCCAGTCCCCACTTTGAATTTATGGAATTAGGGAAGATCACAGTAATAATTTATTGTTCTGTGACTGAGAGTCCATCATGTATCAGAGCTCATCCGTTTTGTGATTTAAAACATGAGTGCTTTAGTGCTATTCCTGAGATTCCCTAAACTGTTTTAGTCACAAAATATATGAATCAGGAAGGCAGTGAGTTTTATAAAGTTGTAGCATTCTTAAATCTTTTCATGTCTAGAGCAAGAGACATTCTGGCATGGGCTTTTCTGGTGGCAGGGAGGGGAGCACTGCTGAATAATTTAAGACTGGAATCTTAGTATTCAACCTCCATTAACCCCTTGAGAACCACTCATTAGGTGTAAGATGTGTCTTTTTTTGACATTTATTTTAGTGCAACACAAGGCTGTGTAAAATATGTTCAAAGAGCCAACAGGGCTACTAACGTTGTTGAAAGAACATTGTGAGCCAAATCCTTGGCTCTATCAGAAATTTATTTTGCCCTTCTGCTTCCTTGTAAGCATGCTAAAATGTCTTTTGGCCACCTTTATGGTCTCCAAGCCCAATCCTGGGGTTGTGCAACCATTGAGCCATTTCCCGGCATAAAATAAAGTAGCCTCAGGCACCAGAGAGGGTTGGTGTCAGAAGCACTCCAGCAGCCAAATATGACTGAAGGATTCCTCTGGGTAAAGGGAAATCTCCATTGGCAAGATCTGCTCATTTAGTGTGACCAAGAATCTGGGACTTGAAGCCCAATAGGACTGAAGGGATTACCACTAAATACAAAACAATTTTTGTGACAACTTAATTAACTGCCTCCCCACATCTAATATACCCTGTTGTTCCTGGGTATTGTAGGATATTTAGAAGTGTATTCTATTAAATGTATGATTTCATTTCCTGTTATAATCAATAGGAGTTATGTGTCCATTTGAGAGACCAAGACAGTCTGTGTATTCAGAGGCTGTGGGAGAGGAGATCAAAAGAGGATGTCAATCTCTGCATGCATCCTCTACTTATATTAAACATTATGATTCATGTGTTGATCATGTGAGTTAAATAAATTGTAAGAAATAGATCATTTACTTATAGAATTTATGATAATATGAAAGATAGAACACATGTACTGGAGTGGCTTAAAAAGAAGAATCTGTGATAGAATTGTGCCCTAAAGCTGTTGTGCCAGGGGAACCAGGCAGGTGACAATGCTGAAGAGGATCATTAGGCATCAGAAATGTTAGTCAGCAGCAGTGGCGGCTTAATAATTTTGCCGCCCCTAGGCTGAGAAATAATTGCCGCCCTGGCCCCGCCACGCCCCCGCCCCCATTCCAACCCCCTCCCCAAAGTCCCCGCCCCAACTCCGCCCCCTCCCTTCCCCTATTGGATCACTTCCCCAAATCCCCGCCCCCGCCTCTTCCCCCAGCACGCGGCATTCTCCCTCATCCCCCCACCCTCCCTGCCCCGCTAAACAGCTGTTTCACGGCTCAAGCGCTGGGAGGGGAATGAAACAGGATCCGGCGGCGCGCTTGCAGAGGAGGCGGAGGTGAGCTGGAGCAGGGGGGCGGGGCGCGGAGGGGAGCTTCCACCCCTGCAAATTTGTCGGCCTAGGCAATAATACAGCGCTGCTCAGCAGGCGGTTTTTGTTTATGTGAGTAGTGATTCTAGGGGTCCTCCAATAAACAAATAAAAGGTTTGTAGAAATTTTTTCTGGACTCTGCCCTCTCTCATAATCTTAACAGCAGTTCATGCAGCTGATTAGACAAGACGAGATCCCACCTACAGAACATGCCTCGGGAAAACGTGCTTGTTATTGTTTATGCAGAGAGAATGGTAAGTAGTGCATAATGTGGAGTTTTCTTGATTCAAGACTTGCATGATTAGTTCTTTAAGTGAACGTCCCAAACCTGGTGGATTCTACTTTTATGGCACCTGGGGCAGTGAGAAAATAAAATCAAAGTAAAATAAATGCACTCCATTGCTGTGGGCCACTCACAGCTGTCAACTTAACAGCATATATGTTCTATCTCTTCCCAGAGAATGATCCATGGAAGGATGGGAGCAGCCACTGCTGGGCCCCAGACTGTAAAGTGCACATTCCAGTAGGGTGCTCTGTATCAGCAGCTTTAAGAGGACATTTGGGCAAGCACTTGCTTTTCATTGAACAGCATGGCAATGACAGTGGAGAAGCAAAGAGCACTTTCAGAAATGCTTTTAATTAATGATTATATGCAGCTGAGGAACAGCTAAATTTTTTTATCTTGATCCTCCATTGCTTGCCTAAAATCTAAGTGGAGTCAGATTTACAAGATGACATACAAATCAGCCTGAAATGGACCTGTAAACTTATGCATGAATGTTCTGTGTGCTCACCTATTTGCACTTGCAAAGCCTACATTTAGAGTGGACATATGTTCGCACTCAAAGGAGGTAGACATACAGTTACCTAACCTGGATACACAAGTATGGAGGGTTGCAGATTCAATTTTGTAAGTGCAAATTTAGAGGCACTTTTAAAAATATGGCCTACATTATTGACATTGTTACTAGAGAAGGACCAAATTATTTGAATGTATTTGTTGAGCACTTGCAAGTTATCTGGCACAGTGCAGAACAGAGGAAGGGCCCCAAAGAGTTTATGATCTATATTAACAATGTAAATCAGGCAGAAAATGCCTGGGTGGCCAAAGGAAGTTATAACATGAAGCAAGATTATATCTGTTTACTTGAATGAAAAAGTTGGTCCGGGATTTGATAAAATTTCCAATACGGAATTTTTGTTTCAATATATTCTTTGGGATAAATTTTTGGGCCACAAAAAGATTTAAGTACCTGATTCCTAGAAAAAAAAAATAGAAGCAGAAGACATTTCTAAAGGTCAATCTGAATGCCTGATTTGAAATACCTTGAGCCTGATTTTCAGAACCACCAAGTGGAATGCTCTCCAGGGGTACCCAAGGTTGTGAGGCATCTTACTATTACCTTGTGTACTCTGGGGAGAGTCACAGAGATATAGTCATGGCAGGA
Organism: Terrapene triunguis; assembly: GCF_002925995.2. Classification (NCBI taxonomy): domain Eukaryota; kingdom Metazoa; phylum Chordata; order Testudines; family Emydidae; genus Terrapene; species Terrapene triunguis. Next base: position 9,473,840 of record NW_020664417.1, on the reverse strand, counting down.
TTTACACCCAGCTTTCTGGTTAGCCAAGGATCAGACTCCAACCACTGGTAAATTAGAATCTGAGAGATTCACAAGTGAGAAGGTCAGGAACAGATAAAGGAAAGATTACAGGTTTTTTTCTGCATCTTTATTTTGGGTAAAGGAAATAGAACAAAAGAAAGTATAAGATGAATAAAGCAGCAGAAAAGGCAGGATGAGCAAAGAAACATACGCTACACTTACCAAAGAGGAGTTAGAAGAGCTGTGTGCACAGCATGGTCTGTCAGCTGCTGAGCAGAAGAAATCGAAGCTTGTGTGCCATGAGGTAGGATGGGGCTCTAGCTCCAAACTGGGAGCCAGAAGGGGTTTTTTTTCTCCGACAGGGCATGCAGGAGACCAAGCTGACAGTTCCCCAGGTGATCAAGCAGAGGCGGTGGCGATGGTGAGGTCCAGAGCTGAAGAAGCTGAAGTGGAAAAGGCTGCTAGTGGAGAAGAGATCGATAAAGCTGGAGGCCAGCTATCAGAGTGCGGAGGCAGAGCTGGAACTGACCAGGACAAACACTGGCAGCTCAAACAGAAGAGGGTCAAGTAACACCCCCGGGATCCAGGGGGAAGAACATAAAGATGTGCCTGATCAGGGGCTAGCAGACAAACAGGTGGGGGGTATGATGGATCCCATCACTCTGCCTGTTGCCTGAGGACACTAAAGGTTGTTCTAGGATTCTGACTGTGTAAAGGAGGAAAGTTATTTTTCTTGATATGTTATTTTCTGTAATAATGAAACAGGGTTAAACCCCTAGGGTTCAGGTACAAGCCCACCATAGACAGACTCAGGGGTTGAGAGAGCGAATTCACTGTCAGCCCTCACCAGGGAAACGGAGTCAGTGCTGAGTGTGTCTGTGGCACAGCTAACAGGCGCTGTAGCCCAAGAATCTGCTGGGACCAGTGACTCACTGGCATATTAGGAATTGTTTGTGTATTAGAACTCCACTCGGAGAAACACTGGTGGAAGTGATGAGGTGACTCACAAACCTGGATATCCCTGAGGCGCATCACACCACTCATACACAAATCCTCCTGAAGTCACTTTTGTAAGGTAGGTCCAAGGTGTATGAAACTGGGAACCCAAAACTAGTGCCCACTTCCCCAAATATTGGTTGTAGGGTCTCTAGCAAAGGAACTGAAACAATGCTGTGCGTCTCAGGAGCTCAATCAGAGTTCAGTCAGTATTCATTAAAGGAATGATCATAGCAAGCAGTCGATAAGCAATTCATAGGCTGAAATTTGTTCATGCAAATTTATGGAACAATTTAAAATAGCAAAAAATAATTGCAAATATCATCCGCTCTTTCATGATTCACAAACATGAAAAGGGCTAAGTTCACCAGATAAATTGCTCTTTCAAATTGATCATGCAACTCTAATAAAGAGCTGTTCTTCTCCACCAGTCACTCAGAGTTCAGCTGTGAGCTACTATGCTGGCAGAGGTCCTATTGCAAGCACCACCATGAAAACAATTACTTTCTGTTATCCCTGTAATCATACCATCGAATTTGAGAATTAAAAAAAAAATCAATAAATCATTACTATGAATTTAGTCTTTCTCTTACAGAAATACATATGTGCAACCTGCCTACACTGCTCCAACTGGAGCAAGAAGCAAGCCTGCAGTACAAATGCTGTGTGATTTGAATTCTTATATTTCTTTAAAGGTTAGATTTAGACAAAATATTAATGTGACAAGCAACTATAAGGTAAGAGGTAGCTAAGCATAATAATGCATTAATGTGCTGATTTTATTTCAGTAAAGTAATATGACACTTCTGGACAACTCAGGTGGCTGACTGCAACTTGGAATGAAAGTAAAATGTTCACTGAAACCATACTTTGCTAGTTCATGTCACAGGAGTCATAGCAGACATTAATAAATCAACAGCTGTATTCACATGCTTGTCGTTGTCTCTTTGTCAAAATTTCAGTGAAGGGGAAATGCAAAACAAATAATCTAAGTGGGGGAAGTTAAAGCAACACTGAACAAAGTTGGCAGATCATAAATTTGTCCTGCTTTGCATTTTTTTATTATATCTCTAGGAGAAGGCCATTTCATTGTCTGTGTTATGTTTTAAAGTACTTTAAATGTGAAAAATCTTCACCAAAAGCCTAAAATTTAGATCAATAACAAACCACTATGGGCATGCAATGATGTTATAAGCTTAAGAATAAATATCCATATTTTGTATTACTAGAGTGCCCCTAATTAGATGTTCTCAAAGCACTGTAGAAAATTTAGGTTAGCCCCCCACAACCTTGAGAGTGCAGTAAGTTGTAAGGATGTTATAAGGATCACAGTGCTGCCAGCCTTAGTGATTTTATTGCAGCTCTGACAATATTAGTGATTTTCTTGAAGCCCCAGCCACCACTGAAATCAAGTAATTACTTGAGAATCTCAGCTTTCATTAAAAAAGGAAGTTTCTTAGCACTCATGATTGCACAGAAAAACTTGAAAATGTGACCCACGTGTATCTTAAAGTTTCAAAACCCAGAAGACCTATAAAAAGAATGCAAAAATTATACTTCTTAAAAAATCTAATCAAGCCAATGTCATAGTTATTTGAAGGGCCTAATATTTTTTGAGTAGTTGGGGTAAGCAACACTTGGATCCTTCAACTACCCCCATGTAATTGAGCCACCCCAGGGTGGAATATACAGGTGGCTTAATGACACAGAGAAACACTGGACAAAAGTTTAAGACAGAAAGTGAAGAAAAGTACACTAGACCTGATTCTCCTGCCACACTGATTTCACGTTGCTGTAACTCTATTGATTTCAATGGAATGCCTCTTGATTTGTACTAGCATATCTGATATGACAATCAGATTCCTTATCCAACTGATAGAATTTAATTACATAAAGTGAGATTGGGGCAGGATGCATTGGGCAGGATATTCCAACTGTTAAAAGTGTGCTATTGGATCCTGTTCTACGTATCACCTGAAAGCTGGCACCTCCACCAGCATAGTGCCCCTAATACCAAGTTAGAGCACTGATTAAGTACAAGACTGTCTCCTCTAAAAAATAAATCGTCACAAGATGGATGTATTATCAATTTCAATCTTCAAAGTGGTTCTCATAAAGAAATAAATATATTCTAAATTATAAATCCCTGATAAGATTACTATAATGTCTTTAATTATAGGATTTTTCTTCTTTTAAATTATGAAAAGAGGATCTCTATGAGTTTCTTTTTTAAAATCTCTTAGAATATTCCCATTTCCTGGAATAAAAAAATCAAACTGCTTAAACAAATGTCCCAGCAGATCAACTGGCGTAATTCATCCCACAGGCCCAAGCAAAAATAATCCAAGTGGGAAAACAGACCTCAAATGCATATAGCTCCACCTGCCACTCCATGTTCTGATGACCTCCTTCCCTTAACTGGCTGCTCTGGACTACTGCAATCTTTCTTTCCTAACCATCCCTACAATCTCTTAGATCCTTCCCAGGCAATCTGGGTCCCTTCATAGATCTGGGCAGGAAAAAAGGGGCAGTCCAATTATAATGGACATACACTATACTATAGCATTTGGTGCTGTACGTTCTTATCTTACCGAGCATTGCGCTGGATTGTCCATTACTGACCATTTTCAAGATTGGATTTAATTTCTAAAAGATATGCTCTAGTTCAAATAGGAATTAATTCAGGACATTGATTTGGCCTATGGCCTGTGTTCTGCAGGAGGTCAGACTGTATGATCACCATGGTCCCTTCTGGCTTTATAATCTATGAATCTATAAACTTTTTATTTTGTGACTCAATTCTATCTAGTTTTGACTGAAACACTGAACTACTGCATGCAAGACTATTCTGAAGGTATTTCCAATCTGGTCAAAACCTGAAAATATTGGAAATTTCGTAAGAAAGAAAAGCCATTCCTTTGAGAATTCTAGCCTGATTTCCACACCAGGAAGATTCCAGATAAATTGAGATTCTCTTTTCAATGTTTGGATGCTTACCTGATGTCACTGGAACCTTTTGAAGTTCAGACCATTACTGATTACAGTATGAATTCTGGACAGAAGTACAGGAGGACATTTCAATGGTCTGTAAGTAGGACTAAGCAATCTTAATGTATCTTAGAAAGACCAAAGGGCTGCAGCCATTTAGTTAAAGTCCAAGATGTCACACAAATTGAGGTACTAAAACTATTATGGCCTTGTCTACACTAGGGGGGTAAGTCAACCTAAGTTACGCAACTCCAGCTACGTGAATAATATAGCTGGAGTCGACATAGCTTAGGTCAACTTACTGCAGTATCTACAACATGCTGTGTCGACAGGAGATGCTCTCCCATTGACTTCCCTTACTCTTCTCGTTCTGTTGGAGTACCAGAGTTGATGGGAGAGTAATCTGTGGTTGATTTAGCAGATCTTCTCTAGACCAGTGCATCAATCGCCGCAGCATCCATCCCCAGTAAATGTAGACATGCCCTACGTCAAATTAGCAAAGAGAAAGACAGACAAAGGGGCTTGAGGCATAAAGAAAACCTTCTGGAAAAAGCTTGACAGAACCTACTAGGTGAAGAAAAGGAGCAATTAGAAATAGATCAAATCTATTTTGAATCACCAATGGATTCAATTGAAGATTGCAGCACTTGAATTAGGGAGAAAAACAAGTAACAAAAAAAAAAAAAAGCTAGAAATGCACACGAAAATTATTTGCATAACAAGAGAATATACTTTGATATTTACATAACAAAAGGCTAAACATTTTGTACAGCTTAGCTCCTGAAATGTTGAAACAACTTTTAAAGCCTAGTTTTCAGCCTCCTTTTAATAAAGTCTTCCTGTTGTGCCCACAAAACTGCAGCAGCAATAGTTGTAATATTTTGTGCCCGCAGTTATTTGTGCCCTCAGTTTGTTCATAAAGTGAGACCATGTGTTGACAATCTGGCCCATACACACTAAAACACTGCACAAAGGTTTGAGAGTATGGAAGACTGACTGTTAAGTGTATTTTAAGTCAACAGAATTCAATTTTAGCACAGTCTAAAATATGGGCTGATCCATATTTATACTACCGTATAAAGAAATCTGTCTCAAGATGCTAGTAAGTGGGAAAATTAGGCTTTTCCTCCCCAGAAAAAAAAAAATCAAATTTTGGCAAAAAAAAGTGAAAACCTAAAACCATTGGTCCAAACTTGAAAATTCAATTTGGAAATGCCACTATTGTGCTCATAGGAGTTGTTCACGTTCCTTATGCCCCTGTTCTCTTCTGCATGTCAGGTTCCTTAGTACGACCACAACCCCTATAAGCCATAATGGCAAGCATTTCCAAATCAAAGGTTTTCAATCAAAAGTTGAACCCTTCTATTTTCAAGTATTCTGGGGGTTTTTTGTTTGTTTTTGACAAAAAGTCAAAAACTTCTGTGAAAAAGCAGAAACGCTTCATGAAAATATTCATTAGTCATAAATCCACTTTTCCTTTGAAAAACAGTTTTGCCAGAAAACTTTTGAACCAGCTCTAATCAAGATGAATTAATAACAGATTGCCTTTTGCAATCTTAGGGCCTCATACTTCCAGTTCTGGGCACCTCTAGTGAAAAGTGGCACCCTCAACTCCTATTGATTTTAATAGCAGATGGTACCTGCCACCTCCCAGGATTAGGTCTTCAAGGTATTAATTTAAATCACTACACTAAAAAATGAATGAGATTTTTTTTTTCTTAGTGACTCCTCCATTCTTTTGGATGCTTTTGCATTTGCAAAAAATCTGTTATACCTCGGCTGCCTCGGAATCTCAAACAGATCCATGCTATCTCTTTCATATGTTTCCCTTGTGCTTTTACCTCAATATCTAATACGCTGTCAGAATCACAGAATCCATCCATAAGTATTAGGTGATGAGTAACTGCTGTATATGCAAACACAAGAGAAATGGGCTTTCATTTTTGCATTGCAGTCATTTACATAGTGAATATGATCCTATATAAATTACTTCGTGTCATCTCTTTACATTTGATGGATCCCTTTAACAAAACTGGGAAAGAAAGAAAAAAGAAAACTACTGGCAATTTGACACCCCTTTATACTTGGAGTTTGAAGGTTTATACATTTTTATATTCAAACTGCTATACTTTCTGATGGCTCCTTCTTTCAAAAAATATTCTTTTTGATAGTCAGACATCGTCTATCTTATTCCTCCAGGCTAAGATCTCTATTTTCACTACTTTCTTTAGAAAATTAGAATTTCTATCTTCCACAATATTAAGCAGAGAGGTGATAGGTCTTTTTATTTTTTTTAATTGCATAAGACTTGACAAAAATGCATTAGCAGTGAAAACTGACAAGAATTTGTGCTTGTGGAGACTACAAGAACCAGCAAATCCGCTATTACTAACATACTGCTTTTTATTATAAAATATTTCTTCCATTAATATTGGTCTATAGCCAAGTCTCTTCTCGCAATTTAACAGTTACCTTGACAAGATTCAGTTTAAATCACAGCTCTGTCTACATTTATTAACAGAAAAGAACCCACTCCACATGAAAGTGACAAAAAGGGTGTGATTTAAATTCTTAATGCAAGGAAATTCAGAGTTAAAGAAACTGCAGAGCATAGCTTATCTTTTTTTGCATAAGTTTTACAGGGTCTGAAATCAATGAGTGATATTAAGTACACACTGTAGCATATTTCTATTGCACTATTTTTCAAAGTGCTGAAATAAGTGGTTTTATAAAGATTTGCCATTACATCTTTTATGGGGGGGCAGGGAGGTGGGGGAAGTTAATCATATTTGTCCTGACAAGTTCACTGCCCTAATAATGTAAATAAAAATAATGCAGCAGTTTTTGCCTTTTCATGAAAGACACTCAAAAGGATCACAAGTGTAGAAATTCTATGACAATGGGGTAAATCCAGTTCACCTTACATCCCCATATAGTCACATTCAGATATGCAACTAGTCATATGAGTGAGATGAGCAGCATTAAGCCACATCATTAAGCATACAGTCATTTTGACACGTGGGTGGCTAGCACTTTCTGAAAATCAGGGTATTTTAGGGTGTCTCAGATTAGAAACCAAAAAATCATAAATCACTTTTGAAAATCTTGACCATTTTTCAGTTGTCTCTCTCTTTCCTGTCTTTGTGCATTGCCTAACTTCATAAACTGTAAGCATTTCAGAGCTGGAACAATGTACTTCTGTACTTGTGGCTAATACCCAGCACATCATGGTTGTTACTGGAATACAAATAAACAGTAATAATATTAATTAGCACATACATTTTATTAAAAAATATATGACCTATTTTAATTTTAAAGGAGTATTTTCATTAAGGTGTCAGCATTACCTGGCAGTAATACACAGCTATAGTGACCTTGTTGGCTGCATGAAAATGAATCTGATTGGTTGTTTTATTCAATTATTAAAAAGTATTTGCTATCTCATACAGGAATTAAAACTTTAAAAAGTGAACCAAATGTAACTAATGCACTGTTTTTTCCTGAGTCTGCAAACAGCCTGAACAATTGCTTAGAGGTGAGAGCTACCTCGTTCATCTCAATAGGCTGTTAATTTTGATATCTGAAGACAACAGTTTAAATATCAACATTTGTAGCTATTACATACTGATCGTTTTAATAGAAACATTCATGAATATACTTAGCCCATACATCCAATTTTAATTTTTCTCCAGCTTTCGCCAACTGGCATATGGTCCCTTGGGAGCTAGAGTCATCTGGCGCAAATTAGAACATCCCCCAAGCCACGATAACCTTTGCCAAGGCCAGGTTGGAGCAAAGCAGAGACTCAGAGTGGTATAGGTGGCTTCCTGAAACCCTCCCTTCTCTGCTGCACCAGTGAAAACTGGATCCAGCAGAGAATCTGCTTCTCATTCTTTATCAGCCTATGATGCCTCTTATTTTCTAATATTTGTTTAATTGTTTTGCCAAGCATAACATTTACAATTTATGGGACAATAATTGCCAGGGTCCTACCTTTTCTAGAAATTGGTGTGTGTGTGTGTGTGTGTGTGTGTGTGTGTGTGTGTGTCAGGGCCGGCTCTGGCTTTTTTGCCGCCCCAGGCAAAAAAGCCTCCCGCCGCCCCCCGGCGGGGAGCGCAGCAGGGGAGCGCACCGAGCCCAGCTGGGGCCCCACTCTCCCCGACCGGCCGAAGCGCTGGGAAGAGGGCGGCGAGCCTGGCTGGGGCCCCGCTCTCCCCGACTGGCCGGAGCGCCAGGGGAGGGCGGCAAGCCCGCCGCGGCCCCGCTCTCCCCAGCCGGCCGGAGCGCCGGGGGGAGGGCGGAGAGCCCGGTCTCGGCCCCGCTCTCCCCAGCCGGCCGGAGCGCCGGGGGAGGGCGGCGAGCCCACCGCGGCCCCGCTCTCCCCAGCCGGCCAGAACGCCGGGGGAGGGCGGAGAGCCCGCCGCGGCCCCGCTCTCCCCAGGTGAGCGCCGCCCCCCTCCAGGTGCCACCCCAAGCACATGCTTGGAGGGCTGGTGCCTGGAGCCGGCCCTGGTGTGTGTGTGTGTGTGTGTGTGTGTGTGAGAGAGAGAGAGAAAGAGAGAGAGAGAGAAAAATAGTCTTTGGTATCTCTCCTATTGTCAAAATAAACTACAATGGTACCGAATATGCATTAGCAAATCTCCTTAGGTTGCATATCATCTGGAAATACTGAGTCACATATTTAAAATTTTCAAGTATTCGCTTCGCCTCTTAGCCAAATATCTTATATAGTGCAAGACTTAATCTCTACCCAGCTTTCTGCTAAAAAGCATTTTTACCGGAGGACAGGCCAGTAAGCTTTAGCCAAACTTTTGATTGTTTAATTTTAATTTTATTTATTTATTTATTTTGTGAAGTCTGACAACAGGGGCTCTCAGGTGTTTTCATAATGGTTTTGTTCTTATTCAGAACAAAACCGCAAAATTTCAAAACCCTCCATGAAAAGTAATGGAGCCCTGGCTCTGGGGCAGTCTGCCTGGTGGACTGTCCCAGAGCCACAGCACCTATAAGCCCTGTAAGCAGTCCATCTGACAGGCTGCTGGGGACCCTCGAAGTGTTGGGATCCCAACTCTGAAGCAATCTGCCTGATTGGTTGCCCTGAAACTGCAGTTCCTGAAAGCCCTGAGGTCCCCAACTCCTGGGAAGTCTGGCAAGTGGACTGCTGAGGAGCGGGGCAAGTGAGCTTGCAGGAAGCGAGGCAGGTTGCTGTCAGAAACCTGTCTGGCAGGCAGGGTTCCATCAGGCACCTGCCTGGGTTCCAACAGAACTTAGTCTATATTGAACCTTCTTTGCTGTAGCAATCTGCATGGAACCTAGAGGGAGGAGCACAGGTTGCAGAAGGGAAAAGTCTGGAGGCATCAGGAAGCTGTCTATGTGTACAGTACTTGAATGTGAGCTGCAGTGTCAGCATCTCTTTAAATAGTCCCCTTAATAAAGAGCCAGTTTAGTTTTAGAAACATGGAATCCAAACATCATATTACCCAGCAGGGAGTAAAGGAAACATCTATAGAATGTTTATATTTTGATTAATAGTCCAATGAAGAAATGTTTCATTAGTATTTTTGTGACCATCTCTAATTAAATATTTTGTGGGTTACAACCTCTTCCCTTCCTGATCACATGGACCAGTGGGCTACCAGTTTCCCACATACCCTGGCGAGATCCCTATGCTATTAGTTACTCTGAGCTATTCTCTCCTTCTCACTCTCATTTTTTCATGAAAGTGTTTGAAAGGTCTCATTTCTGTTTCACATCAGAAAGAAACAAAATTTTACAACCTTGAATTTTGTTATGAAATGGAATGGTTTTCTGGCCAGCCCCAATTTTTAGCTTCTTTTAATGCAATTTGGCAGATGTAGAAAAGGAGGAGCCAGTTCATGACTTGCCAGCTCTCTATGGAACACCAGTGATCCACAGACCAAAGTTTGAGAACTGTCACCCTGCAGAATATAGATCTCTAAATTCACCCTTTGAAATCTGAACACTATGGAGAATATTCCAAGCTCCTCCAAGCAATGAGAGGTCTATATTAGCTGTTTACTCACTGGGGTGATTTACTGAAGTATCAGCTTGCTTGCTGTCAAACGCTAATAAAAATGAAGTTCTCCCACTCCTCCTTTAAGCACATCTTTAGATGTTATATATCACTTCTCTGCCCATTAAGTGATAGATCTAAAGACTAAAAAGCAACTGGAGAAATGGCAAGATCTAACGCCTGTTGGACTAAATATGTAAATTATGAAATCAAGTCTCAGAACTGGAAGACCTTAAGTCGGAATACTAGTAAATCAAGAAACTGATGAAAGCAGTTCGTACTATTAGGAAGGTTGCTGATTTTATCTGTGACATTTTTAGCCTTCAGAAGTCTACAATATTTTTCATATAAGATCAAAGAAAATGCATTTAGATTTGCATATGGTTTCACAGTGTAGTTCTTTCTTTTTCCACTCTCTACATTTGCATCTCCCTCACTCGATAACTTCAAACGCTGCAAAATACTGAAATCTTTAACTAGAAAGAAACAAAAAAACCTTCCTCTTCAGATAGTTAAAATGTATATTGGAATTAATGGGAATCGTTTGATTTTTACCTGTGACAAAATAAAAATCAGACAATTTCTGGAAAAGAAAGATCTTTAATCTCCCAACTCAAACATGAGAGTGAAGAAGTGTGATTTCCTAATGAAAGCTTTTTTGGTTTTTCTTATATTTTTCTGCATGCAATTTCTGCAGTGTTTGTTTGCATTATTATACATTGGCTTATTTTCTGAATTTCTTGGCCAGGCAGTTTGCTTTTATTATAATACAATTTTATGATAAAGAGAACTTGTCATATTTAAATATTTCCCGCATGATTGGTATTAAAACGTTTAATGTGGGGATTTACTGAGAGTATTGGATTACATATGTCAAATACATCTTCTAATTAAAAAAGCCCAAATATTATAAAAACACAATGTACAGGAACTGATTATATCTGAATAAATGATATTCAAATGCCTAAGGCTGTCTAATCATAAGGTATTTTAAAACCTGAGACAAGCTAGGACTCATCACTTATAGTATCTTGCCCCCATGATGTACCCAAATTTTCTCCTACTAATGACTCAAATGAGACCACTATGTTGAAATGTTAGTATTATTTAAGAATGGAACACTGGCCCTTATCCTGAAAACACTTATGCATGTAATAAGTTTATGAATGTGAACTCAATGGGACTACTCAGATATGTAGAGTTTCCTATGGGCAATGTTTACAGTATCAGGACCATAAACTGGTTCCTTAGGGCTTGTCTAAATTAGTAGTTAGGGCACAGCAAGCTGGGGTGTAAATCTACAGTGTTCCAGAATGTCATGCACTAACTGTTCATGTAGACCCTGCTGCTGCGCAATAAAACTTTCCTAGCATACGTTAATGTACTATTGTTTCAAATTGCGGTACTTCAATGGGCAATAGTGAACTTTCACTGCGCAGCAGTAGCAGATCCACATAATTAGTGCACAGCGCTCTGGAGCACTGTGGATTTACACCTCAGCCTCATATCCTTAAAAAATGCTTTATTTCCATTACTTACTGTCTCCCAAATATATAGTTAGTCCAGCATTAACATTGCAGTCTCCTACAGTGCCTCCAGAATAACCACATGCCTGGGTTGTTGGTTTTTGGGGTTTTTTTCCCCATATAAATGGGCATCATTCCCAGAGGAAAAAGTCTCAAATTCAGTGTGTTCCCCATTTTATTATATCTATTCTACCTAGGACAGAATAAAATCAGTCCGTCTGGGAAGTCAGTCAGTTTCATTTCAGAAGGTGGGGGGAGGACTGCAAAGAATAAATTATTTGATTTTGATCCAGAAGTATTAGTACCTTCTGAGTTTCAGATTCAAAACCCTTTCAAAAGTGGTGAAGACTTAGATCTGGTTTTATGTAAAAGTCAACTTGAGAAGCTGTAAATTTTACTTTTGTTGCAAACCACAAATCCCAGATTTATAATTCTTGGCAGACTCTTCATTCACCTCCTCTGATTGATGAATTTGTAAAAAAGATAATTAAAACCACAGAGAACCAGATGAATTTCCCAATATTTGGATTTTCATTGCGAACAATTTCAGATAGATTTGTCATTCCAAATGTCAGAGTATCTTCCCCATTGTGCATCTTTCTAATCATTGGGCCAGCTCAGTGTGAAACATTTTAAATCATTATTTTAAGGAAATATAGCTACCTGAATGTCTTGTACCTTGACATTATGCAAAAGTTGGAAGTAGCTTCACACAGGGCTGATGAGCAGCTAAAGAGATGGCATCACAGTTTGGAGGTGTGGATTTTATTAGTGACTGCAGAGTGATATTTGTTTAAGAAATAAGTTTGTACATGCAATGATATAAGAACTGCAAATGAACTACAAATTTAAGCAGCATAATGAAAGTATTAGGATTATTCCATTAATAAAATGACCTATTAGAAAAACCAGCCACCATCTTTAGTTCACTTAAATGAATCCTCACAAAAAAAGAGTCAGGTTTTCAAGGTCTACATTCTTCCTGCCAACTGTTGCAAAGAAAGTGATGTCCATTCTCTGACCTGAAGGCACCTATGAAGCCTGTTTTACATGAGGAAAATAGTAACTATCCATACCAGGGCATTTCCTTTTCTTTGCAATTTGTCTTGCTTCTGAGGGAGACACTTTCTAAAATACAAGCTCAAGTTTTAACCACTGCAGCCTCCTAGGCAGCCAGTCAACCAACTCACTCCTTTCTTCATCATAATACTTACATATGTACTCCACTTACTAGAGGAGCGCCTCATCGGGGAATAGGTATTCCAATCGAAGATAAATGTCAGTAAGGCTGTTCTATCTTGCACCAAAAGCTAGGGTTGGTACCAATCAGCTTGGTGATCAAAGAGTCAAAGTTTGGGTAAAACCACCTTTGCCCATGCCCCTGTATTTTTGCTGAGCAGTTTGGCCCATTTTGGAGGATCTGGGTCAATGATTATACAAAATGTGTGTGGATGGGTGACAGGGAACAGATATACATTTTTCCATTGCTAAACTTGTCAGTGGAATTTTTGAGAATGAACAAGCACCGGTGTACCTGTTCCTCAGTTGTAATTCGAGGTCCAGGTAAGTTCAAGGTAAAATGAGCCTTTCCTTTTAAACCTTTAGGGTTTTTATAACAGTGTCTCACCTGAAATCCAGAAAATAATTAATGCCGTATGACTAAGTGTAAAGGTTAAATCAGAAATCCTACTGCAAATCTAAGGAAAATTAGCTCTGTATAACATATGACACAACCTTCAACTGCTAGTAATCTAGGAGAAGTTCACAGCCAACGCTTCAGACATCCCGAATTATAGATGATACTGTTAAACTAATTTCCCCCAGAAGGAATGAATGTATGCTTTACGATTGCTCTCATGAGACCATTTACGGAAGTGGGGTCAATGGGGACCTTTTATATGTTACTAAAGGGACATTTATAGAAAAATAAAACAGCATGCATGATTCACTATGGAGAACTATAATGGGGACAAATGAAATGCCACATTTTAATGTTCCTGTCCTAAATTTGCTAAGCAAAGCAAGAAACTTATTGTATTGCCTTTGTATATATGTATTGCCTTTATATCGAGTGATTGGACACAGGATTAAAGAATAATTAGGTAAGTATCATTTTTTAGGACAGGATTTCTCAGTCACATCTGTAAGTGACACTGGTAGATGGAGATGCTGTATGTCAATAAAGATATAGATTAAAGGCCATAACCAAGGGTTTCTGGTGCAAAGGGTTTTTTATTAAAAAAAAAAAAACACACAATAGATTTCAAAATTTCCAACCTTATTTTAGAATGTTCTAGAATACAATCTTTTCCTCTAGGTTTTCAGAATTTGGCAATTAAAGATTCAAAGTTATTGAAATTGTTAACCAAAAATATGACACTTAAGATACGCCCACAACTTTTAGCCAGACTTTCTCCTGTTCAAAGGCCTCTTAATCCTACCCTGTGACCAGCAAGCCAGAACAATGAGTATGCACGGAGATGCTACTAGATATATTCACTGCACAAGGACTCAATACTGCATGACAAGCTTCCATGTAGCATGCTGCTGCAACACACTAAAGCATGTCTTTGATATATAAGCTATCACAGAGTTCATAAGTTTTTGGACGTGCTAACCACCTTTTCTGCAGGCTAAATGGAAGAAGCAATTAAGCTCCTTGATGGAGTAACAAACAATAGAAGCTACTGCCCAAGGCACATGGAAAGGCCTAAGCAAGAACTAATTGATGGAGAATAAAAGGGGTTGGTTGTTTCCCTGAGGACCGACTGTAAACACAGTCACTGGGGCAGAAAGCAACTAGAAAGCAATCAGAAAACCAGAGAGCCAGTCACGAATGTGCCCTGTGAGAGAGCAAAGACAGAGCTCCTTGGGGCACAGGACTTGCTATAGAGGAAGGCTTGGAACAGTGACAAAGGAACAGGACTTTATACACATTATTTGTAACTAAACATTGCACCAAAGAAATATCTGACTCATAAAATCAATTTGTCCTCCTATCACAACAACCCAGCCAGGCCACGAATATCAGCTAACCACGTGGGCCAAGGGGAAACCATGCTATGGTACACACTGTTCTACCCCTGTAAGAACTAAGATGCACTGCTTTAGGAATTTTCGCTGTATTTTGTCTGTCCTTCCCAGGCCCCTGTGCAGAAGTGCTGTTAGCCTGCCAACTGAGTAAAGCAATCCACTTCCAGCACAGCATGCTCTAGGTTTCTGTCTGCAGCCTTCGTTCCAACTGACGGCAAGGCCTAGATCCAACTCTGGGCAATTGCATTAATGCCAACAGGTGCAAAAGGTAACTCATTTCAGAACCAGGAGGTAGAAGCAGGGCATGGGACATGATGAAGGACATTTTAGCAGTGGCTTGTCACCGAGAAGGAGATCATGCAGGCTGCATGAAGTCGTGGTGGAGTGTAGATAGCTGATGCAGGTGCTAATAGCTGTAAAATCTCTCTAAGCTCACCAGTGGGTCGAGAATGGGACCACAAGCACAGAGTGATGGTGCTACACTGTCATGCAAACCTGTGATGCCAGCAGTGGGTCCAGAACTTGTGTGTGAGGAAGACCATCCACCTGGAGCTGTGTGAGGAAATTGCCCCAGCCCTCCAGTGTTAGGACACACAAATGAGGGAGGCCATATCAGTGCAGAGGCAGGGTGCTATTGTCATCTGGAACCTGGCCACCCCAGACTGCTACAGGTCAGTGGCTAATCAGTTTGGTTTGGGCAAGTCAACTGTCAGTGTTATGGTAATGGTATTTAATACTGCAACGTAATCCTGCCCTCCAAAGCACTTGTAACCCCTCCCAGTTTGCTACTGACCACACATTTTATAAGTCTACTCTTTATGCTATTATCCAAATCATTTATGAAGATATTGTCTAGAACCAGATCCAGGACAGATCCCCGCAGGGCCCCACTTGAAATGCCCTTCCAGCTCGATTGTGAACTATTGATAACTGCTCTTTGAGCATGGTTTTCCAGTCAGTTGTGTGTGTGTGACTATTTCATAGAATATCAGGGTTGGAAGGGACCTCAGGAGGTCATCTAGTTCAACCCCCTGCTCAAAGCAGGACCAATCTCCAACTAAATCATCCCAGCCAGGGCTTTGTCAAGCCTGACCTTAAAAACCTCTAAGGAAGGAGATTCCACCACCTCCCTAGGTAACCCATTCCAGTGCTTCACCACCCTCCTAGTGAAAAAGTTTTTCCTAATATCCAACCTAAACCTCCCCCACTGCACCTTGAGACCATTACTCCTTGTTCTGTCATCTGGTACCACTGAGAACAGTCTAGATCCATCCTCTTTGGAACCGCCTTTCAGGTAGTTGAAAGCAGCTATCTAATCCCGCCTCATTCTTTTCTTCTGCAGACTAAACAATCCCAGTTCCCTCAGCCTCTCCTCATAAATCATGTGCTCCAGCCCCCTAATCATTTTTGTTGCCCTCTGCTGGATTCTCTCCAATTTCCCCTCATCCTTCATGTAGTGTGGGGCCCAAAACTGGACACAGTACTCCAGATGAGGCCTCACCAATGTTGAATAGAGGGGAATGATCACGTCCCTTGATCTGTTGGCAATGCCCCTACTTATACAGCCCAAAAGGCCGTTAGCCTTCTTGGCAACAAGGACACACTGACTCATATCCAGCTTCTCATCCACTGTAACCCCCAGGTCCTTTTCTGAAGAACTGCTGCCTAGCCATTTGGTCCCTAGTCTGTAGCAATGCAAGAATGAAATTTAAAGGGGAGGCCTCCAATTTACCATCCAATATCAAATTGGTCCTTTGACCCACCTCATACCAGAAATTCTTGATATTGGGCACTGCCAAAATATATGTGCTTATGTAATACCAAGGGAATTGAATTTCTAGTAGCAGTCAGCATTTCTGAGGCCCATTACCATTAGGCAATGTGGGCACCACTATATTCGAAAATATGTCTTTTGGTGAATAAGCCATAGTTTCAGGACTATAGTTCCTTTTCTAACATTAGATACAATTGTATTCACTTGGGTCATAAATAGTTGTGTAAAAAATGTATTTTAAAATATAAAAGGTCAAAAGAAAATCTTAGGAAAATTCACATACATTAGACAACTGCTAAACTTGTGCATTCATCAATGTTCTTGCAAAACTTCATCCTTTTAATGGGTCTATTTCTTGAACAGCTACTTTTCAGAAGGTTCTGCTGAAGGATAGCTTAATTCTCTATATGGAAATATGTGCATGGAATGCGTGTAAATTCAGCCTTTTACATGCCTTTTCCTGTAACAGGTGTTTAACTGGCTTCACTATACTGAGCAAACTGCCAACTGCATAAAACACTTTCATAAAAAAATCTTAAAGTCCTGCAAATGGATCCACCCAGGTGCCTCTCAATTCTCAATACTGTGCTGAGTCCCACTGAAGTCAATAGGGCTCCCTGTGAGTGCAGCAGATTCATTTGCAAGGTTATAGTGCTTCGTTGTGAAAAGGTTGTGGTCATCTGAATGTGTCACTGGCCTACACAGACACTCAAGGCCTGCAGTGGAGAATTAAATTGAGTTCCTCCAAGCAAGGGGCATATTGCCCATTCACAGGTTACTAATGTTAAGTAAAAGATAATTAGATCTTGTTTAGCACCTAATATACACAAAATGTTTCACAAAGCAACTAGTTAGAAACTCTACTGATAGTACAGGCAAACTGTAGCAGCCACATTTACACAGAGTGTTGGACAATAGAATAGAAAGATGGAAAGTTAGGTCATGATGCTTGTTCTTCAACGTTTTGCAAAAATACTCAGGAATCTAAACTTTCACCAGAGACAAGTTAAAGAAATTTGGTTGAATATCAACCATATAGAATGGCATCTCTAACATGCCTCTTTCCAGTCCTACAACCGATAATTAGGTCTTATGAGTGCAGGTCCTAATACTGAATGTGACTAGATTTGACCCAACAGCCTTTTGACTCATAGATGTGAATGCTATGAGCAGAGACATGCTGTGCTTAACATCAAAAAAATGATTTATAAATTAGAACATTGTAATGAGGATGGAGTGCACTTAAAGTGAGTGTTTTTGGCAGCAATGATCCAGGATGAAATTTTCAAAATAGACTTAGGCTCTTAGGACCAAATTTGCAATGGTATTTCTTCTTATGTGTCATTTCCATTACTGGAGGTTTCCAAGTTCCATAGTTGTGCATTCTGTTCGATCCTCTGCTAATCTTTTTGTGGATGAATAGTCCTTTTATCCACATTATCCATCCATGATCGTCTTTTTCTGCCCTGTGTTCTTCTGCCATCAGCTTTCCCTTTCAGAACCCATAAACATGCAATCTAACAAAGTATTTAGGTGCCTTAAAATGCAGATAGGCATCTAGAGGAATTTACAAAATCAAATAACTTAGGTGCCAAACTCCCATTGAAAGAGTTAGGGAATGGGAATTAGGCACCTAACCCGCTTAGCCACTTTTGTAAATCCCAGTAGATACCTATCTGCATTTTATAAAGACCTTTGTGAATCTTGTCCTAACTCTTGGGACTTTGGAGCCTAGTCATTTATGCACTTCTGAAAATGTTATTGCACTTCTTCAGAATTCTTTATATAGCACCTAACACACTAGGGCTCTTTGCATTACTGTAATATAAAATATTAAAACCAACAGACTATACAATTCAATGTTTTATATATATATATAAAAATAAAAAAAAACAACTATGTTATATATATGTATACAATTAGATAGAGAGAGAGTTGTACATTGTTGTTTTTAATCTCTTTTATTACAGTAGTACAATATATAGCTCCAGATGATGAGCTTTGTGTTCCCATTCTATTTAGTGCCACAGAGAAGAGCCCTACTGAAGTAGGGGTATGAGAAGAAGTTATTGAGAGGCCTTGTGCTGGTCGTATTGTGGACAACAAACAAATATATTTATTTATTTATTATTCCATCTGCTGCTCATTATAAATATCAAACTTTCAGACAAGTTCTGCCAAAAGCATCTACTTGGGTAAAAACTTGGGTTTACTAAACTTTCTGCAGCATAAGATACCAGCCCAATAATCCCCTGCTAATTTATGGCACCATATGTGACATTTTTATTCAATCTTGATCAGTAAAAAATTAAAACTTTGATCACTTTTAGAGATTCTGGGCTAAGATTTCCATTTGTAACTATCAATTATTTAAATAATAGTTTAAAAGGGCTCTACGCTTTAAAAAAATAAAAGTAATTTAAGCAGTAAAGGCAAATGACTGCAAGTCTTTAGGTACATATGGAATGAAAATTCTGCATAAAATAGTCACATTGCCATCTACTGACAGCTCTTTATAAAAAATCTAGCTTTTTTTCCATTAACCTAACTGTCTGACTATGCACTTAATGATCTCTCTTTTGACATACAGTAGTACAAAGAATGAGGGACATGCAATATATGTTGTTTAATACACCCATTGCAATAATCCTACTTCTGATGGAATCCATTTCAAGCCATTCAGGCTTCCGCAGTTATATACTGCAATTAGATACGTTTATTAATGACATTATTGCACAGTATTTCATAGGAGGTAAAACTGTTTTCAAGAAAATAACTACAGAAGAGTATGTTAATAAATCTGTGCTGCATGTACAGTATATGGAGACTTGCTAATAGGATTTCCATAATAACAGCATTTATCTCATCATACATTTTATAATACCAATCACTATGCAACTCCCATATTGTTATTACATTATGTGAAAAATAGGATTTCATATTAAGGATACATATTATGGACTAAAACAGCAATGTAACTGATGCACCTGTGTATTAAAGGTTTTCATCACTTATTTATACTGAAATATATTTTGGCCTGAGTCTTGGTTAATACAACAGCAGCATGTAATACTGCTTTAAACAAAATCTAGGCCTTGTGTCAGTTTCACCTTACTATATATGGGTCAGTAAATCCTAAAAGGGGTCTGTAGATGAACTGAAGCAGCCCTCTCTCACCAAAGCAAACAAATCAAGTTCACATTCGCTAGCTCTGTTACACAACCAATAGTATTAATCTCCAAAATTAAGGCCATCTCCGGCTTCTCACTACTGAATCCAGCTGAATGATTTTTTAACTCTGTTCCATAGCACGAGGTGATTTTTCCTCACCCTGGCCTCCTACAACTTCATACACTACTTTCAAAAATCAACAGAGTAGCAGGTGCTGTATAACCTTTAATATCTGTGCCCAATTTTGCAGACAGCCAAATCTGCCCTTAAAAATATAATTCTAAATGAAAGTTGTACGAGCTATATATCTTGAACACTTGGAATGCTGGCATTCTCCAGACTTGCTTTTACATACTCTAACATTTCACCTTTCAGGGGAATAGATCTCAGCATACAGAACAGTTAAAAATAATCTTGTCCTATAAAGTGGCCAGATTCTGTCTTCACTCACAGAAGCTTGACACCAGTATAACTCCATTGCTTTCATTAGACTTAGACCCAGTCTACACTACAAAATTAGGTTGGCATAACTATGTCACTCACGAGTGGGAAAACTTCCACACTGGGATGTGGATTTAAGCTGACCTAAGCCCCTATGTAGAGAGCGCTAAGTCGAAAGAAGAATTCTTTCATCGACCTAGCTACCACTCTTGTGGGAGTGGATCACCTACACCAATGAGAGAACCCCTCCCATCAGCCTAGGTAATGTCTACACTGAAGTGCTACAGCAGTGCAGCTGTGCCACTATAGTGCTTTACGTGTAGACAAGCCTTTACTCCTTAGCCAAACTGGCGTAACAGAGGAATCTGACCTAGGATTCTGTTTAGAAATTTGAGGTCAGGTGGAGATTCACAAAACAGAATGTGTCTACCCAAGAAAATAAAGAACAAAACCTGGCATGCTTGTTCCAAAAGCAGTTAATTTTCTTAGCTTAGATTACTATTATTTATATATGTTATGCTTACTTCATCCCAGCATCTCAAGGCATTTTCCAAACATTAATTAAACCTCACAAACTGAGCTGGGCAAATAACAGATTTTTCTGTTCATTGGCTGTTCTGAAAAATTAAAAAAAAAATATCAGTTTGGGTGAACTAAAACTGAAATTTTTCAAAATTCTCATTGAATCAAAAAAAGTCAGAAAAAATTCATTATGTGTATTTTTAATAAAAGCAAAGGAAGCGAAGGACTTGATTCACAAAACATGGTGGGAGAAAGAAGAGGTGGTGCCCTTATAACCTTTAGCCCAGTGGTTAGGGCACTCAGCTGAGATATGGGAGACACAGGTTTGAATACCCGCTCTGGAGCAGAGACTTGAACCCAAGTAAGTACCTTAATCACCAGGCTGTCGGCTATTCTGCAATGGGTCTCTCTCAGTCTCTCCTATTGAAGTTGTCCCACTTACTACAAAATATTTGAATACACATTGGGCCAGAGACAGAAAATGACTCTATAGCCTGGTGGCTAGGGCACTTACCTGGAGTTGGCAGGGGTAGGGGGACACATGCCCTAACCACTGGACAAGAAGTTGTAAGGAAGGCGGCACCTTCTCCTCCTGCGGTGTGTGAACCCTAGCTGGAAAAATCTAAATAAGACATTTCATTAATGTTAAAATGGTCTGTCTAAACATTCCAACTTTTTTTCCAAACTGAAACAATTTGCCGAAATCAACACCAATTCCCAAAATGTTTTGTTTGACCTCAGTATGCATTTTTCAGTGAAAAAAGTTTCAGACAAAAACTTGCACCCATTTCTTCTCAGAACAGTGCTATCCAACAGAGAAATGGGCAAACTGAGGCAGAGAGAGATTAAGCAACCTATTGCCACATCACACAGTAAGAGTCAGTGGAGATGGAAACAGAATCCAGGAGCACCAATGATCCTCAGGGTCATGCTATTTCACAATCCCTTGCCACTTCCATGTGCACGGTTTGGCAAGGAAGCAAAATTGTCAGAGAAGCAGCAGATTTTAAAATATTAAATGAAGTAATTAGAGGACTGCCTTGAATATTTCCTGTTTAAGTGTTTTAATTTCATGCTATCCTGTAGTACTTTCTTGCTGGTGGTATGTGATCATGGGTGTTTTTGTTTTTTAGAACTGGTATATATTTTATGCTTGAAGCCTCAAGCATCAGAGTATCTTATTTTATCTCCTTTATCTCTTTTTCTGGATTTACACAACTGTATAAATCTTTTTAGCAGTATTGAGCCATGTCTAATTATTCCTTGCTCACTGGTACATGTGTAATAACTAGAATGGTTAAATGTCAAGACAGAATGGTTAGTATGCACACAGTATGAAGATGAAGGCAGGCCATCTTGAGGTAATATAGTGTTTAGTTAAAATTCATTTTGTCTACAGATAGATAAAACAACTGCCAGATTTAACAATCTGCAACTTGCAGTTTTGTCTTTTTATCCAATGGTTGTCGGCAACATCATCAACCATCCCGAAACTGAGCCCTCTGGCAATTCAAATGAGTGCAGAATAAAATATGAAGATGAGATTTGCCTTTCATTGAAAAAAATCAATGTAAAAAGTCATGATTTTTCTAAGAAACTAACATATAAAAAGGGAAAATAGAAATGTATTATACAAAGTTTCTAAAATTACCCATCGTGATCATTTTAAATACTGCCTTGATGAAACTTGAATGTAGATAACTTATCAATCTCTCAAGGGCAAAGTAATTTATTTAAAGGACAAAGACAAAACCAAGGGCCAGATTTTCAGATGTGTAAGTAGATACTACTACTCCAGTTAAAGTTAATGTGTGCTGCTGGTGATCAGCAACTCTGAAATCTGGCCCCAATTGCCACCGCATACTTAACATATCTTCTTGAAGAAGAATTACCAGCATTAGGAAGTACTGGATATCATCAACAGGAACTTTCCAAAAGCAACTTTCAAGTTTAAATTTAACACTGGTACATTTTTAGCAGAATTTTTTTAACAGTAGTGGAAAACTTTGAAATTTCCCTTTTGTCAGGTTGGTAAATAATAAGGATAGAAACAAAAAATAGAAAACTATAACATACACACCACAGTTCCTGACATAAGATGCTCAGCCATGTAACCTCCATACCATAGGAGGTCTGCAGAAACGAACAAGAAAGCATGCTAGGAAGTGAGCAAGAGCAAATACAACTAGAACAAACAGTTCATAATCTCCAGCAGGGAAATTACAATGAATGAGGATGTGAAAGATTATTACTTTGATATTTTAACGGCATCAATTACACACGTAACCTGCTGGGCTAAGATTTGACCTATGAAACATACCTCCTGCACTAAATAGAAGAAAGAAACCTAGATAACTTCAGGGACATTGACCTGTTTTAATAGGAATCAGTGCATGAAGAAAATACCACTCCCTACAAAACTGCTGCACCATGCAGGGTTTTCTTTACCTTGCTTCCAAAAAGTGGAAGAGAGAATCTGAATGAAAAAAATCAATCACAGAGAAAGTTACTGAGCTGACATACTGGTGTGTTTCAGTGTTTTCTTTGGCAAATAAATAAAAAAAATACATACTGGTAGCATCAGAATCTGTTTAAACTTTAAGTGGCTCAATGAGGTAATGGAACAGGAAGGGCTCATGCTTCAGACATTAGCTACAGCCAAGGTTTTATCCTCACTTGACACTTCCAGTAGGTTTTGGCAGATACCGCTACACAGGGACTGTGCCAGTTTCACCTCTACAATAGTAACAGTGCCAAAGTCCCAAAGAGCTATATCCTCAGCGGGAGTAAATTGATGTGATTTGATTGATGTTTCAATATAGCTACACCATTTTGCACCAGTTGAGGATCTGGACCAAGGAGCTAGGAATTTTCAGTTAATTCCATTTGGAATCACCTCTGCATCTAGAAGAAAGTGCCTAAGCCTTTGGAGAGACAAAAGTGCAGTAGCAATAGTGCATAATGTTGTCATATATTAGACAACAG
Source organism: Terrapene triunguis (assembly GCF_002925995.2). Lineage (NCBI taxonomy): Eukaryota > Metazoa > Chordata > Testudines > Emydidae > Terrapene > Terrapene triunguis. Next base: position 9,450,370 of record NW_020664417.1, on the reverse strand, counting down.
GGGTAAAACAGAATGTATGTTTGCATTCAGTACTAAATTCTGAGATATTTCAGATTAAAGCTACTGAACACAGAACATTTGCCCATGTCTTCATGAACAACGTCAACTTCTAGACTACTGCACTGGACAGCACTGCATGGGGAGGAGGTGACCAGCCCTCTGTGGAGAAAGAAGTGGTTCGGGACTATTTAGAAAAGCTGGACAAGCACAAGTCCATGGGGCCGGATGTGCAGCATCCGAAGGTGCTAAAGGAGTTGGCAGATGTGATTGCAGAGCCATTGGCCATTATCTTTGGAAACCCATGGCAATCGGGGGAGGTCCCGAATGACTGGAAAAAGGCTAATGTAGTGCCCATCTTTAAAAAAGGGAAGGAGGAGGATCTGGGGAACTACAGGCCAGTCAGCCTCACCTCAGTCCCTGGAAAAATCATGGAGCAGGTCCTCAAGGAATCAATTCTGAAGCACTTAGAGGAGAGGAAAGTGACCAGGAACAGTCAGCATGGATTCACCAAGGGCAAGTCATGCCTGACTAATCTAATTGCCTTCTATGATGAGATAACTGGCTCTGTGGATGAGGGGAAAGCAGTGGACGTGTTATTCCTTGACTTTAGCAAAGCTTTTGATACGGTTTCCCACAGTATTTTTGCTGGCAAGTTAAAGAAGTATGGGCTGGATGAATGGACTATAAGGTGGATAGAAAGCTGGCTAGATTGTCAGGCTCAACGGGTACTGATCAATGGCTCCACGTCTAGTTGGCAGCCAGTATCAAGCCGAGTGCCCCAAGGGTCGGTCCTGAGGCCGGTTTTGTTCAATATCTTCATTAATGATCTGGAGGATGGCACGGACTGCACCCTCAGCAAGTTTGCACATGACACTAAACTGGGAGGAGTGGTAGATATGCTGGAGGGCAGGGATAGGCTATAAAGGGACCTAGACAAGTGCAGAGGACAAGGACAAGTGCAGAGTCCTGTACTTAGGACGAAAGAATCCCATGCACTGCTACAGACTAGGGACCGAATAGCTAGGCAGCAGTTCTGTGGAAAAGAACCTAGGTGTTATAGTGGACAAGAAGCTGGATATGAGTCGACAGTGTGCTCTTGTTGCCAAGAAGGCTAATGGCATTTTGGGCTGTATAAGTAGGGGCATTGCCAGCAGATCGAGGGACGTGATCATTCCCCTCTATTTGATATTGGTGAGGCCTCATCTGGAGTACTGTGTCCAGTTTTGGGACCCACACCACATGAAGGATGTGGAAAAATTGGAGAAAGTCCAGCAGAGGGCAACAAAAATGATTAGGGGGCTGGAGCACATGACTTATGAGGAGAGGCTGAGAGAACTGGAATTGTTTAGTCTGCAGAACAGAAGAATGAGGGGAGATTTGATAGCTTCTTTCAGCTACCTGAAAGGAGGGTCCAAAGAGGATGGATCTAGACTGTTCTCAGTGGTACTTGATGACAGAACAAGGAGTAATGGTCTCAAGTTGCAGTGGGGGAGGTTTAGGTTGGATATTGGGGGGAAAAAATTCACTAGGAGGGTGGTGAAGCACTGGAATGGGTTACCTAGGGAGGTGGTGGAATCTCCTTCCTTAGAGGTATTTAAGGTCAGGCTTGACAAAGCCCTGGCTGGGATGATTTAGTTGGAGATTGGTCCTGCTTTGAGCAGGGGGTTGAACTAGATGACCTCCTGAGGTCCCTTCCAACCTTGATATTCTATGATTCTCTGATTTCCCAACTAGGAGAGAAATAGTAATTTGGACATATTGGGTAAAACTTTCAAAAGCACCTAAGTCCCATCTTCAAAAATGAATTAGGGCCAGATTTTTAAAATATATTTAATAGACACCTAAAGATGAAGGCAGATCCTTAGCAAGATTTTCTAATATACCTAAAATCAATAGGAATTAGCTGCCTAGGTGCTTGAGAAAATCCTACTAAGTGCCTATCTTCATCTTTAAGCACCTAAATACCTCTCAAATCTTGCCTTAGGCACTTTAGGAGCCTATATCTCACTGAAAGTCAATTTGAGGCTATGTCTACATACCTGCAGCTACGCCACTGTAGCGTAGACACTTGCTACAGAGACAGAAGGGAATTTTTCACACCCTTGAGCAATGTAGCTAGGTTGACTTAAGTTTTAGGTGTAGCCCAGGTCTGAGTATCACAAGAGTTCAAAGACCCAGGCACTGGGAAATGTTGGGAGTTTGGGGAGCATCTGGGCTTGGTAGGACCTAAGGGGACCTGTTTTTCTAATTTTTAGGCAGCATTTGATCTTGCATAAGTCTTTGCAGGATCAAATCCTAGAAGAGTATTTTTTCTCAGTTTCAGTGAAGATTTTTATAATATACCAACACCTAAGAGGGAGCCATATCTGATGGATCTGAACAAATATAAGGAACAATCTATCAGAGGGGAATAAAAAATGGCACCTACCTAAACTATCATATCAGACTTGAAAAACGTTTATTTAGCAATTGATTAAGGGCTCAAGTGACAGCATCCTGAACAATAACTACCTGACTGAACATACAAATCAGGTGCTTTAGTTAGAGGTCTAAATTCTATCCCCAATATCATCTAGCTGGCTGTTAGCGCACACACACACATACACACACACACAAAGTGATGTCCGCAGCAAGTGCCTAAATGCTAGCGCAATCTTTTCCATTAATGGAACCTCCCAAACCAAACCATAATGTAGGGTCACATTTATATTTGGTGTGTGATCACCCTATTAACTACTATAGCCACGATTCAAAATGAAACCCTCAAATGCACATGACAGCTCTACCAGGTGAGATAAAGGAGATTTTTCCCTTCAGGTTGAGCTAGTACAAATCTCTGCAGGAATTCTTTCTTCCATGTATGAAAAGAAGATCGGAGATTTTAAAAAATGCTTTGACTATTTTATACATATTTGGTGAGTAAATTAAATATACATGCCTGACAAACATACATGTCAGGTCAAATGACTTGTATTTTATTAAGGATTCTTTAGGTTTGATTTGCATCATCTCTTGCAAACTTATTTTCCTATTTTAAATTTTATTGCAGGTGGGAGAAATAATATACTGTAGCTAAATTCAAACTGGATGTTTAATTGCTAAATTTCTATTAAAGAAATAGAACTCTTGACAGTATAAATTATTTCCTTGCATCACTGTTATGAAACAGATGATATCCTATAGAAAAGACAAGAGAACACAGCAGAGTTGTGGTTAGGAGTTACAATAGGTATACATATTTTATAGGTGTTATATCCATGATTTTTTAAATCAGTTTATCCCTGTCACAGGGTGCGTCACTCTCTGCCAGTCCAGTGCCTCCTCCTAGTCACTCTGGGGATTAGCTTGAGGCCAACTCCCTCCCGTCTGCAGTTTGCACTCCATTACTCTGTCTCTGTTGACCACCTGCAGCCCCTGTTGCAGCCTCAGGAATTCAATGTCCTCTTTTTGTCTCAACCCTCTGGCTGTGTCACCATCAATGTTTCCCCCTTCCGGGGGCAGTTAGTATTGCAATCCACTAGTCAGGCCATTTTTCCAGTGGCTAATTTGGGGGTGGGGAACCCAAATCTGCCCACTACTCCGGGTCCCAGGCCAGGGACCCCGTAGATGGCAGCGACATGCTGCATTCCCTCCAACTGCTCAGTACATTTCCCTGAGCCACTTCCCCGCAGCCCTAGCACCTTCTTTGCCCTTACCTCAGGGCCTCAAAATATCAGTCTTAGCAGTCAGCCAGGAGCTCCCTCTCACTCCCTTGGTCCCTGCCAGCAACTGCTCTGTCTATGGTGCTAGCTTTCATCCACCTGCTAGGAACCCAGTCCTCCCTCCTTGAGTTCCAGGCAGTGACTGACTGCTCTACCCTTTTATATGAGCCTGCCAGGTCCAGATTGGTTGCTTCCTGCAATTCCTCCCTGATTGGTTGCACCTCACACAGCCTCTCTGAGCCATTCAGAGGATTCACCTCCACTGCTCCCTGCTGAGGTTAACGCTTTCTACTCCTGTGTGGGGTGGACACCCCACCACAATCCCCTTTGGCCCATTTTTACACCAATAGGCCCCATTCAGCAGAGCACTTAAACATGTGGGTAACTTTAAGCATGTGCTTAAGTGCTTTGAAATTAGGCATATGCTTAAGTGTTTTGCTGAATTGGAGCTATAGTTCAGTAGTTAAACTAACACAGACAGGTTTCAGGGGTTCTAGCCCACGAAAGCTTATGCCCAAATAAATGTATTAGTCTCTAAGGTGTCACAAGGACTCCTCGTCTTCTTTGCTAATACAGACAGTAAGTCAATTTTTAGTAATTTGTATGTCTGTAAAGGTAACAGTGAAACTGCATAGGTTTTAAATTGCAAAAATTTGTAATACTTTTTCTTACTATCCCTCATGTCTCCAATACTCTAGATGTGAAGTGCCACTTACAATGAGCAATCAACGTACAGAAATGGAACATACATATTGCTTTTTTGTTTTATTGAGAATAAGTAGATTGTACAAATAAGCTTGATTGGTCTATGATGAAAATGTGACCATCTGTAACAACTCATATTGTGAAGCTATTGCATAGTTAATTATTGTGATTAGTGTTACAATTCTGCAATCAGAAGTCTGTACCAGAGCCAAAGAACACAACAGGATCATACTCCACATATATAGGCTTAGATAAGAACCCCTGCTGAAATTGCCGCACTGCACTAGCTGGTTGATCAACCGAAAATGTGGTGAAGCTCTCTCCTCACATTTTGTTACAAAGAAGCCAGACGAATGCATGACTTATGATGGAATGGAAAAATACAATCTCCAGAGGCAAAAATATAGAGGGAAAAATGGATCACATGACCAGAGATCCTATATAAATTAACTTACTAGTCGGGCTCTTCGAAAAATGCTCCAAAGCAGGTAAAATAACCAACACAGGGAACAAAATTCACAGTGGCATGTGAGACAAAATACACATTGTTAAGTGAGTATATGCTATCACATTAACTCGTGTTGGCCAGGTGGAAATTTGTGACCAAATGGTTGTACAGCTAACAAAGACAAGATCTGGGCTTTTTTTATTTGATTTTTTCAAGTACCCCTTCACTAAGGAGACTTATACAGATAAAAACATGCTCTGGGTTTTCAGGAAATGTATGCACTTTTGCCATGATGCCTACAGAAGACTTGACAATGATTAGGATGTTGGTGTGCTCAGACCATTGCCTATCATACTGATAAATATGGTCTTATTGTTTCCTTGTATTCGCCTGTGCGTCTGCCTGTATCCATCTGTTGTCTCTTGTACGCTCCTGTTCTGTGTTTGTACAGGGCCTAGAACAACAGAGGCCTGATCCATGACTAGGGCTCCTCGGTGCTACAATAATACAAATACTAATAAAGTCTTTTTTATTATATTTTGTCTTTGTTGGACATTTATAGCTTTTTTGTTTTTTTTCTTTTGTCGCGGCAGATTATTGTGTTTGTAGGATTTTTTTCTGAGGAAAGAATGAACTAGATTTGTGGTTTTATGTTTCTGGTGTGCATAACAAAATAAAGATATAAAGAGGTCAAATATTAAAACTGGCATCTAAGGACCTGACCCTATTGAAGGAAATGAGGCTATGGGAGTTTGGATAGTGACCTTAAGGAAACTGGAACAGGCCCAACATGATCTTCTATTTTTATGTTAGAGAAACTTCCTCACCACTGGTTTTCATCACTCCCTTTCCGCTAAAACCATGAATTGAGTTTGGAGTGGAAAGGAAGAACTCCATGTGATGCTGAGAAAGCCATGATTTCACTAGGATTTTGTAGCTACTGGTTCTAGAGGAAAGGAAGTGATGAAGAACGGTGCTGCATAGAAACCAGAAGCTCTTAGTGAAGCCATGGCTAACTGGGGGATGGAAAGCACACAAGGGCTTCAGTAGAAACTTTTGGTTTCTGTTATTTATTTAAGGAGGAACTGGTAGTGACCCTTATATTTAGGTTGCCCAACTTTTTCCATTATAAAGTATTCTTGTGAGCTTTTCTTTTAGATGCATTAACATTTCCATTGTTTGTAGCAGGCCTTTGATATTCAGCAGGGTGAATGCCCTCAAGCTAGGGAAGAGCCTTTTCATCCTCCTATGAGATTTCATTCCGATTTTGCTGATAGTCTGTTCAAAACTACCATTTCCCTTTTGTTGCTTATGTTCCTCAGGATAATTTTGACAATTATAATTGAGCACAGAAACATTCTAAGGCTGGGCTCATGCTGCCACCAAAGCAGCAGCAGCCTTTGTATTGGGAACATCTGGGAGCTTTGGAGCCACTGTACAGGGGTTGGGGAAAGAGAGCTGGGCTAGGTTCTTCCCCTGCCAGACCTGGCACATGACCGCATTGCCCTCACCCCATTAAGGGGCACCACATGTGGTAGAACCCAGCTGGGCTCCACCCTCCATAAGTCACCCCAGACCCAGCAACTGGCCAAGTGTCCCATTTTCCTCCGCCCTCTAGGGAACTACATTTGCCTGGCGCTCCCCCAGCTCCCAGGGTAGGGATCAAGGAAGCCAGGATGGACTGGACTCTTCCTTCTCCCCCTCCCCCAACCACTCCTGAGATCTTGTACCTAGACTCAAAATCCATCCTCCCCTATGGAATAACAGTTTTCTCTTAGTGCCAGCTAGCTTAGTTAGCTCTCCACCTCAAGTGATGATAGCCTGTGCTGAAGGTTCAGGGTTCAAACCTTGTTGAGGATGTACGGGGGCAGAGAGGGAGGTAGAAGAGGTTGTTAATGTTGCACATAATGCAATTTATTTTTACCATTTTTTTTAAATCTAGTACATTACATACAAAAATAAATTATATTAAAAATGCTATTTAGGTTGCAAAGTCAAACAGAAGTTGGGAAATGATAGATGTATGATTTAAAATGTATGTATACACACACACACACAGATATTTTGGAACTTGGAATAGTGAAAATATGTAATATATATTCATAAAAACTCACTACTCCGGGTTGCAAAATATCTGTGTATCAAACCAGAAACCCAACTCCTCACAAATGAAGTTATAACACCTCAGTAGTCACAAACAAACAAAGATTTTCATAAACACATACTTCAGCATACTGTGTTTCTGACTCATCTCTGGTACACAGGCAGTACCTATTGCAATTCACTTCAGAAAGATGAAGATATTCTACATTATAAAAACAAGTCTTTTATGGTACGGACATGGCCATGATCACAAATGTGTTCTGTAAAAATCTAAGAACTGATTTTAGAGACATCTAATACCTTAATACACATCCATATTATGACAGGTTTTGCATTATAAACCAGGCACCAAATCTGCAACCTGTCTGCCAAGCACAGAAACCATGCCTTTCACAGCTCAAGTGCTTATAAGCACTGATAGTCCTTATGACATATGTTGTTAATGACATAATACTTTGCTTGTCAGTGGGACTGCAAAAGCATAGGTTAGATTGACAAGTACCTAATTTGCCTGCAATACCTTGCATCTTGGAACTGGAGGAACAGAGTCTTAAAAGTACATCAATGTAATGTACTCATTTAGGAGCTGATCCTGGAAGTTATTGGAGTCAATGGGAGTTAATGTTGCTCAGCACCAATTTTGGGCTCTAGAGTAATAAGGGATGATGGGCTCTACATAAGTTCATTCAGAGGCTACCCCCAAGTGACTGCAGCCAGGGCCAGTTCTACAAGTGGGTGAGGCTCCTTGTCCAAATCTATCCCACCCCTGGTCCAACTCTTGCCCTCCTGTATTTATATCAGTCAGCTTTCTTCTTCATCAGCCTGAGTCCAACTGGGAGGTCATTTTGAGCACAGGCGAAACAATTTACCTGCTCTTAATTCAGGTGCCTGCCTGTACCCAGACCTGGAACTGACACAGCCTGCAGCAACCCATAGGTGTGACTTCAAGTAAAGTCCTGCTGAGCCCCAGGCTGGAGCATGCCCAGCGCAGATAGAATCTTCAAGGAATTTAGTTGTTAAAATCTAAAAAGCCTCTATTGAGCATGGGCGAACTGCTATATTTCAAAGGTTCATAACTTAGCCAAATTTGGGCAGATTTTTATGTGGTCAGCAAAAGACATATTCTTGACACAAAAGCCACCCACCACTGCCAAAGTTTGAGTTCCTGCACCAAAGAACAAGGGTGCTAGAGCTCTTTAAAGAAAAGGTCACCAGAATTTAACATGAGCACAACAAACATTTTTGCCTAATCTTATTCTCAGAAACAGCTGAAATTTTCCACACACAAAAAAAAAAAAATCAGCCCGAGGCAGACATCAGCATGAAAAATTTTAGCCTGATGGTAAACGTTTTGCAAAGTAACAGGAAGAGTAAACTGTTCTAAAAAAAATAATGTACTTTTTAAGGAAAAAATGATTCAGGTTCTAACTCAAAGGAGATGCAAGAGCTCTGGCCTTCATATACTCTGAAGTAGCCAATGTTCTTAAGTAATAACATATTGTGCTGAAATGCTTACAGTGAAGTGAATGAAAGTGGATGCTATTTTAATAGGCTCTCTCACATCACAAAGTGTGTGTGTTCTAGTGCTTAGAGAAGGAGACTAGAAACCAGATGTCTTGAAATCTCTGCAATGAACTTGCTGTGCAACCTTAAACAAGTCGGTTAGACTGGGAATTGAAATTCAATGGGAGTAGGGCGCCTAACTCCCCAAGGCTCCTTTGAAAATCCTAGCCTTAGCCTTTCCAGGCCTCATTTTGCCCATAATAGTTCCCTATTTCAAAGGGGTGCTGCAAGACTCAGTCTGTTTGTAAAGCACTTGCAGATTATCATCACTAAATGCAAAACATTATTACAGAAAATCATTTTTCCATTGAATATGGAAATTAATTTTCATTTTATAGATTGTATGTCACCTAGTTTCTCTTAAAAGATATTTATCAGAGATTTTTATTCTGAAAGTCAGAAGAAAGATTTAATAGCAGGAGATTGGCTAGAACTTTAAAAACAATTAACCAAATACAGACATATAATAAAACTTAAAAATGATAAATATGTATTCCTATTACTGTATATGCTTTTCTATTTCATCAACTGCTTTAAATAGTATTTTTGTTAAAAATTCCATTTTAAAAGCCCATAATAATTTATAAGTCACACTTTGACACCATCACTACTGTGACTGGTTACCAGTTTTATTGTAAATTAGTTCAGAACTTATAGTCCTCACAGAATAGCAATGAATCTAATTCACTTAAGAATTCAACCAAGAAATATATTTCACTGTCTTAAAGTATCTTAATAAACTCAGGGAAACTATTGTGTGAAATGACCTGTATGTTTTAGAATCTAAGTCTTTTCACATACATACATTTTACTTTTTAGAAAGGTGATGTAAGATGTCTTAGGTTTAGAAGGTCCACAGTACAATCAATTAACCGTGGTGGGAAAATGATGTAACAAAGGAGAATCAGGCCCACATTTATCTGTAAGTCACTTTCGCCTCAGAAAGTCAGACTAAAAACAGAAAGGGAAAAAAAAAAAAAAAAAAACACGTATACATGAAAGGCATCTCTCATTTCAACTGCAAAAACTACCCTTCTGATCAACAGATTCAGTAATGATCCCCAGCTTTAAGTTAAGAGCTAAACTTATTATCGGTTGTAGATTCTGTAGTTCCTTTAATATTTTCAGCATTTTGATCTTTTATTCTTTTTTTACATAAAAAAGTAATGCATTTTTTCCATTCTGAAAGCCAACTATATTCATCATGATGGGCACATATGAACACCAATTTAAAATTTTGACTTGCCTGTGTAATGAAGTCATGAAGATAATGTTTGTAATCTTACTTTGAACTCTTGGCAAAAAATAAAGTTATTTAAATGGCATTTGACGGTTTTGATGTATACCCCTGATACTTTGATCCCTTCTTACTTTGAAGATGATTCCAAAAGGAAATTTCAGGCATATACTCAGGTAACATTATTTGCATAGGAGATCTAGAACCACCTATTGAAAATTTGTCACTCTAACACAGACAGAGACAAATGTTTTAAACCAATTCATGCTTTCACAGAAAATGATGGCAATCAAAAGCTTTACAGTCCCTCAGGATGCACTGTTATATAATCCATTATGTCTGACAATTCATTAGATTTCCAAAAAAAATATTTTAAGAAATGAATAGAGGCAATAGTGATACAGAAGCAAACGCTTTAAGTTCTCCATACTAATAACTTCATTTTGAGCTTTTTTGCATACCAACTAAGAACATAGATTTTTATGTTATCAATTCAAATTTTCCCTTGTGTCTAAATCCAGCAAAAAAAAGAGCTTACTTGCATATTTTTGTTGCTTTTTCAAAAGCATCACAGCTCACCAGGCTGTGTCCTTTGAATCTCAAAGACCAGTTCTGAAGAGCTGACAAACATGTATAGCCTTTCAACTGCAACCACAACTTGACCGATTGAAATGCACAAGTTGATTAAATAATTATTAGGGTTTTGATCTATTGGGCCTGACTCTCCAATGCTCTGCACCTTGTTTGGCATTTACACCCAGGCAGAGTGTGTGCAGAGTATGAAAAGCAACCGTGCTTATAATTATATGTATATTGTATATGATTATACAAGGTGCATGGAGCTGATGAAACAAGGCCTATTATATTTGTACACTTGTCATATGAAAAGTACTTAACATGCACAACTAAAGTAAGAAACACATCAATTCAGCCATATAAAGGTATGGAAGCTAAAATCATTGTGGTGAAAACAGGTACAACTCCTATTGATTTCAATTACTATTTTCCCCTTTGTACCAGCTTAAAGTCAGCCCTGTTTTAAAAGCATTACTCTTTTATATAACAAAATGAAGCCACAACTTCCCCTTGCATTTCCCACATAAGAATCTATGGCCAAAACTTTCAGACCTAAGTGCCCACATTTGCCATGTCAATCACTATTTAGGCAGCTAAATTAGTGGTGACCTGACTTTTCAGAGATGCAAGAGGGACAAAATGCCCACTGAAATCAATTTGGGTGTTTCACAGATGTAAATAAGAGTGAGATCAGAACCAGGCTCACAGTAACAAAAACCGAGCCCATACCCCACCTTCCCTAGCTCTGAATCAAATTTGCTTAATTCCTGGAAATGGAAAAAGAGTGAAAAACAAAGAGCAGTGGGATCTGATTTTACTACTGAATTCCATTTTTCCCCCCCACCAGATCTTCAGCTGGTGCGAATCAGTATGGTTGTATTGGAGCAGCTACACTGTTTAACATCAGCAAAACAATCTGGCTCTCCATTTCTATCTGTGTTCAGACACTTAATGTATTCTTCCCCCTCTACATTTGGCATCTAACCTAATGCAAGTCTGAATGTAGTTATCACACAGGTGAGAAACATCAGGCCATTGATCTCCAGCTCCTTCTAGGGTGAAACACTCAGTAAGCAATGGAAACAAGGAAACAAACCTCAAGTATGACACCCAAACTGAACACAACTAAACAAGGGGTATTTTCCCTGGAGAAAAAAGTCAAGCCAAACTTTTGCATGGAAAGAATCTTATCCTGCTCTTTCCAGCAGCACATGGACACGAAATGAAATTTTGCTCATACTTTGGTTCCCTACATACATAGAACTACAGAACAGAAGAACAGACCCGCTAGTGGGCCATCATTACACTTCACTGTCCCTTCACAAAGGCAGTGGCAGTCCTGGTACAGAATAGTGACAGGCATGTCCAGTTACTCTAGTCAGTCAAGATCTGTAAGAAAAGCACAAGCTCCTGTAGACCGTGGTCCATCTGTGTTTGCCCAGGCCCTCTGCAGCACGGATGTATTTTGTTATTGTACTGGCCCCTCCTTGCTATTTAACACCTCTGTGGCAGCTGCTTGGTGCAGCAATAATTAATACTTTCCTACCTCACAGTGTTGTTGTGAAAATAAATTCAAATTTCTCATTCTAATGCAATGGGGGCCATATAAATACCTAGAAAGAGCTTTGTGAAAATGGAGTCTATCTCTCATAGATATTTCATTCAAGATGAATTGGAACCCATCCTGCATTTGAAGCCACTTTCAAATTAAACCTTCAAACAGTCAGGTGACTCAGTGACTATGCATTATTTCTTAATGTTTACCCTCAATCACCGAAAAAACAATGGCACATATCCTTTGAATAGTTCATAGATAAAACTGAAATTTTCTTATCTACTGATGTGAGCTGAATTTGAAAGCTCTCTATCAGCTCAACCTAATACATAATACAGTCATAGGTTTAGATCAGAAGTTCTCAAAGTGTGGGGCACGCCCCCCCCAGGTGGACATGGATGAATGTCCGGGGGGCGGGGCGCAGTGGACTCAAGTCAGCCCCCGGGGGGGCAGGGAGGGAGCGCCACCCAGCCCCTCCCCACCCCCAGCTCTGCTCCAGTCCCCCAGTGGCCACGTCCCCGGCTCCTGGCCCCGTGGCTGGCTCTACCCCGACTCCTCAGCCTCCGCGCAGCTCCGCTCCCAGCCTCAGAGCCCCAACATCATGAAAGTATTTTGTCTTTTTTTATGGTTACTTGAATTATAAATCCTTGTATCCTATGGGTACATTTAAAGTCTGTCAAATTTTGTAGACTAAAATAGGACTGGATCAATAAGTGGTTGCAAAACCTCCAACAACTGCATAGATATTATAGGAAAAGGTAAGTAGGTAAGACCCTTCCTTCTGATACTATACTAAACTAATACAATCTAGTTAAAACAGAGGTCTTCTGCGAGATGCCTAGCACACATCGGGTGCTATAATATAGTAATAATAATAATTCCTTAGCATGGTGCAAGGGAGCATGACAGTGCTGTCCATTGTATGAGATGTTGTGGTAATTAAAAATTCTGTTACTTTTTAAGAACAGAGATGTAATTCTCAGTTTCTGACCACACCCCAACACGTAAATATATTCTGCTTACTGCAATTATTATAGTTTTAATAAGTTTTAGATACTCCTTTTCTTCCTCTTGTATAAAGGAGACTAATGTTATATTGTGTGTGGTGTTCCACAGCCATATTTCACCTCAGAAGTAGCTGCATTTGAGAGGGGAGTGAAACTATCCCTTTATAAGTTTGTATATCAATTTAAGTGTGCTTTGGGAAGAAAAATGTACTTATTATGGAGGCATCAGCAGTGACTCCACATTTACGATTGCACTGAGTTTTGCATATAAACTAAAAAGTTAAGTCCTTTGACCCAATTCATGCCTGTGCCAGAGCTGAGCTTTCTGCCACTTCAATGCTTCCCCTATAATGGACAAGCCAAGAGCTGCTTCTATACCTGATGCAAGTAAGAAGAACCTGAGGGCTGCTCCAACTTGCACCTACCTATGGGCCTGTTGCAGCATCCAGGAATAGACTGTATACAGTAGCCCTTCAGCCACTTCCCCATGCTTCAGGGAACGCCTTCAATAAGCCTCCTGTAGTGGGATGATATAGAGCCATTACATGGTTCTCCACCATGAGGTCCCCCTAGACTGGAGAATTCCCTAAGAGCCAGACCTAGCATAAAGGGGACACAATGTAGTGATGTTTCACACTTTAACAACTGAATTTAGTCTTTGATTTGGCACAATAAACCTTTAGAGGAAAATGGAATTCTTCATGTATGTTTTCACAATAAGAGCTTTACTGACTTTTGCTGAGGTAATGTTTGAAAAATTTCCCTTGTCCTCACATTTGGGTTCCTCCAGTTAAACCAGGGGTTCTCAAACTGGGGCTCGGGACCCCTCAGGGGGTCACGAGGTTATTACATGGGGGGTCACGAGCTGTTAGCCTCCACCTCAAACCCTGCTTTGTCTCCAGCATTTATAACGGTATTAAATATATTTTAAAAGTGTTTTAATGTGTAAGGGTGGGGGGTCGCACTTAGAGGCTTGATATGTGAATGGGGTCACCAATACAAAAGTTTGAGAACCACTGAGTTAAACCAACACACTCCCCGCAAACTTCAAACACACGTTCTGATAACATCTCAGACACAGGCCACTTTTGAACCTGTAAAATTAAACATATATAAAAAAGTTCTTCTCCTCATTCAGGGTTGACTATTAAGATGAAATATGAGAAGATGAGGCAGATGTGCTTACTGTGGGCATATGAACAAAGTGTTCTGAGGACAGTATTGAATCATAGTACAGAGATTTGGATTCTTTACAGCCACTGAAAACTATCATGTAGTTCTGAGTTAGTAACTGTATAGCATCCCTGCATTATGAGCAGCTAAGCCCATTTCATTTCAGTCTTACCTATACTATGAAACATGTAATTGCTTATGCCTTTTGCATTATTTCCAATCTAGCAAGGATTTGCATTGTAAACAAATCAATTTGCCACTTTAATTGTTTAGCTCTGAGTGAACTTACAAGGCTGAGAGGGCAGAGAGAAAAATATAATAAATAGTTCTGCATCCAGATTTTATCACAAGAAGCAGAACTAAATAACTTATGAATCCAGTCAGTTCTACTGAGTTATGAACTAGTTCTTCCTCCAGTGTAAATTAAAATTCCTATTGCATACAAAAAGCCTAGTGAACACATTTTATTACTGTTGGAAGGAAGTGCAGAAATAATGGAAATAGGTTTAAAGTAAATACACAGCCTTATGTCTCTCTGGCTGATTGTTTGCTAAACCCAGTAATTTTGTGCCCTACTGTTTGAATGTTGTATTTTGTACTGGTATATTCAGGAGAAGAAGTGGAAGAATATAAGTTGCTGGGATGTGGTAAAATGAGAGCTTTGTGATGAGAGCACAATCTGCACCAAACACTGAAAAGGAAAAAATGTCCAATCAAGTATTTTTTTGCTGTGTTTTGCACTAGGTAACCTCAACCCTATTTCAGGAAGAATTTATATTTTGGTTACTATTTGGAAAAAAATCAGAACTAATAAAAGTAACATAAATGGGAGAACTGAAAAATTAGAGAGTTTAGACAAAGTGGAATCTGGTATTTAATCTACAGTATCTTAGATGCTTAAAGCTAATTATGACAGGATAGCTGTACAGTGAGCTGGGAGAGCATAGGTTTGACATCATTACCACACTGGAGTGCAGTGACATATGCCCTGGGTGCTTCAGCAAGGCAGCTGCCAAGGAGATAAGCAAGTAAGTACAGCAGTGAAACACAAGAAATGTCATTAATGTAATATGTGAAAGTAACCAGAAGAGTTTTGGAGACATATAATGGGGAGATAAAGTGTGAAATCTTGACCACGCTAAAGTCAATGGCAAAATTGCAATGAACTTCAATGGGACCAACATTTCACCCAAGATATATAGGGGAGACAATGACTAACTTTTTTAAAACATTATTATTTAACATATGTTTGTTTAACTCAAATGAAAACTTCACTCTGAAAATAATAAGATTTGCCTTATTCTGGCACTCATCTCAGACAAAAGCCTAAGCAAATTGATGGGCTTTGCATATGATGAGGCAGAAGGATAACAACTTCTGTTGGTCAGAAACGTGGACCTTTAACTGAATACCCTGCTTCTACAGTTCAAATCTGGGTTTTGGTAGAGTGGCCCCGCTGTTTTAAAAGTGTATAGAGAGAAAAACAATTTTCAAAGGCGGACAGGAATCATCTGGCTCTAGATCAATAGCTCAAAGGCAACACCATGAAGTGCACACAGAAACAAGCCAGGTCAGTCACAGAACACAGGAGTAATATGTTCAGCATGGCAAGCTCTACTAAGTAATTGGGCAGAAAGTGGTCTTCAAAAGTAGCTCATGTAAAACACAATACAATATTGTTATATATGGGACACTCATATACAACTACAACATGATTTTAGATGCACACTGAACACAGAAAACAAGCCAATCTGCAGACTGCTTCACAATAACTAAGCTGACAAAGAAGAATGCATATGAAAGGGAAAAACCAGAACTTTCTGTATGCCCAACCAAAATATACTGGACAAAATATAGAATACTTTGAAACTAACACTTGTAAATTGAATAAACTTGTTTAGAGGTGAACTTTGTAAAGAAATATAATTTAACAAGATTTTCCTGTATTAAAATGAAAGAGAAAATATTTTGTAGAAAACATGACATTGGGATAACACCTAACATCTTTACCTGTGTATATCCTCTAATTTCATACTGCTATTAATGATATCTCTTACATGCTTACATCACTCATGACATGCAAATTGTGTGGTGTTTGTTCATTGCCTCTGTGGTGCTGCACAACTGACACTATGTTATCTTGTGTTTTGACATTCCCCCATTTAGGAAAATAGATATGATAGATGGGAAAGCCCATACTGATTACAGAGTCCACACCCATGCGAGTGTAGAATACAATCCTCAGTGAGAGAGCTGTGATAAAGCTTCCCACCACTGAGAATAAGAGAAAGAGAAACTAAAAGAGCTATGAAAGGGGTAACAGAGAACAGAATCCCAATTTTATTAAAAACTTTCACTGAAAGCTGTTTTTAACCTAAAAGGCAATGACATACAAGGAGAAACCAATTGCTTCCTCCCTCTTAAGCTATGAAAGAAACCCCAGCACTCTTACCTTATAGGAGATTTTTTGTTTGGTTTTTAACTGTTGTGAGTTTCTGTTAGATTCAAGAGGAGCTATTAGTACTTTATTAGTAGACACCATCTTTGAGTCATGTGAATGAGGGTCAGCTTGCTGCTAATTTATAGCCTCACAGAGCACCCTTGGTGGCAATAATTCAGCATTGCAGCTTCCCATTGAGGAGAATAGGGAAACTGCTAAGCTACTGGTTTGTTGTTTTTAGTGTGAATATCCTTTCCACCTCTAGTTCAGTCTTTTCTGTCTTCATGGAAGGCTGGCATTGATAGCCTCACTTTCCACTGGTGAGAGGCGACTAAGGTAGCAAACCATTTTAATGGTTAAACAAATACAAGAAACAACAACTGAAGAGTAGAGAAGAGCAGGGAAAGATAGAAAAGGGCTGGTTTGCTGACACCAAAGGGAGATGAAGATCAGGACACATAAAGCTGGTCCCCAGGGACTAGGTCTTCTCTGAAAGAAAGAAGGATCTGGGAGGAAAGCGGATGGTCTTATGGTCAAAGCAATAGCTGGGACTGTCAAAGATCTGGATTAATTTCCTATTTCTTTTACAAACTTCCTATGTAACTTTTGGTAACTCACTTAGGTGCCATTTCACAAAAGGTCTTAGGGGCCTAACTCCAAAATTTAGGCTCCAGTGAGTGTCTCAAACCTCCTGTTTGACAGACTGACAATTTCCTGCAATATCCTGAATTAACTTTATTGAATTATGTTAATACCATTGGGGTTCATTGTATTAAAAATGCAGTTGTGTAGGTGTTGTTGTGAAATTGTATGTATTTCTATGGGAAGAGTAACTAGGAGAACAGCAGGTGATGATTAGGCAAATTCACTCAGGTTGTTACATCCCACCCCATTGGAAAGGTATGTATATATTAGTTAAAACTGAATTCTCCAGGGACCAACAGATAAAGCAAGGATTTTTTAGATAAACAGCCTGCGTTTAAACTGGCTCAGGCTCTTCTTCCTCATCCAGCAAATGGGCACGCTCTCTGGCCCGCGGAAGGACATAATCCTTAGGGTTTGATTGGAAGGACTGGACCTGCCAGAATCGACGTTAGGGTTGGGATTAATTCTGGAAAGTTTATTAACCTGTGTGTAAGGGGGGGGTTGTTTTGCTTTTAATGTTTTTTCTGTAATGCTTTTTACCTTAAGAATAAAGTAGGCTTGCATAGGAAGTCTATGTGATACTTATATAACTGTAGCAATTACATTCATCTCTGAAGAGAATCCAAGTACGTGTCCTTGGGCAACATGTCTGTGTTAGGAAGTCCATAGTGAAGGCAGGAAACTGTGCAGCCTGGAATTACCCCCCATCAGAAGGAAAAGGGAAATGTGTCTCACCCAAGGGAGGTGACAGTCAGGGGAGGTGGATGCCTGAGAGTAGGTGCTTTTGCTGAATCACTGATGGGGAAATACAGGTGCATTTGCCCTGAACTGTGACACCCTGCTCAGCTGCCACCTAATCCTGTAGGTGCTTAAAATACCTTAATGCTTAAATTTTCACTGTAAAAGTTTCTGCCTCTAGGCATGAGCACTACTGCCTTAGGCAGGCATTCAGACACCTCTGTCTTGCCTAAAACCTTGCAGGATTCATAAATTCCAAGGCCTGAAGGAACCATTGTGATCATTTAGTCTGACCTCCTGTATAACACCAGCCATAGAACTTCCAGAAAATAATTCCTAGAGCATATTTGTTAGAAAAACATCCACTCTTGACTTAAAAATGGTCAGCGATGGAGAATGCACCATGACCTTTGGTAAATTGTTCCAATGGTTAATTACCCTTACCATCAAAACTCCACACCTTATTTCCAGTCTGAATTTGTCTAGCTTCAAATTCCAGCCATTGGATCATGTTATACCTTTCTCTGATACACTGAAGAGCCCTTTATTAAATATTTGTTTCCCATGTAGATACTTATAGACTGTAATCAAGTCACTCCATAACCTTCTCTTTGGTAAGCTAAATAGATTGAGCGCTTTGAGTCCATCACTGTAAGGCAGGGGTTCCCAAACTTGTTTTGCGGCTTGTTTAGGGTAAGTCCCTGGCAGGCCGTGAGATGCTTTGTTTACCTGAGCGTCCGCAGGTACAGCCACTCGCAGCTCCCAGTGGCCGTGGTTCGCCATTCCCGGCCAATGAGAGCTGCGGGAAGTGGTGGCCTGTTTATGCATCACAGGATCACATCAGCTCTTTTGGCCATAGTGTCACACTGGAAGATCATGTTCAGCTAATTACCAACCACAACCCACAAATCTTTTTTCAGAGTCACTGCTTCTGAGGATAGAGCCCCCCATCGTGTAAGTATGACCTATATTCTTTGTTCCTAGATGTATACTTTTATATTCAGACATACTAAAACTCACATTGTTTGCTTAGTTTACCAAACAATTCAGATGACAGTGTACTAGTGACCTGTCCTTTTTTCATTATTTACCACTCCCCTGATTTTTGTGTCATCTGCAAACTTTATCAGTGAAGATTTTATATTATCTTCCAGGTTATTGATACAAATGTTAAATAGCATAGGGCCAAGAACTGATCCTGGCATGACACCGTTGGAAACAGACTCTCTCAATAATGATTCGCCATTTACAATGACCTTTTGAGACCAATCAGTTAGCCAGTTTTTAATCCATTTAATATGTGCCATGTTAATTTTATGTTGTTCTAGTTTTTAAATCAAAAATGTGTTGTGGTACCAAGTCATCTGCCTTACAGAAGTCTATTATGTCCACACTAACCAAGTGGAGATAGGTGTTGCCTCACCTATGTCATCTGCAGGGCCAACCTGGTATGTGCTCTCAGAGCGTGCTTAAGTCCTCACAATGTAGCTGGGGGGAGGATCTCCCTTCTAACTTTTAACCCAGTGGTTAAGGCACTCACCAGGGTTGTGGGAAACCCTGGTTCAATTCATCCCTCTGCCCGATGAGGAAAAGAGAGTTGAATATTAAATCACCACCACTCAGTTAAATATCTTCACCACTGGTCTAAAGAATATTCTGATGGGGGTTTTTTGCAGTCTCTCCTGTTGAAGCCATTCTACTTTGTTTAAATAAATTAAATATGTATTGGGCCATACAGAGAGTAGGAATGACATTGTAGTCTACTGGTTAGGACACTCACCACAGAGATGGGAAACACCTGTCTAAATACATCATCATCAGGCTGAGGGGCAAACTGAACCAAGGTCTCTGACCTCCCAGGAGAGTACTTTAAGTACTGGAGTAAAGGTTATAAGGAAGCTCCTCTGCCCACTCCCCACCATCAGTCATTCCCTTACTGAACAAAATGAGGTTATAGCTTGCATTCCCCACACAACGGGCAGACAGTAATGAGTATATCACTCATTTCTTTTCTTATCCAACCAACATCAACACATTTTCTACTCAGCTGTAATTTATACATTGAATGGGCCAAATCCTGGTAGTCTTTTTCACTATTTTAATTATTTTCTACTCTGTCCTTGCTCAGGAAAACTCACACTTAAGTAAATACTGAGGAGTGCTAAGCTGCTATAATATTCATTTATGCAAATAGAGGCTATAATTTTTCACAAGATGTTCTGCACTTCTCAAGAGTTGGCCTGTCATGCTTCTCCAGGCATCCAGCGCTGAGAGTCACCTTGTTGCATCTGCTACCAGCACGAGGGAGTCTCGCCTGTCAACTGGGTGTTAACTCCCTAACACAACCAGCCTGTCAACCACTCAGGCACTCTCTTCTGAGGTATACCAGCCCTGCTTTTGCCCGCAGGGTGACAATAGCTAGACCCCAACCCTTGAGCCCCTTCAAAGTTTACCCCCATGGTGTCCAGCCCCTGATCACTGAATACCAACAGAAATCCCAGATCCTCCATTCCCAAAGGAACAGTGTACCCCAGTTTTATGTCTCCTGTATCACATGCAGAATTTGAGTTCAATTATGGTAAAACAAAAGGAAATTTAGAATAGAAGAAAGAATAGAGATTCAAATAGAAACTAGTGTAAGTGGTGGAAACAAAAGTTTACATACAAAAAATCATAGAATGCAGACTGGGGCTTACACTTATTAATAGTTACCTTTCCTATCTACTAAAGTAGATTCTCACCCCACAGTTCAATTTTTAGCAGCGCTTACCTACACTAAGGAGTTAGGACCCATTCTTTCATGAAGAATCCCCTTTTCATCAAGGTACTTCCTCAGTGAATGGAAGCAGAGTGTCTTTCTCCAACCTGTGATATACTGAATCAGGCCTGGTCTACACTGGGGGGGGGTCGATCTAAGATATGCAACTTCAGCTACGAGAATAGCGTAGCTGAAGTCGACATATCTTGGATCGACTTAGAATCACTTACTTCGCGTCCTCACAGAGCGGGATCGACAGCCGCCACTCCCCCGTCGACTCTGCTTCCGCTTCTCGCCATGGTAGAGTTCCGGAGTCGACGGCAGAGCAATCGGGGATCGATCACTGCCTGCCAATCCGGCGGGTAGGGTAGACGTACCCTCAGTCTTTCTCTATTCACAGATAGGGCCATCTCTTCGCTGTCCTACCATTCCTTTTCATTTCCAAGTGGTTTTGATGTTTATAAAAAAACAGGAGTACTTGTGGCACCTTAGAGACTAACAAATTTATTAGAGCATAAGCTTTCGTGGGCTACAACCCACTTCTTCGGCTGCATATAGAGTGAAACATTGAGGAGATATATATACACACATACAGAGAGCATGAACAGGTGGGAGTTGTCTTACCAACTCTGAGAGGCCAATT
>NW_020664417.1:9253590-9428678 GCF_002925995.2 Terrapene triunguis | reverse complement strand
GTAAGACAACTCCCACCTGTTCATGCTCTCTGTATGTGTGTATATATATCTCCTCAATGTTTCACTCTATATGCATCCGAAGAAGTGGGTTGTAGCCCACGAAAGCTTATGCTCTAATAAATTTGTTAGTCTCTAAGGTGCCACAAGTACTCCTGTTCTTTTTGCGGATACAGACTAACACGGCTGCTACTCTGAAACTTGATGTTTATAATTTGTCTTTGATGGCTCTCCATTAACTTTTCTGGGTTGGTGCAAAGGTAGACAATTGAGCAATACATTACAGTGTTTCCCAAACTTGGGATGCCACTTGTGTAGGGAAAGCCCCAGGCGGGCCAGGCCAATTTGTTTACCTGCCCCGTCCGCAGGTTCGGCCGATCGTGGCTCCCACTGGCCACGGTTCGCTGCTCCAGGCCAATGGGAGCTACTGGAAGCGGTGGCCAGTACATCCCTCGGCCCGCGCCACTTCCAGCAGCTCCCATTGGCCTGGAGTGGCGAACCGGGGCCAGTGGGAGCCGCGATCTGCCGAACCTGCCGACAGGACAGGTAAACAAACCGGCCCGGCCCACTAGGGGCTTTCCCTACACAAGCGGCGTCCCAAGTTTGGGAAACACTGCATTACATAATTGGCTAGCCAGGGAAGGGTGACAATTCCCTCCCTCAATGGGCTAGCACCGGGCCATATGATTCATTGGTAACTCTCTTTCACTCCAAGACCATAAGGGCATAATTTTCAATAGAGTTACATTAGTCCTAAAATATTACCTTTACATACACCTTGCAATGTCTATTTATGCTACCTTTTATTTATCAATACCATGAAAGCAGCATATTAGGCGTAGTGAATTTTTCAGGTCTCAGACAGAAGTTGTTTGTAAAAACAGTGAATTCTTTGCCAGTTGGCATCGATAGGCCTCTGTGTCATGGCCCAATAGGAGTTTTGCCTGAGTTAGTATTTAAGGATTTGGCCCTAAAAAGTGTTTTGGATACAATAAATGAGAATTAATAATCAAATAGGAAATTGCCATCTTGAGAGTCCTTTGCGTGTATAAGTTAGAGCCATTGTTTTATTAAATATTGTTATACTGGGCCAAATTCAAACCGGTGGTAAAGTGAGTGCCACTTCACCTCTTATATCAAATTACTGTGAGACATCTGGGTTTTTTGGGGGGGAGCGGGTTGTTTGTTTGTTTTTCTTCTTTATTATTTTGCATAGCTACAGTTAGGAAGAGGGGTCTGATTGATCAGACTCTTTCCAAGTGCTGTCCCTTAATGGCTCTGTGCACATTACTTTCATAGACTATATATCAATCAAACATGCTAGCAATCACTGTTGTTCCTGAAGGAGAGTCAAATAAGCTATTTGTATAGTCCAGCCAGCAGCAAGATGATTTTACTAATTGGTAACAAATTGCCACTCTGATTGGAGCCAGCTGCCCAGCAAAAAACTGGAATTGTGTGATGATGCTTCGGTATGTTTGCTTCATGAAACCTTGGCTGGATGCACCACTATTTATATCCAGCTCTTCCTATGCGCTGCATTTTAGATGAAAGGATGGCTACAGCACCTCCAGTTTACAGCAGCTGCACGGTTATCTCTGCTACCCAACCATACCAGCTGGAATTTTTGAAATAGAGGGTTGAGGTCTTGGAAAACACCCATAGTCCAAGATGAGCAGGTGGGCCAGCCCATCTGCTATTACTGATATTAAGAGAGATTGGCCAAATTCTGCTCTCAGTACCACCCAAGTGGATATTGAGTAATTTTACTTAGTTCAGTGTAATTACTCCAGATTTTCACAAACGTGGGAGTAGAATCTGCCCCTTCTGAGGCTCTCTACAACTGATGATTTGTTGGATGTATTTTCAACAGTTAACATTAGGGTAAAGGATGAGAAGCTGCTATTGAAACCTGTCTTCTGATAATAGGCTGAGATAAATGTGTACATCTCTATCTAGCAGCAGACAAAGAGGGAGGGCAACAGAACATGAGCCAGCAGCAGCACCATTGATCCTTCACTGTTTCCCTTTAGTGCTCTCTACTTAGAACTCGTATATCAATGCCTCATGCCAATCATTCTCTTGGTCAGTTGTGAAATCTATTTATTTGTGAGCATTCAGTGTAACCTGCATTATACATCATTTTCTGAATAATTAAAAATGAAAAGAAACAAAACTCAAGATTATTCATAGTGAAAACACATAATTCTAAGCAAGCTTCTTTCAGCTGGTGATAAAACCAAGAACAGCATAATCGATCTGGTCATATTATTTAGCTAATGGTGCAAGGCCAAAGAACTTTTTGAGCCAGAAAGGAAATTGTTACAATGAAATATATACATGGTCTCTAATCCACAGCTAAACATCTATCCCACTAAAAAACACTTTATTTCGAATGACATGATATTTAGACATATGTCAGTGACATTATAGACTTAATCAAAATGAAAGGTTAAGATTGCCTGAAGGAACTACACTGGCTTAGTAACTGGTGAGGGTACTGTGGGTTACAGATGTGCTGCTGGGTTTCTACTTCTATGACTCATGTTTGCCAGAGGAAGACAACTCCTGGCAAATCATTCACATTTAATGAACTTCATTTAAGAAAACAACAGTTCTCCAAAAATGTTGTAAAAAATGTTGTCCATTAACATTATTATTGTAGCATCCACAGATAAATCCTCCGGGTCTCTTTATGGTCTAGCACAGAGGGTGACAAAAGAAAAAAAACAAGGCCAATCCTGAATTTCTTGCACATCTAACTATCCCACTAAAGCCTATAAGCTTCATTCTGATATCTGTGATTTTCTGTATAAAACAAGAGTAACTTTCTGAACTCTATCTATCCTATCTAAGCATCTTACAAACTTTTAATGTATTTATCATCACAATAACCCTGGGAGATAGGAAGATGCTATTTTTCCCATTTTACACAGGAGGACCTGAGGCACAGAGGCTTGGATCACAGAGGGTCTTGAACACCTGGTAAATCACAGGAACAACACTGCAATTCACAAAGCCTGAGTTAGGCACCTAGGATCCCTATACAATGAAAGGAGAGAAATAGTGCCTAAGAATGTAATCCACAAATGCTAGCATTCTAGGTGAGGAACCAACTAAACAAGCCAATGGAAGATGCCAACCAGAGGGGTGTGTTCTAAGCCCTGCCCCTCTCACAGAGTTAGGTGCCTATCTTTGCTAGCCATCCCCTCTTTTGGAGCGAGGAGACTGAGGGTATGTCTACACTGCAATTCAAAACTCATGGCGGGCCCATGCCAGCTGACTCGGGCTCACGCCTCTTTGATTGTGGTGTAGACAATTGGGCTTGAGCTGCAGCCCAAGCTCGTGGACCTTCCCACCTCGCAAGGTCCTAGAGCAGTGGTGGGCAACCTGCGGCCCGCATGCGGCCCATCAGGGTAATCTGCTGGTGGGTCGCCAGACAGTTTGTTACATTTGTACGGCTGCCCACAGCTTCCAGTGGCCGCGGTTTGTTGTTCCCGGCCAATGGGAGCTGCGGGAAATGGCGCAGGCCACAGGAACGTGCTGGTTGCCGCTTCCCCCAGCTCCCATTGGCCTGGAACGGTGAACCGTGGCCACTGGGAGCTGCGGGCAACCATGCAAATGTAACAAATTGTTTGGCGGCCCACCAGTGGATTACCCTGACAGACCACAGGTTGCCCATCAGTGTCCTAGAGCCTGTGCTCCAGTCCAAGGCCAAACAGCTACACCAAATTAAACAGCTCCTTAGCCCAAGCCCCGTGAGCCCGAGTCAGCTGGCACAGGCCAGCCATGGGTTTTTAATTGCAGTGTAGACACACACTTAGGAACTTAAGTAATTTCTTGTGAGTTTGAGTTAGGTGCCTGCCTCACTCCACACAAAATGGGGGTTGGAGTACTGATGCCCTTATAATTTTGAGTCCCGTCATTAGAACACTCAGCTGGGATGTGGGAGACCCTTATTCAAATCCTGTGAATTGAACCTGGCTCTCCCACATCCCAACTGAGTGCGCCAGTCAGGGGGCTAAAAGTTATAAGCTGCATGCTACTACTTCCATACTTTGAATGGGACCCAATCCAGTAGGCAGCCTCTGAGCACACCTACCAGACCTGTCTCCACAGGTGAGATAGGCATTCTTCTGTCTATTTTCCCTGAGTTTATTGATCACACTGGGGGTTAGGTGGGAGATAGGAATCCAGATGCCTAGAGTGAGGAGCAGTGTACATGCCCAGAAGCAGAGATTTAGGTGCCTAGGAACTTTTATAGCAGATATTTAAGTGCTGAGGGAGTTTAGACACCCATAGGATTAGGCAGCAGCCAAGTAGGAGTTTTGTGGATCAAAGTGGTGCCTAAAACTGGGACTTAGGCACCTAAGTCTGGGGTTTTGATTCCTAAGTACCATTGTGCATCTGGGCCAAAGAGGCTGTGTGACTTGCTCAAGGTCACACAGAAGTTAATGGAGTTAAGCTTGTGTACAATTGATGTATGAGAGATAAGAATCAAGCCTTGTGAGTTTGGGTGGATAAGCAATGCAGGGGAAAAAAGACAATAAATCATAAAATATGAAAACAGCAGTTTAAGGGAAAATCACTCCTAAGGAAAATGTGTAGTTTGGGTTATTATTTTTTTTTAATTCTCAGAGTTGGGAATGAATGGCCTTCTTTTATTATGTTGGAAGACTGAAAAAAACATTCTTTTACATAAATATGTTATTGATAATGGGAAAGAAAATGCCATTGAATTTCATAATAGTTCACTGGAACTCTGGTAAAATGCTGCAAAATATTATTTAAAGTTGACTGAAATGTGGTAGTCATTCTTTAAACCCCTGCATAACTGAGTTGTAGATTAATGTGAGGGGTAGAAAAGTCATCCTTAGAGCTTTACCATGTATAATCTTTAAGGGAAAAAAACACAATGAAGGAAGTTTGGTGAAAGCAGCCGCCATCATTAGTGATCCATTTCCCCCTTAGTGTGCTTTCATACGTTTAATAGAAACATATATATTTTATATACACAAATGCATGTGGTGATATTTGTGATATACAGTGTGATAGAATGCAAGCCATGTGATAAAATGCATCCATTTTGGACCTTTGACAGTCTTACCTGCATTCTGTCCACTAATCCATTTTCAGCAGGACTTATTCTAATACTGTCACTGTTAGGGTATTTGTATTTATCCCATCTCTACAGCTTATGAGACATTTTTGTAGCATTGGGGATCCTGTGTTTATAAAAGGAAACACTGAATTGTTCATACACATGTTGGTCATTTAAGCTGAATAAGTTTCACAAGAGCTACTTGGGGCTGAGATGACTGACGGTTATTTAATACTCTACAGAAAAAATGAAAAGTGAATTTTCAACCTTGATTGTTCTGTGACTAGTTAACAAGCTGGACAAGTGAAAGCAATTTAAGAAAGAAGATTCCAAGAGATAAGAGATAATTGGAAAACGTCACCATTTTCCTGAGCTTCTGAAAATTAAACACAAGGAACAACTCCTTTTTCTTGTACTTAGGCAAGGTAAAACATAGAAATAAGTGAGTTTCCATAGCAAGCTATATGAGCTAGCAAAGATATTAATGGAAAGAAAAAAAAAACAGACCTTTTTATATAGGAAATTCCAGGGTTTCTTAGGAATTCTTCCTGCCCACCATGGAAGGAGGGGTTCGCTTTCTAAAATCAATGCATCCCCCACCCCTAGAATTTAGGTTCTACCCCTTCCCGAAGTGCAGAAACTTACACCTGTAGAACCTCCTCAGAAAGGCTTCCAATGGGCTTGTGGAAGGAGGTCATGGAAGAGTCACCCATCCTTCTACATGCACCCTTCACATCTGCTGGGTCTTCATTGCTCTCTGATGGAAGGGGAGCAAAAGGGCTTGTAGTCACTGAATAAAACAGTTACTGAGCCTCACGACAACTTTTTAAAATAAATAAGTACCCTCAAGTTAGATATACAGTAGCAAACATATCCTTCATGAATAATAAATTACTATAAATTGTGCAATTTAATAAATAATTTCAGATCATACACATTTAGCACACAATGAAAAACACCCCTCTGTGCTTTATTTTAGTAATGAGATTTGTTCCCTACCCTGCGGGAAATTGAGCCATGTTTTATTTGATACACACTATCTCCATATAAAAATAAATTAAAAGCATTTTACTCATTCAAATTTTATATAGTAAAATAAAACTTAAAAAGTTTATAATACATAGTACACTATAATACATGAGTAGTCTGCAAAGAAATGATTGTTGTTTTTCTGCCTTAAGGGTATTTAACACTGCTTTTAATTTCATCTCTGTCTTTTCATATTATTGTCTACAGAAGCTCATGGCCAAGAGTTTGCCCTGGTAATAGCTGACTGTTCTCTTTGATATCATCACTCCTTGCTCTTTATGGACAGGCCAATATTCACTGTGATTAGCAAGGGACAGTCCTGTCTATCCAGATTAGTCATGAATACTTAGCAATTCACTACATGCATCATCACTAATTGCTGCAAAAGAAAAGGTCTGCATTGTTTGACAAAAATGGCACATACTTTTGTCTCTCCAAGGAAAACAACAGTGTTGCACTTAAATTTGTAGCATTTGCTGGGGAATTATTTTCAATCATTATCTGAATAAAGAAGTAGCTTGTTGGGCAGCTTTCTGATTCTTGTCATAAGAATTAGGTCTCAGAGTCTCCACAGGCCATGTGTTCTGTGATTAAAAACTTGTGTTCCAAGAAAGAAGTTTGGAGAAAGACAAAGTGGTATAAATAAATTGTCATTCCAGTCTTTAAGCTATACAAGTGTATGGTCTTCCATAGATCCTAATACCAGCCTGATGACAAGGAGTTCAGACTTACCATGGGGAAGGGGTGAAGGAGCGTTTATAATAGAGGTGCTGGTGTTAGCTTCATTGTTAAGATTATGTTCTGAAACGGGGTTAAAATGAGGTACACAATTTTATTTTTCTCTACATGTAGATGGCCTTTCAGTGTGAAACTGGAAACGGTTACCTTGTATGCCTGTTGAATTTTCAAAATATTTTTTGTTAACTTTATTTTTATAGATATTTAGAAAGAGGTGTTCAGAATTGGTCTGTTGTTCAAATTCATGACTTTTTTGTTGAGATGCCTTTTTAAAAAATGTTGTCTATTTGCACAAAAAATGTTAGAGGTATCCTGAGTAGATATGATACACTGGATAGGTTTTTTTAAAAAAGAATCTTTTCAGGCTATGGATCATTTTTCACCATTATTCAGTAAATTGAAACTTCTCTACAATGCATAGCTAATTACATATCATCTTTGTAAGATAATTTTTTTCTATCAGTAACTATACTTTTCCATTCAATTTTATCCTGCAATGAAGAAAGTTTTGTGGGTAACTGCTGACATAGAGGGTTTTGTCTGTCAGAGAAGTACTACTGTTGTCAGATATAATCTTCTCCATCATTAGTTGCAGTTCTCTGGCCCAGTTCCAGGAACTATCTCCCACAAGTCCACCCCTTCCACATATAATCCCCTATTTAAGCATTTAAAAACATAGGAAATTCATACACAAAAAGGTGTCATCATGAAACAATGAAGGTGTTACACACCTAATGTACCTTACACAGAGTCACAAAAGCAAGGAAATGAAGAGATAAGCTGTACAGAGGCTCTACTCCTCCATCCTCAAACACACACCACAACGGCCGAACAGTAGACCACAATCACGGCTCTTCATCCCTCCACTGATGCCAGCCTTCTATCTCTTCTCCTTTACCAAACTACCTCCTCCCAACACATCAAACATTCTTAACTAATTTTGTTGGGACACGGTAGTTGTTTAAAGGAGTGTGTGCAGAAGGGAGGGTTGAAGGTGCAGAGTTAAGGTTATGTTGTGCTGTCTGTTATGAACAGTAGTTGTGGTCAGACTTTCAGATGCAGATTTCTCCCCACAAGCTGTTCTGCCCAGCAAAGTTTGTTTTATTATTATATATTGTTGTTTATTATTCTTGAATATTACATGTTAGTGCCCAGAGACCCCAGTTAGGACTGGTGCTCCATTTGCAGTGTAAATGTATGGTAAAAGTCAGCCCTTGGCCCAAAGTGTATACATTCTAAATAGTCTTTTCATTAGCTGCTTCACTGTAAGGCTGACCACACTAAACAAAACCTTTTAGTTATATTTCATTTCTATGAAAAAGAAGAAAGTCCCTTTACACACAACATAGCATAGTTCAAGCCAAAGACAAATATTTTAAGAAGATTAAATATAAACACCAATGATTAAAATCATCAAGCTATATATAGCAGGTGAAACTTGTATGGTGCAGTCAGGATGCCTTCAGTTACAAGACTCCTCAGTGGCAGCAGGACTGCAAAGAAGTAACCTGCTGTTTGCTGACCAGCTGGCAGCCACAGCAGAGGACTAAGGGGCACTTTTAAAAGTGTCCTTAATTAATTAGTACATGTGCAGATAAAGAGCAGCTAAGGCAATTTCTGTGCCCTATCTAAAATTTTGACCTGTAGCTGTCAACATCTAGATTTCACCATAATCCCCACAATTATTGTCAAACTTTCCATTTACAAAGGTTATATCTGCCATACAATCTTCATGATCTTTTCTGTAGCTTTTCAGCAAACCTGGTAGCTCAATCAATCTGTTAACTATTATTAATCCTTTCTGTACCCTCTGCTGTCCTGCTGCTACCCTATCACACAGATACTAAATCAGTTTGGTGGCATAGTTTGTAATTTCATTCCACATTTTTTCAGCACAGACACATAACTGACATTTAATATTATGGAGGCATCTACTGCATTGTAAGTGTTTACATGGTAATAATAACATGCAAGCAATCTATGCCTAATTCTTGTTAAGGAAATTGGAAAGTTAATGGAAAAATTGGAGAAATCATGTTTCCCCTATCAATAGCATTGACCAGAAGTGGCAGACAACATGATTTACCATATGTTCATCTAGGTCCCTTTCTATTGTTTATTCTAGAGGTGATATGTGAAATACTAATAGCTCTTTCTATACAAGTGATATACCAGCACTTTATCCTGCAAGTTGACCACAATAAAACATCAGAATGGCCATACTGGGTCAAACCAATGGTCCAGGTAGCCCAGCTTCCAACAGTGGCCAATGCCAAATGCTTCAGAGGGAATGAACAGAACAGGGCAATTATCGAGTGATCCATCCCCTGTCTTCCACTCCCAGCTTCTGGCAGCCAGAGGCTTAGGGCCACCTAGAGCTTGGGGTTGCATCCCTGACCATCTTGGCTACAGCCATTGATGGACTTATCCTCCATGAACTTATCTAATTCCTTTTTGAACCCAGTTATACTTTTGGCCTTCACAACATCCCCAGGCAGTGAGTTCCACAGGTTGACTGTGCATTGTGTGAACAAGTATTTCATTTTGTTTGTTTTAAGCCTGCTGCCTATTAATTTCATTGAGTGGCCCCTGATTCTTGTGTTACGTGAAGGGATAAATAACACTTCCCTATTCACTTTTTCCACACCATTTATGATTTTATAGACGACTATCATATGGCTCTTAGTCATCTTCTTTCCAAGCTGAACAGTCCCCATCTTTTTAATCTCTCCATATGGAAGCTCTTCCATATTCTTAATCATTTTTGTTGCCGTTCTCTGTACGTTTTCCATTTCTAATATTTTTTTTTTAGATGAGGTGACCAGAACTTTAAGGAATGGACATACCATGCTTTTATATAGTGGCATTATGATATTTACTGTTGTATCTATCCTTTTCCTAATGGTTTCTAACATTCTGTTAGTTTTTTTGACTGCCGCCACACATTGAGCAGATGTTTTCAGAGAACTATCCACAATGACTTCAATATCTCTTTCTGGAGTGGTAATAACTAATTTAGACTCCATCATTTTATAAGTATAGTTGGGATTATGTTTTCCA
Organism: Terrapene triunguis; assembly: GCF_002925995.2. Taxonomy (NCBI): domain Eukaryota; kingdom Metazoa; phylum Chordata; order Testudines; family Emydidae; genus Terrapene; species Terrapene triunguis. The sequence goes on along the minus strand of NW_020664417.1, from coordinate 9,418,753 downwards.
AAATGCACTACTTTGCATTTATCAACACTGAATTTCATCAGCCATTTTGTTGCCCAGTCACCCAGTTTTTAGATATCTCATTGTAACTCTTCACAGTCAGCTTTGGACTTAACTATCTTGAATAATTGTATCATCTGCAAATTTTGACACCTCGCTGTTTACCCCATTTTACAGAACCTTGTATCTCTGCAGAACCTTATTAACTTCAATGGGACATAAAATTCCATTCATCTGGATAACCTTGCCTTACGCTGTTTTAAATAAAACATGCCAGTTCTGCAATTATTATTTATGGGCCTGCAGCCATTATGCATGCACGTAATCCTATTAAAGACATAATTTTCTATCTAATCAAATCTATTTTATCTCTCTCATCTCTGACATTCCTAAATCACTCAACACCAGCTGAAAACTGAGGATTAAAAGAGGTTTAACTGTTAATTTGAGAAACATTCTATTAATTCTGAATATCTCAATGATAAACAATTTATCTTTCGGTTATTTTTATGATTAAGGTTTAGTGCTATTTTAAGTTAATAATTTAGTTTATAAAAAAGTTGATAAGTACAATATATTGTAAATTAATTTGTTTTAGCTAGCATGATCAGATGGGCTCGTGCTCTGCCTCTGAACAGTCTAAAATAGAATTAGCTATACAGAAGTATCTAATATCAGTCTCTATTGTCACCTAAAGCTCATGTTATATTTCTTGAAGAAGAGACTCAGATGGACTAGAGCAGCATCAGCCCCAACTATCCCTTCATTCCTATTGATCCTCCACCACACTGTTAGTAAGGAAGCTAGACCAATATTAGCTCCAATTAACCACTGGATTGTTGATAGGGCAAAATTGTTGGAGTTCCAGATCCACTAATTATAAGCCACCTAATTCTGGTGGTGCCTTAATTGGAGATTATACAATCAAATCCATGGCACTACTGGAGTCGAAAGGCAGTTTGTACTGTACTCAACAAAGCTTTAAGATTTGAACAGTAAATATTACACTAGCATTTCAGATGCAAATAGGGTGACCAGACGTCCCGATTTTATCGGGACTGTCCCGATATTTACTTGTTCGTCCCGCGTCCCAACCGATGTTCGGTCGGGACGTGAATTGTCCCGATATTTTGCCCTCCGGCGCACAGGCAGAGGGGGCTCGCGCCCCCCCACCCCAACTCCATCCTGACCCCACCCCGATTCCGCCCCTTCCCTCCCCCATTGGATCCCTCCCCAAATCCCCGCCCTGGCCCTGCCTCTTCCCCAAGCACGCCGCATTCCTCCTCCTCCCCCCTCCCTCCCAGGCTAATCAGCTGTATGGCAGCGCAAGTGCTGGAGGGAGGGGGGAGAAGCAGCACGCGGCAGCCCGCTCAGGGGAGGCGAAGGCGGAGCGGAGGCGAGCTGGTGTGGGGTGGCTGGGCGTGGAGCTGCCTGTGGGTGCTCAGCCTCCACCCATTTTTCCTATGCTCCGGCAGCTCTTGGGTTGTTGTTGTTTTTTTGCTTTTGTTTTTGTTTTTTCCGCCGTTGTTTTTTTGGCCAAACTGGACAATCTCTATGCAAAAGAATAAATGGACACAAATCTGACATCAGGAATCATAACATTCAAAAACCAATGGGAGAACACTTCAACCTCTCTAACCACTCAGTGACAGACTTGAAGGTGGCAATTTTGCAACAAAAAAGCTTCAAAAACAGACTTCAAAGAGAGACTGCTGAACTTGAATTAATATGCAAATTAGATACAATTAACTTAGGTTTAAACAGAGACTGGGAATGGTTGGGTCATTACACTAACTGAATCTATTTCCCCATGTTAAGTTATCCTCACACCTTCTATGGGTCATCTCGATTATCACTTCAAACGTTTTTTTTCTCCTGCTGATGATAGCTCATCTCAATAGATTGGCCTCTTACAGTTGGTATGGCTACTTCCACCTTTTCATGTTCTCTGTATGTATAAATATTTTCTGTGTTCCATTCTATGCATCCGATGAAGTGGGCTGTAGCCCACGAAAGCTTATGCTCAAATAAATTTGTTAGTTTCTAAGGAGCCACAAGTACTCCTGTTTTTTAAATATCTTTGAGACCTCTGCATTTAACCATATTATTGTGTCTGACTCTTCCCCTGGCTACATCATATGCTGATTTGACCCAAAAAAATTGAACATGAACAAACACTGAGAGTGTAGTATTTTGTAGATGACTCAGACATGTTTTAAAATAACTTCTGCAACTAACAACACGAAATAACTTCCAAAGTCAACATAATACTGCTGCTGCTGCTTTTATCTAACCCGGCCATATTCCCTCTGTCAGGGACTGATTCTCATTTACACTAAGATTACTTTATACCTCTTTGGCAATGTAAAGTATCCTAAAAGTGGAAATAAATTATATTCATAACCTACGTTAAGACACCCCGCCCAGAGTGATGTAAAGTAGCCTTGGTTTAAATGAGAATCAAGAACCTCTGCAACTGGCTCCTGCCTCTCCCTGTGTGAGATTCTGAGGCTTTATCTTCATTACCAAAAAGTGGGTTTTTACCATGGACTAACTAAAACACATTAGCTATCCCACTGCAAACGTCTAGTGGAGACAAGGCTCTATAATTTAACTACAAGATAATATAGGTGAGGTGAAATACAGTAGCAGGTATAGTGTTGGCCTCACTTAGCTACCTCATGGAAAAAAAATACAGTCTTGTCTCCTCTGGATTGTACAGTGAGATAGCTGACGTGCATCAGTTAGCCCACTATAAAAAAATACCTTTTTTTGCCGTGAAGACAGCCTGTGAATCAACAGAAAGTATGGCACTTAGGTCTGGTCTATACTACCCGCCTGAATCGGCGGGTAGAAATCGACCTCTCGGGGATCGATTTATCGCGTCCCGTCGGGACGCGACAATCGATCCCCGAATCGGCTCTCTAACTCCTCCAGGGGAGGTGGTAGTAAGCGCCGCCGACAAAAAGCCGCAGAAGTCGATTTTGCCGCCGTCCTCACAACGGGGTAAGTCGGCTGTGATACGTCGAATTCAGCTACGCTATTCACGTAGCTGAATTTGCGTATCTTAAATCGACTGCCCCCTGTAGTGTAGATGTAGCCTGAGTGTCCTCAGGGTCTTTGACAACTTTAAATCTTATTGCAGGTCAATCCTTTATAACACAGAGCAAACCACTGCTCATTCGCACATATAGGTGTAACTTCAACCAAAGTTGATTTCAGTATGTTCAGTGTTTGAGATCCCATCTAAGTTTAATGAGTCTGTACACTTGTGTAAAGTTAAACACATGCGTGATTGCAAGATCGAGGCCTTAAATTTCAAGAAAAGTACTGCTGCTAGTAATAAATACATGCCACTTATTTGCTTATCATTTACAATGAGGAAAAACTATATTGCTCTTTTGAGACAATGAAGAAGCAATACATTTTCAGTTTTTAATAATGCTATCTAAACCAGTTGCTACAGTCTGCACTGAAATCTGTTGTGGGAGTAGAACAACATTCATTTCTCGCTACAGTATTATTTGCATTTTAACAAACTCAGAGATTTAATATAGGCAACAATTAAACCCTTGCTACACTGACTAAATGAAAATTATATACATTTTAAGTATAAAATGTTTAAAATTGTTTTCTTCTCTTTTTATGAAAACAACTATAGTCACAAAATAGTGCATAGAGTACAATCACCAATTGCAACAGTACAACACTTAATGGTGATTTTCTTGTATGTCTGTCATGTGCAATGTTTAGAATGTCATTGACTATAATAGTAAATGTGAAAAATCCATAATATTACACACTGAAATAGATATCATTATCATGTTTGTCAAACTTAAAATAATATTTTTGGAAAATGTATCATTATGAATGTACATATCACATGCATTTTTATTTCCTCCTTGAATTTCAGAATATTGTTAAATTTATCGATTCATACATTCCAAGGCTAGAAGGGACCATTGTGATCATCTAGTCTGACCTCCTGCGTAGCACAGGCCATTGAACTTCCCCAAAATAATTCCTTTTGAAAGAGAGAGGTTTTTTTTTTAAATCCAGTCTTGATTTAAAAATTGCCAGCCATGGAGAATCTACTGAAACCATTGGTAAATTGTTCCAATTATTAGTTACCCTCAAGAGAAGCACAAGGACAAGGCATAGGGCTGGATTATTGCATTAAACCACAGCCGCCTTATAGGTGGCAGTGAGGTGATGTAGTACCTCAGCAGTGGCTTGATCCTGCTCCATTGAAGTCAATGGGAGTTTTGTCATTCACTTTCACAGGAACAAGATCAAGCCTTAGGAGCTCTTTGGGAGTCGTGCCTCAGCCAAGAAGACAACACTTCGCAGAAGTGCAGAAGCACAGGGCACCATGGCCCTTGCACCACCATTAAAAAAAAGATACAAGGTTTGCACCGCTCCCTGCCAGCTCCGTTTTTAGAGCTGATAAAAAGATAGAATTGTTTTTAAAAAAACAGATTCCAAAATATTATAATAAATAGAAGCATCAAGTTAGGTTTGTTATTATTATTGAAGTCTGGAAATTCATGAAAGTTTCATGAATTTTAGACAAATGTTTGTTCATCTGAAAATTCATATGGGAAGTGGGGTTTTTTTTGTTTGTTTGTTTGTTTTAAATTCTCCTATTTAAAAAGATTAGAGAAAAGAAACAGTATCAGGTGATCAATGCTGCAACATGAGTAATGTACAATTACAGCAAATAGTGAAACAACCAATAAACTGCAAAGCAGACTTACACCTCCATTTGCAGAAGACAGGATGGGTCAGATAACCACAAAAAGGATTCAGTTGCAATGAATCTTATAAATTCAAATAGTTTGATCAACCTTAATTATGCTAGTACTGATTCAGCAAGCTACTAAGATATGCGCCAAATTTTAATCACCTGAGTGCTCCCAATGGGATCTGCTTACGTACCTTGCTGGATTTCTACTATATTTGGGATTTTCAGATTAAAGAGAGAGCTAATTGAACATATTTCTCAATTTATTATGTCCAATATGCTCTGATTTCTAGTTCTATAATCCCGCAGAGTTTTGCAGGGCATTTCGTTGTTGTTTTTACATTCTGCATACCATAAATCAAACTTTCCACTGCTGTTCATGGGTATTCTTCATTTTATTTCAAGAGTTGATCAAAGTTAGGAAGCTCGTTAGTTCTTTAGTCACTTCATCCATCGCAGTAGTATCTGACTGCTCTGAAATACTTAAAAACAGAGCTTCAATTCCATTTGGTCTGTGATGACCTGGCCCTTGACACTGCATGGAATAGAGATTGGTGAATTAATTCTGCTTACTATCTTTCTTCATTAAAGCCCCAATGTTGCAAGTTCCACAAATGCACCAGAGAATTCAGTGAGGCTCAGGGATACCTCCACATAATACAACTTCCAAGACAAGGGCCGAAGACTGTCAGCAGGATTCAATCAGTGCCAACTGTGATGGCAATTTTTTGGGATGAGGCTCTCTATCCTTTAAAACCTAGACTAAGATTGCCAATTTATTTCTTATAAGTCACTGGTCATCAATTTCTAAAGAATTTCAGTCAATATGGGCCAGGGCAGGTGAGCTAGAGATAAAAACCTGTACCAATCCATTCATCCTCTTATGTTTATTTTATTGTATTTAAGGAAATACATTGCACTAATGTAACATAGGAAAATAAAATTTAAAAACACATCAGGCAACAACAGTAATTGACGTTACAATGTCCTTTGAATTATGTGGGCCAAATTCAATTCTGGTATGAACTGGTGCTGCTTAGAACTCCCCCGGTTTACTCCACAAGAGAATTTGGCCTGTATATCTGTAAACTGAGTGTAAGTACATTCTTTTGTTAGTTTTTTAACTATAAAACTAAAGTACACCCTTGGGTCAGATCTTCAACTGTTGTAAAACATCATAGCTCCACTGACTGCAATGTAGCTACAGTCGTTTATGGCAGCTGAAAATATGGCTCTGGAGTATTTAAATGTAAATACATGCAGAAAGGCTCTTTTTCCCAAATGAATGCTGAGCCACGGAAGGTAAAATATTTACAAACAAAACCTTTTTTACAAAAAGGAAAAGAGATTTCTAAAAGTCAAGAAAATGCAGCCATCTAATGCTTTCTCATTTACTGATTAGATGGGGCTTGTAAGGATAGTTTAGTTCTTCCACCTGCCTTTGCAGCTTGACATTAACAATGGTTCTCTAGTGGGATGCTGAATTAAGAGGCATTTTGTTTGTATTGTTAGAATCTTAATCGAAACAGTCACAGAGAAATGTTTTATTATGGAGAGGAAAGGGCTCTTAATAAGGCTCTAAGGAAACTGAGTTTTAATGATGCTTAACACAATGTTTTAAACCACACACTTCATCTACATGTTATTTCTTGTTAAATGCTAGTTATTTAACAGCAGTCTGGCACCAGATTGCCTGCTGAGGGTAGTTAGGGTTTGCTCATACAATCTCTAACCATCTGAATAGTTGATGGAGCGATAACTGCAATTTTAATTCTTTGTGTATTTTACTTCTTGACACTCTTTGTTGAACTACTGTATACAACAGATCTACTTAGCATGTTAATAAATGTAAATACAATGAACCATAAAGCTATAGGTACTGAAATGTATAATTTGGAGCACTGGGAGTTAGGCCAAGATTTTCAAAAATAATTACATCTCTCATGCCCATTGGAGCTGCTAAGAGCTCAGCACTTCTGAAAACCAGGCTGTTATGTGCCTAAATATGAACATAGAAGCCTAACTTCAGGCACCCAGGCCCAGATAGGAGTTAGGTGCTTAAATACCATTGAGGCTCTAGGCCTCTTTTATTAAAGTCTTGGCCTTAAACTTAACAGCCACAATCACAAAAAGGTGAAAAAGACAGCTGTATATTAGGAACTCCAATGGTTACTTTATTAAAAGGTAATAATTAATAATTAGGGCTCCGTGTCTGTCACGGAGGTCGCAGAAGTCACAGATTCCGTGACTTCCTGTGACCCCCGTGACTTCTGCAGTGGCTGGTGTGGCTGATCCCAGGGCCGCCCAAGCAGCTAGCCCCGGAGCCAACTGCTCAGGCAGCCCTGGGGACAGCCCCACCGGCTGCTGCTAGAGCGGGTCTGCAGCGAGCCTCTTGGGCTGTCTCACAGCCAGCCACACCAGCCGCTGCTCTGGCGGCCCTGGGCAGCTGGCCCGGACAGCAGCCAGAGCGGCTGTGGGCCCCCCAGGCCTCCTGGCAGCGGCCAAAGCAGCGGTGGGCCTCCCAGGGCTCCCCTTTCAGTGGGAGCCAGAGCAGCAGCGGGCCCCCTGGGGTTCCTCTCCTGCAGCGGGCCCCCGGCTTTCCCCCCCACAGTGCCCCTCCCCCCCCCAAGATTCAATCATGAGTATTTTTAGTAAAAGTCATGGACAGGTCATGGGGCCATGATATTTTGTTTTTTGCCCTTGACCTGTTCATGACTTTTACTAAAAATACTCATGATTATATTGTAACCTTATTAATAATTGCTGATTAGACTCATTTTTGTTGAGCAAAAATATAAAAATAGAAAATTTCACTTAACTTACTTAGCTACCAATTCACATATATATTTTAACCACATTTGGTGTGAATGTGTTTGTTTTAAAGTGTCATTTTTTCACCTATGAAATTTCCACATTTCACTGGGATTCTATAGAATGTCTTACTCAAAAGGCCACCGTCAACTTTGGATACAAAATTAGAGGCCACTTTTTAATATATAGCCCAAAGGGTTATTAAGAGTCGTATTCAGGAACCATGTATTCAGTATCGCTGATTTAAAAGAATGTTTAGAAATATTAAATCTCACCCACACATAAGGAAGACAGAAATGAAATAAAAATGCAGCCCTTTCAAAAATCACAGTGACTTGAAAGTCTGATCTTCATCCTTTATAGGCAGAGCAGTGGCAAGAAAGGTAAACTTTAGAGCAATTTTTTTAAAGCAAAGATGAGTCTCATTCCTGAAATAGACATTAATTTGAATTAATGTACCATGACTTAGAAGGGTATGGTGAACTTGTGACATTCAGAGGAGGGGAAAGTGTCACAGTTCAGAGAGTGCTGACCCAATTCATGGATTGAAAATGTGAATTATAGACATTTAAAAAAAAGATTTCAGGGACACAAGACACAAATACAGTATTTCTACCTAGCCTAGAAAAAGAGGAAAATACCTGTATGATCTTCCATTATTTCTAAGGTTTCTCTTCCTAGAATTCTTTTTTTAAAAAGCAGATATATTCTAAAGAAGTGAAAGAAAACAAATATGAAATTTTGATAAGGTGACTTTCAATCCTGGGACATATTACCAATGGTCTAATTAGAGAGTTAATCTTCAAGAAGAAGGTGGAAATCATGAAATAATTTAGAACCCCCAAACACATCAGTTGGTATGCAAATCTAATAACCAGTCAGTTATTGATGTTGACATTTTTTGTGTTGTTCCAAGGATGGGGACTTTGCATTTTATGGTAGCAGGGCAATCTAAAGGCCATGTATAAAAAAAAAACTGGAAAAGACTGAAAAATCCCAGAATTAATAAAGACTTACGAACTGAAACACCCATGTATATTAATGGAAGTAAACATCCTGGTTTAGATAACCAAGGTCATGGAATTTATTCTTTGCTGCCATTTCTGATGGATTAAAAAAAAAGTGATTTAAGTCAATATGGAATTTAAATCAAAGGCATCCATGTGGATGACTAGTAAACCGGAAACTCCCTGAAAAATCTCAATGGTAGCCATAGTCCCACGAGAGGAAGAAGAACAACAATAGTCAGGCTTCACAGATAAATTTTTCATGTCTGTGCACTCTAACTCTAAATATGAAAGAAAGAATAATCTCCACCTGGAGGCTTAGTGAAGCATAAAGGATAATAGTGATGGAAAGTACAATACTGTGTCCCAATAATAGCCATGTCCTCAGTACTTATCTACAATTTGGGACAAATTGTTGGCCCTTGCTAATGTCCTTTTGCATCTCCACAGTTACTCAAAGAGACCTTAAACCAGGCATGAAGACTAATGAGGCAATTGTAGCTGTATTTCCCCTCCAAGGTCCATCAAGAGAACCCACTATAGGCTTCCGGCTCCTCAACCATCATCTCTCTTGGGTAGAGATCCACGTTTCTCCCTCTTGAACAGGGTTTTTTTAAGCTGCACAATTCTCTGTGTACACTGTGATATTCCCAGAAAGCCACACTGCCTAAATAGGCCAGCAAAGACTATGAACAGCTTTAAATGCCAGCGGTTACAAGTTACCACACAGATCTTTTTGAGCAAGCACATTTATTCTTAAGGTAAAAGCATTACAGAGAAAACAGTAAAAAGAATAAAAGAACATATGTGCATGCTAAAAAGCTTATCAGAGATCACCTCTCAATTCCAACAAGGGCTCTGGTAGGAGTCACTCCTATCAACCCCACAATGGGGTGTTTCTTGTGGTTACAAGTTTATAACTGTCTTAGCTCACACCTAGCACCACCATAAATAGGTTAATCTTTCCATTACACAGTTTGATATTTAGACTCTGAGAACAGGTAATCAGCAGTAAATGGTTCCTTGTCAGATCACAGCTTCAAAAGGCTGGGTTTTTGCATAGCTGGAGATGGGGAATTTGCATTCACTGCCCCCTAGAGATTCCCCAGGCAAACAACTTAACACTCTTTGTCCCCAAAGTCCAATTGTATATAGCATGTTGTTCAATACAGTTCTTTGAAGTTCATAACTCCATGCTCACATCTCCCCCCTAAAGAGATCCTGACCCACAATAATACACAACCTTCCCATTTAATACAATGGACTCTAAAGATTCTTAAACTTAATCCAATAAGGTTTTTCAAGGATATTGCAGGAAATTGCCACATCTGTCAGATGACTCCAACAGTGCTAGCATACATACACTTAATTTGTTAGTGTTTATAAAATACTTTGAGAACAGGTAGAACTCATAAGTGCAAAAATGATTTTTAGAATAGTTTTGAGCAAAACTGTAAGAACTATAAACATTCCTATCTGCGCATCTTTCATGTATTACCCACAGGGTCTAGAAATAACCTTTACTCTGGAAAACTGTTTGAAAAAGCATTGCATGCCTAGTACTATACACCTATGTTTATTAACAAAACATTCTATTACTTATAGGTAGTGGGCCAATTCCTAGTTCATGTAAATCACCACACATCATTGTTGTCAGTAGAGTTTTGCCCATTTACATCAGCTGAGTATCTAACCCAAAGAGTTCATCTATCCTACAGTTACCAAACCTAATCTTATGTTCCTTTCTAATAAGTAAATATCCTATTGGCTGAAACAGAAATTTAGTCTCAGGAAGAACTGAAATACAAAATTATAAATCAATATTTATTGCTGTATAATTGTATATAAACACCAGAAGGAGTTTGGTATATGGAGTGCTGTGAAATGACTGGGGCACAGGCCATCAGGCCTAGTGATCAGAGCCCAGAGTCACAACCAAAGACAGCATCAAGTACCACCCCCCCCAAAGGTCAGAGCCAGCGACAAAGTCAGGTGCCAGGCCAGGGGTCAGAGACAGAGGTAAGGCAGAGGAGCAGGGATCTGGAGTAGGGCAGGACAGCAAGAACTGGGAGTAGATAGGAGTCTGGGATAGGAGGACAGGAACCAGGAGCAGGCGAGGGAGCGGGGCTCAGGAGTCAAGTAATCAGGAGGGGTACATAGCAACAACCAGCCAGGGATTCCCTAGCTGCTCAGACAAGTTACTTCCTAGTTTATATAGAGTCCCTCAGACAATTGCAGGAGTTGGGTGTTTCCCCAAGTTGAGAGCTTTGGGGGAGGGGGAGTGTGACACTCTATACCTTGGGGGAGCACCTGTAATCGCCATATTCCTCATTTATACATATTTGTGATATTGCATATAAAGCAGGCCATGTGAGGTATCAGGGGAAAAGTTATGATCTTCTGAAAGTCGTTGTTCTATCTAATTATGTATATCATTAGTGCATATGAAGTTATCAGATTGTGTTGTATGGTTGTCACTAAAACATGCTGTAAGTTGGGGAATCAGCAGCTCCCCAGAGACAACAGCAAGGAAAAGTAACCAACGCCCGAGCAGGTGTCGAACAACCAACAACAGCCATTGTCCAGCAAGGGAGCTACAATGCAATGACTCACTTGCACAAGGCCACACCAGGGGAATTGCTCAGCCTTGCCTGGTGATTCAGCAGTGCCCACCAGATATGCCTGGACTTTGTGTTCTCAAAGCACAGTGGCCCCATGCTTCGCCTTTCAAAGGCTGATGTATATCCACTGTCCATTGATGAAGTAGTGAACCAATTAATAAACTTGCACTGCTCAACTTGAGCAGTGCAGGATGGTATATTCCTGAGGTACAAGGCTAGGAGCTGGGGGGATTTGTCTGGTGCCTTTCTGTGTGTGATTCATGAGTGGCTCTGTGAGCATTCATGCTATCTAGCTGGGTGTTGTGATGAATTATCACAGTGCCTGGAGGGGTTTGCTGCTTGTCACTAGCAAAGCATTGTAAGAGACAGCCCAGGCTGGAGAGTTAAGGGGACACAGCGGTCCCACAGTCCCAGGCTGCACCCCGGGGATTCCTGTCACAGGGAGCAAGGGCCTCTGCAAGTGACACTTCCCTGGTTACTCAAGTGAGTGGTTGGGTGTTTGTTATAGCCTGGGGATGCACGGGCCTGGGTTCGAGGCTTATGATCCTTCACAACGTGGTGGCTATATTCTATAGTAGGTTTTACAGCTTACATGTTCATGTATAAAGATAGGAAATAGCTGTCTTAGAAATCCGTTTGATGGATCTGCTGAACACAGTGCAATTCAAATTTGTTTTAATAGATATTTATCAGAAAAAGTAACCCAAAATATTGCTGCTGGATGACTGGCATAAGTCCTTCCACAGATGATTTTCACTTGTGTCTCTGCAGTCCTAACCTTTGCTAAAATGATTTTAGATTATGGACAAAAAAAAAAGTTGGTGTTTGCCAAGTGAAATCTGGAGCCTGAGATGGTCCCTATTCATCATGGACAGTTTTCATTTCTATCTGTCTGACCTTCTCAGCCAGAAAAATTAATTCGGCTAGTCATAAACAACCTTTTTTTTTTTACCATACATATGCTCCACCTTAACCTTGTGGTGCCTCCAGGTAATTCTCCATGCTGATTTGTTCTTGTCTGACATCTCTGTGTGCTGGGATTTAGGTTAACCTTTTATACTTCTATAACAGATGCTTCGTACACTCCAGTCAGGGACTTTGTTAATTGCTTCTCCGATGGCAAGACCATCTCAGCTGCAAGGGATTAGGAAAGATTCAGAAAATCAACCACAGGTAAATTAGAATTGGATCAGACACTTTCCCATTGGAAAAAAAATGTAAATGTTAAAAGCGAGGTTTGATCCTCATGTTCATGCATGGTTTCAAAATAGGATTTGTCAATTGCAAATGCAAAGCAGCTCCAGTTTTATATTACGGACTTTGTCTGTTTTATATTCTGAAACATTAAAACTGAAGAAACAACCTGCCAAGTATTGATGTAAGCTTATTGACAAAACAGAATGCTTCACAGTAAGGACATCATCTCACAAGGCTCCACGCAGCGTCTCTGTAATTACTGTTTCAGTCTCTGCCTATCAGATCTCTGGCATACTGTGCTTGATTCACCAAAAATAAAAAAATAAAGAATTAGCGGATGTAAGTAGGAATAAATTACCTGAAACAAATAATCTTTCTGGGCTGACAAAACTAGACCTTTCATAAAATGAGCAGTTAGACTTTTTACTGAGGTTTAGGAATAATGGGTATGCTCTGCAATGTCTTGTTCATTAAAGCCCCCTCCAGCTGTGCACAGAACTCTAGCATGCTCTCTAGAAAGGTATAGCACTATAGCAAAATCTGGAAAAGAAATGTGACAGAAATAGGCTTATATCTTACTCTGTGTGAAATGCATGTGCTTTCAGTGTGCAAACTGTGCATATACTTAAGGCAAGGAGAAGATCCAGCTAAAGCTTCAATTGATATTGATTGATCAGTTCCATTTTGGGGATTTGTTTTTATTTTTTTGTGCAATACCGAAATAACTAACCTTTCCACAGGATACAAAAATAGAAACAAAGAAATAGGAACAAACTTCTGATTTCAATTACACCAGTGTAACTAGGAACAGAATTCACCTCTGATACACGAGTTCTTGACCCTTAACTTTTAAGTTTGGCTTTGGGAGAAGAAGCTTCAGAATTTGCTCAATTCTGCTTACATTTTCTGCCATTTTGTAAACTCTATCATTCCAGATAATTTCCTATTTTCTACTCCAGTCTGCTCCTTGCTTTATAGTTTCCACATTTAATTAACCTAGACTACTGATATTGAGTTAGTCTTTGCTATAAATGACACCACTTGCATAAAAGTTCAAATGCACAGTGGTTTTGTGAGCTGTGAAGTACGTAAAGATTTACACAATTCTCTTGTGCTGAGACTATGTGTTCAATCTGCTGAATAATCTCTGGTTTATAGGGTCCCTCACAGGAGAAAATGTCTGCAGCTTTCTGGGGCATAAAAACCACATAATGCCATGATTTTAGGTGTTTGTTGGGCCAAGTTCCAACCCTATTCAAAGGAAGCATCAGCTTGCTATGTAAGGCTGAGAAGAAAGAAGGCAGCTCTATTGCATGGAATCTTCAAGCTTCCCAGGTGTAAGGGGATGAGTTCCTGGTATCCAACATTCCACAAATCCCGTTACAAGAGCCTCCTCTTTTCTCCCTCTTCCTGTGCAGCCCCTTTGGAAAAGGAAGACAGATGGGACCTGGGCCAAGAATTCTTTTAAATTAATAATTAAAAAAAACAACAGCAAACTTCTAGTTGTTATATGCCTGTGATTTCTGGTGTGTGGTAGTAGGGATGTTTGTTGTCACACTGCTACTTCTGTGTCCCACCAGTATCCTGAGGTGAAGCTATGTAGAAATATTAATTATTTATTCCTCACAGTTTGCCACGAGGTAAGTATCATCAATCCCATTAACATTATAGAAAAAGGGGAACTGAAAAGTGTTGGGGTGAGATTCTGTGTGGTGCACCTAGCAGAGGCACAACAACTTGCAGCCTGGGAGGTGAGGTGCCCAAAAATGGCTTTAAACCACCTTTGTACCCTCCCAATCCTGGGCTGTTCTGGGGGCTGTAGAGTCCTCAGGTGTAATGTAGCATGCCCTGTTGCTGCAGCCCTGCCAGAGTTTGGAACCAGGTCTATACTATGGGGGCCTTTGTCTGTTAGTGCCTCTTTGTGACAAGATGGGAAACTACACCTACCTTGCTCCATGCCCAGTATGTCTCTGTGCCCAATTCTGCATTTGTCAAGTCATATTCATAGAATCATAGAATATTAGGATTGGAAGTGACCTCAGGAGGTCATCTAGTCCAATCCCCTGCTCAAAGCAGGACCAACACCAACTAAATCATCATGATCCAAGCCCTCCTTGCCAAGTCCTCAGTAGTCTCTATCCCCTTCCAGCTGGTGGGCAGTCAGATGTGGCTCTAGTGGGGATTAATCAGCCCTATGTCTCCTGGATTGTAGATCTTCTTCTCCCGAAGGCCCCACATGGAGCAGTTAAGGGAACCCAGGCTCACCAAACCACTGGGCTCCAGCTCAGTGCCCATGTTTGGAGCCACCAGAACCAGTTCTTCTCATCCCTTGCTGCTCCCTGAGTTACATCCTCTCTCTCCTCCTTTGTAGGCTTCCTCAGCCTCTTGTCCTGCTTCTCCCTCTTTGGAGTGTCGGTTTCTCTAGCAGCTTCTCACCACTCTGCTGGAGGGATCCTCTCTCTGGCAGCCACCCTACCCACCTACCTTACAGCCCTTTTATCCTCATTGCTGCTGTGGGGTTGCCAATCAGCTCTGGCTGAGAAGGAGGCCATTGCTTTGCTAACCTGCTGGTTGATGAACCAGCTGGGGTGTATAAACTCCATGACAGGGTTCTAAGTGGCAGCCCTATGGCTGTATTCTGAAGTTCCTGCACTGAGGAGTGCCCCACTGGCCATAATTGGGAGATTTAGGTACCTTTTATGCCCCTTCAGTCTTTTACCAAGAGGGTGTCACCCTTGGTTTCCGGAAGTGCTGAGCGATCTCATGTAACTTTTGAAAAATTAAGACCTGATGAATATCCCAAGGTCACCTGGTAACTCTTCTGCTCCTGGATATGAAAGAATAAAGGCCTGAAGAATCAGTCAGAGGCCAATCACAGGGTCCTGGAATTTACACTAGGGCAGCTCTCAAACCCCCACCATGATAGCTGCTGTGGAGCATTGTTCTGCGGTTCTTCATTATGTTTTGGAAGTTGTGCACTACAGATTGTAGAATTCTCCCTGCAGACATCAACACAGTGCCCTATCCTATGTTACTGAATGCAGGAATTTGCACTTGAATCACTGAGTTGGCTGAAAGATTCAGAATGCAAAGTGATGTGGAGATGGACAACCCTCTACTGACTATCCATCTGATCTAAGGAGGTTTGCAAGTTTTTTTTCCCAGCGAGTACTGGGTTCAGGAAATGTGCTCTTGAAAGACTGATAGATTCAGAAACTCTTGTCTGAGATGAATAACTTGTGAACAGGTCTTCACCACACTCCTTTGTCAGACTTTGAGCACAAATGCATTGGACATATATCTATTCTCTGTCCTAGTGTTCTTTTTAAGAGGACAATAATATCCCGATAAAGCCTTTGACTGTATCTCAGATTCATATGTTGTTCCAGTTTTTGGGGCTCTGCCTGCATGGATTTGTGATAAGAACAAAATCATAAGTGGTTCACACAATTTATTCTTTTGAATCATATGCAAAGAGCTTGATTTAATTTTTCTGCCTCATCCATTTTTTCATTATTGCCATAGCACTAAAAATAGAAAATATAAAACTTCCTGTTTTAATTATTTTTTATAAGTATTAAATTGATCAAAGCACAAACCAATACAGTTATGATCAGTGCAATTTTTATTAAGAAGTCTGAGAATGTCAGTTTAAATTCTCAGTATTTACTAATAGATGTTCCTATCTAAAATTGTGTTGATCAAAGCATGAGTATCCCACTAAATGTAATAAAATTGTGGTTTGATCATTTCCTCTGCAAAATACTTTGCATTGACCTGGACTAACCTTAAAGAGCTCTTTGTTCAGTTCATATAAATTAAGCTTCCATAGTTATGTAAAATGTTGGATGATCCCTCTGTATTCTAACCCCATCTCAACTACCCATCTGCAACGTATGTAGCTATGTATCTGAAAAGGGGCGGGAGGGCAGGGGGCAGGGTTTGCAGACTGCACTTCAAACTGTAGGAATCCCCCTACCCATCTGTAAAGGGCAGTAGATATGAAGCAGCTGCCATTTTGTGTTTCAGGTCCAGTATGGTTTGTTACAGTCTGAGTTGCTATACTCTCTTATGGAGATTTTATATTCATTCTTTCTTTGTTGTTTTTTTTAAAATCTGAGATAGTAGTCACTTACACCAAACAAAATATGTATTTTTCAGTGTATGAGACAATATAACACCATCCTTCAAATCCAACAAGAGATTTCTCCATTGCACTTTCCTTCTCTCATTCCGTTCCCCCACTCTTCCCTTAATTTGACCTACAATTGATTCTCCTAATTCCCCCTCTTCACTGTCCAACTGTCTCGCTACATTTGCTTTAATCCACCAGGAGTGTGTTATCATAGAATATCAGGGTTGGAAGGGACTTCAGGAGGTCATCTAGTCCAACCCCCTGCTCAAAGCAGAACCAATCACCAACTAAATCATCCCAGCCAGGGTTTGGCAAGCCTGACCTTAAAAACCTCTAAGGAAGGAGATTCCACCACCTCCCTAGGTAACCCATTCCAGTGCTTCACCACCCTCCTAGTGAAAAAAAGTTTTTCCTAATATCCAACCTAAATCTCCCCCACTGCAACTTGAGACTATTACACCAAACCTCCCCCACTGCAACTTGAGACTATTACTCCTTGTTCTGTCATCTGCTACCCCTGAGAACAGTCTAGATCCATCCTCTTTGGAACTCCATTTCAGGCAGTTGAAAGCAGCTATCAAATCTCCCCTCATTCTTCTCTTCTGCAGACTAAACCATCCCAGTTCTCTCAGCCTCTCCTCATAAGTCATGTGCCCCTTAATTATTTTTGTTGCCCTCCGCTGGACTCTTTCCAATTTTTCCACATCCTTCTTGTAGTGTGGGGCCCAAAACTGGACATGGTACTCCAGATCAGTCCTCACCAATGCCAAATAGAGGGGAACGATCATGTCCCTCGATCTGCTGGCAATGCTCCGATTTATACAGTCCAACATGCTGTTAGCCTTCTTGGCAACAAGGGCACACTGTTGACTCATCCAGCTTCTCATCCACTGTAATCCCCAGGTCCTTTTCTGCAGAAATGCTGCTTAGCCATTCAGTCCCCAGTCTGTAGCAGTGCATGGAATTCTTCCGTCCTAAGTACAGGACTCTGCACTTGTCTTTGTGCAGAGTCCTGTACCTCATCAGATTTCTTTTGGCCCAATTCTCTAATTTGTCTAGGTCCCTCTGTATCCTATCCCTACCCTCCAGCATATCTACCACTCCTCCAGGTTTAGTGTTATGTGCAAACTTGCTGAGGGTGCAATCCACGCCATTCTCCACATCATTAATGAAGATATTGAACAAAACCAACCCCAGGACTGATCCTTGGGGCACTCGGCTTGATACCGGCTGCCAACTAGACATGGAGCCATTGATCACTATCCATTGAGTCCGATGATCTAGCCAGCTTTCTATACACCTTATAGTCCATTCATCCAGCCCATACTTCTTTAACTTGCTAACAAGAATACTGTGGGAGACCGTATCAGAAGCTTTGCTAAAGTCAAGGAATAACACATCCACTTCTTTCCCCTCATCCACAGAGCCAGTTATCTCATTGTAGAAGGCAATTAGGTTAGTCTTGGTGAATCCATGCTGACAGTTTCTGATTGCTTTCCTCTCCTCAAGGTGCTTCAAAATTGATTCTCTGAGGACCTGCTCCATGATTTTTCCAGGGATTCAGGTGAGGCTGACTGGCCTGTAGTTCCCCGGATCCTCCTTCTTCCCTTTTTTAAAGATGGGCACTACATTAGCCTTTTTCCAGTCATCCGGCTATGAGTTTTACCCCACTCGCCATGAGTTTTCAAAGATAATGGCCAATGGCTCTGCAATCACATCAGTCAACTCCTTTAGCACCTTCGGATGCAGCGCATCCAGCCCCATGGACTTGTGCTCTTCCAGCTTTTCTAAATAGTCCTGAACCACTTCTTTCTCCACAGAGGGCTAGTTACCTCCTCCCCATACTGTGTTGCTCAGTGCAGTAGTCTGGGAGCTGACCTTGTTCGTGAACACAGAGGGTGGTTCTATAATTCTCCATATCTTTTTTCTGATGCTATTGCAGGGTGCTACAACGTGTAGATGTATTTAAATAAGGATGCTTATCCCAATCGTCAGACCTTTTTCTCTTACCCATCTCTGCTAAGGACAATGTTCATTTTTATTCTTCCTTTTTGTGAACAGTGATTCTTTCCCTATGTGAGGGTAAGGCAGAATCTGAATGAATGTTTAAATGTATAATCATTCTTTTTAGTACCAATAATGTTAGTTGTTGGATCTTGTCAGCATTGTTCAGCTACTCTGTTTCCCAGACTGTTTCTTTACAATTCCTTCAGGTTTTTACATATATTGATATTCACCCAGAAGAATAATGTTTTAACTAACCAATAACTGTCTCTCATCTTCCATAATTTATGAATCTCTTCTTAACATATAATCTGTAAGTATCACTGTTCCCCTTGACTCTAAAACTTAAAGCCAGACAGCGCAGTAGTGAATAGAACTTGCATATAACTGTCACTTTCTGCAATCTCTCAGCAATCTGCAGGTTAGATAAAGTTTGTATTAGCTTCACGTCTAAAAGAAAAAGCTATTAGAGGCACCCTGTGCCTTCAAAATCCATTTTGTTTATTTTATTTACATTTTAACAATGTTTGACGAGGTAAACCTCTTAAAAATATTATATCGGTCGTGAGAAAGGGTGCTGAATCTTAAGAAGGCAAATACTCTCATCCATGATAAATGACTCCCTCAAAAGTGAATTAAATTACAGCTGTCAATCAAAAATATGACTTCGTTCTTTGGAATGTAAAGACTGCATTTCCAAAAAGGAGGGCAATATAGAATTACAAGAATATACCTTTGCTCAAATGAGAATGAACAGGAGACAGGATAGTCAATGATTTCAGAGAGGATAGAAACCATTTAAGAGTGTAAACCAGACTGATGAATTATTAGAAACTTTTCCTAATAAGCACTCCAGGTTCTTGAAAATATGTCATTATTATTGCTACCTTCCAAGTAGGAATAGCCAATTTAATCTGCTATATACTGTAGAAGACAGTGTTAAAGAAATTGTAACAATTATATTGAAGGATAATGAAGGACATTAAGCCTGAATAAATGTGTTTTCAGTCAGTTCCGCACACTCATGTCCAGTATAAGATCAAGCGTTAAATCATTTTAGTATGAATATCAGCACTAAAGATATTTATCCTTGTGTAAATTGCCAATTTTTTTATGAGCATGGAAATGATATAATCTAAGTATATTTCAAAAGCAAGTGTCTAATCAGAGGAACATATCCTCCAGTTGGTTGATGATGGTACTGTTAAGCCACTGACTGGAGGACTCTTGGCAAAAAAAGAAGAAGAAGAAAAAAAAAACGTAACTGAAATATAAGGTCTTGTCTATACTAAGGACTTTTAACAAACAAATTTCACTAGAAGTACCAGTGCTGGAGCACTAATCCAGATAGGTCTCGGGCAGTCACCACCATCAATAATGTTACTGTATCCCAGCAGACAATGGTTGCCATTTAAAAAAAAAAAATCAGCATTTGCCCACACATAAAACACAATTATCACAGTCATTTGATAAGTGTAGAAGGGAAATATAGTACCTCAGATACCCACATGTGTTTAGTTTTGTCAAATGTACACATTAGAAGAACTGTAATGCTTGCTTTTATCTCAACCTATACATTATATTATGAATCATTATATAATATTTTATATTGTGTACAGTATTATGGCATTTTCACACAAGCTTGAGACAACTAGCTGAAATTTTGTGCACATTTGGTTCATGTTCAGCAGAAAAGTTAAGGACAGAGATTGGATCTATTCTCCAAGGTATTTACCTGTTTTAAATAAGACTGCTGGATGCAACAACTAATTCCTTTTCTCAGCAACAAAAATGCATTTGTCTATGTAGAGAGGTTAGCCAGGGCTCATCTCTCTCTCTGGGGCAGCAGGGAACCACACCGCCTCACTAAATTGGGGAATAGGTCTTGCGGGGAATTAGTCCAGCCGCAGGAGTCGTCCTCTGTGGCCTTTGTGAAGGTAGAAATAACACAGTAAGCCCAAGCCCTACGTCAGGGTGGGGCACTGGTGAGTCAGGCACTCAGGCAGGGGCTGAGCAATAACAGCATATAAACAGTAAGCCCAGACCCTAGGTCAGGGCGGGGCAATGGTGAGTCAGGCACTCAGGCTCTCAGACAGGGGCTGAGCAGTAACAGTATATAAACAGCAGGCCCAAGCCCTAGATTCCAAAGGGCCTGGGAGAGGGGGAGATGGCCACCTGCAAGTTGGGTGGCAGGAGGGATGCAGGCCCTCCCACTCCACTGCATCCCAGCCCAGGGCCTTAGCAGCAGCAGAAGACCCACTGTTGCATCAGTGGGGATACTGGCTGCAACACACTGACATGGGTTCTGGCAGTGCTGCAGCCAGACTAGGGTTGGCTGCCCCCGGGATACTTCCAGACTCCCCCTTTTGAGGTACCTGGGTCCGGGTGGTGTCCTCAGGGGGTCCAGTACCATGGGTTCGTTGGGATTGCTGGAAAGGGGTAGACTTGGCAACTCCTTCTGGTAGCTGGTGCGGGGCAGGCTCGGCAACTTCTCCAGGTAACTGGCGTGGGACAGGCTCGGCGACTCCTCCGGGTAACTGGCGTGGGGCAGGCTCAGTGACTCCTCTGGGTAACTGGGGTGGGGCAGGTCGGGCCAGTCCTTGGGTTTACCGAAGCCCCTGGGATTTCCCAATCACGAGCCAGGCCAGAGGCGTCTGGCCTCCCTGGCGGCTGCTCTCTCAGTGAGCCCTGAGGTCAGGTCTTTATACTTCCAGGGCAACGCCTGACCCTCTGGGGGGAGGGATCAGAGCTCCCTGGCTCCATCCACTCTGGTGTCCAGATGGACTCGTCTCTCTCCAGGGCAGCAAGGAACCACACCACCTCACTACACACACACCCCTCAAGTCTGGCTCCCGCTCGTCGGCCCTATGCTGGATGGTGAAAGCATAGGGCTGTAACGCCAGGGACCAGCGCAGTAGTCTAGTGTTGTTGTTTTTCATTCTTGTTAACCACTGGAGTGGGGCATGGTCCATGACTAGTGTAAATGGGGCCCCGAGGAGGTAGTACCACAGGGCGTCACAGGCCCATTTCACTGTGAGTGCTTCTTTCTCTATTACCACATAGTTCCTCTCGCAGGGGAATAATTTCTGGCTAAGATATAAGACCGGCTGGTCTTCTCCGTCAATTTCTTGGGACAGGACGGCTGGCGCGGGGCAGTCGGGGCCAGTCCTCGGATTTACCGCAGGTCCTGGTGTCTGGAGGGACTCGTTTCTCTCTGGGGCGGCAGGGAACCACACCATCTCACTACAGTCTAATACAAGAATGTCAATTATCCCAATAAAGCAGATGTCTTTCAAGTGTGATGGGTCCTCTAAATTCTTGACTTCATAGTAAAACAACCTATTGTTCACCCACTTAGCCTTATGGCCATACATGCATAACTTTTTTTCAGAACTAAAGAAATCAGTAACTCAAATATGTTTCATATCTTTTAGAGACAAGATGGTGCGATAATATCTTTTATTGAACCAACTTCTGTTGGTGAGAGAGACAAGCTTTCGAGCTGCACAGAGCTTTTATTTAGACCACTTCGGTGCAGCTCTATAGCTTGTCTCTTTCACTAACAGAAGTTGGTCCAATAAAAGATATTACCTCACTCATCTTGTCTCTCCAATTTCCTGGGACCAACATGGCTACAACACTGAAAACAACAGAGGATGGCTGAGAGCTATGGCCATATATTTTTAAAATATAGCATCTCCATTCACCATACAGTCATTTCAAAAGATATTGCTTGTGGTATCTCAGATCACTGTGGTGTTAGTTTCATCACTGAGGTGGCCTTCTTATTTTCTCTGCTGTTAGATTTAGGCTAAATATCAAATGTAAATAATGTTCTGTTACTCTGTGGAGTTCTCAATGTCTCCCCAAAGGCTACCAGTAATGACCTCTTGTTGAAAAGAATAAATGTAATGTTGTCCAGTATTTCTCAAGATAGTTTTACTTTGATTTCAGAGATGTAGCAATCTACCTGACCAAGTCATCAAAAAGATATACCCCACAGCTCACGCAGAATTTGGGGAAATTACAACCTAGAAGGATATTACCAAAAAAAAAAAAAACCAACTTAAAATGTACATGACATTGCTTTGTTCGATGTGCAGGGACATCACATCACAGGATATGATTAGGCTTGACTTGCTGTGCAGTTATACAAATACCAAAAAGACACATTGTCCTTACCCAGTTTGGCGTAAAATGCCCCCAAGAAGAAGATATGCCTTTGCTGTGTAGACATACCATGAGCGGTCTTAGCTAGGTCAAAGTTCAACTCCTCCCTTCCCTGCCTTCTGGGTGGTGAAGGCACCACATGAGCTCCTGGAAAGGGTTTGGGCCAGCTCCTACAGCCACTCAGGAAGGAAGGATGGTCTAGTAGTGAGGGCACTTGCCTAGGACTTAAGTGACCTAGGTTCAATTGCTGAATCAGCCATAAACTTCCTATGTGATCTTGGGCAAGTCACTTAATCTACCCTTGCCTCATTTCCCCATTTGTAAAATAGAGATAATATTTACCTACCTCAAAGGGGAGTTGTGAGTAATGAAATCCATTAATGATTGTGAGGTACTCAGATACAACAATGATGATGCCTAGATAGATAGTTGTGTCCAAATGAAACATAAATTTCTTGGTTTATTTGAGGTCAAGGCAATATTGGTCAGTCTCTTCCACTGTTCCTCCAACTACACAGGGCCTGTTGGCTAGGACTGATTCCAGGGCCCCAATGCACTGCCTGCCCTCTATCACAGGGAGCTCTACTCAACACTTTTGGGCAATTCTGTAGAAGAGATCTGACCAGTTCAGGTCCCCCTTCCTTCTCTTCCACCATCTGCAACTCTCCTCCTGCTCACAGAGTTGCAGCATGGCTGCTTCATGACCTGGCCCTCCAACCTGGTCACATTAGGATTTGCCCCAAGGGTCGGTCCTGGGGCCGGTTTTGTTCAATATCTTCATTAATGATCTGGAGGATGGCGTGGACTGCACTCTCAGCAAGTTTGCAGATGACACTAAACTGGGAGGAGTGTTAGATATGCTGGAGGGTAGGGATAGGATACAAAGGGACCTAGACAAATTAGAGGATTGGGCCAAAAGAAACCTGATGAGGATCAACAAGGACAAGTGCAGAGTCCTGCACTTAAGACGGAAGAATCCCATGCACTGCTACAGACTGGGGACCGAATGGCTAGGCAGCAGTGCTGCAGAAAAGGACCTAAGGGTTACAGTGGATGAGAAGCTGGATATGAGTCGACAGTGTGCCCTTGTTGCCAAGAAGGCTAACGGCATTTTGGGCTGTATAAGTAGGGGCACTGCCAGCAGATCGAGGGACGTGATCATTCCCCTCTATTTGACATTGGTGAGGCCTCATCTGGAGTACGGTGTCCAGTTTTGGGCCCCACACTACAAGAAGGATGTGGAAAAATTGGAAAGAGTCCAGAGGATGCAGGAGCGCCGCCAGCTTTTCTGCTGCCCTAGGGGGTGGAAGGTCCCGCCCCGAAATGCCGCCCCCCACAGAGGCAGCGGACGGTCCCGCTGCCAAAATACCGCCACGGTCACCGCCCCCCAAGTTGTAGCCCCCTAGGTGACCACCTAGGTCGCCTAATGGGTTGCGCCGGCCCTGAGCAGAGGTCAACAAAAATGATTAGGGGGCTGGAGCACATGACTTATGAGGAGATGTTGAAGGAACTGGGATTGTTTAGTCTGCAGAAGAGAAGAATGAGGGGGGATTTGATAGCTGCTTTCAACTACCTGAAAGGGGGTTCCAAAGAGGATGGATCTAGACTGTTCTCAGTGGTACCAGATGACAGAACAAGGAGTAATGGTCTCAAGTTGCAGTGGGGGAGGTTTAGGTTGGATATTAGGAAAAACTTTTTCACTAGGAGGGTGGTGAAGCACTGGAATGGGTTACCTAGGGAGGTGGTGGAATCTCCTTCCTTAGAGGTTTTTAAGATCAGGCTTGACAAAGCCTTGGCTGGGATGATTTAGTTGGGAATTGGTCCTGCTTTGAGCAGGGGGTTGGACTAGATGAACTCCTGAGGTCCCTTCCAACCCTGATATTCTATGATTCTATGATTTCTCTTCCAGCAGGGAATCCTTCAAAGTCTTTCTGCTCAAATGCCATCAGACAGTCCTTATACCCACCACCATAACTCTATCACACCTGCAGCGACCCAGGCAGACTTCTAATTCACTGCCCCAAGCAGTACCACTCTGCAATGGTTGGTAGGGCACCAAATCCTACCCTCTACTCTGGGTTCCAGTCCAGGGCCCTGTAGCAAGCAGTTGCAGTCTGCAATTGCATCCACCTTACTGCTATAGTTCCTGGACTACTTCCCAATGTTTTCCTCCAGTCCTCCTAGTCAGACCCTCTCTCTCAGACCTACCTCAGGTTTGACCAGCTCCTCTCAGCTGTCCTTTCAGTTGCCATAGAACCTTCCTCCTGAACTAGCACAATGCACTCCAGTTAGGAGCGAGCCCAGCAGCAGCCAGTTCACCCTTGGCAGCTGCATCTCAAGGCTGTCTACAGCCCTATTGCTGGTCAGGAGATTCCTCACAATATCCTCCTAAAGGGATCAGACTTACAGGAGCAATCCCAATGAAGTTGTGTTTCCATGTCTCACTGTTACAGCTTTCCTTAATGCTGTAAAGATCTCAAAATAGTCATGCTTGTGAAAAGTAAAGTTACAGAAAAAAAGTCTACAGGCAAAAAAAAAAAAGTGTCAAATAAGGAGGAAAACAGCACATTTTATGTTAGGTTTGGGTTTTGGTTTTTTGCAGTGTGTGTGTGTGTGTGTGTGTGTATTTTAAAAGCTTATTTGAAGAGAAAAAAGTATGAAGCTCCTAATCTTCTGTTTGTGTTCGCTCAGGTTTAGGATTAGCGTAATTGATACAAACACGGCAGCAGAATGAGGCCAGACATATGGATGGAATTAAGCAGCAGACCATAATTTTTTTAAACTTTAGTAGAGGGAGGGGTGCTCCTTGCTCATAACATACACACTAATACCAGTCATTTAATTGGTTCCAATGCAGAGTTAAAGGGCTCCTTATCATATAACCTGTAACTCAGGGTATGTCTACACTACGAGAGTAGTTCGATTTTACTTAAACCGAATTAGTGGAACCGGTATTACAAAGTCGAATGTGTGTATCCACACTAAGAACAGTAATTCGACTTTGTGAGTCCACACTAACGGGGCAAGCGTCGACATTGGAAGTGGTGCACTGTGGGCAGCTATCCCACAGTTCCCGCAGTCCCCGCTGCCCATTGGAATTCTGGGTCGAGCCCCCAATGCCTGCTGGGGAAAAAAATGTGTTGAGGGTGGTTTTGGGTAACTGTCGTCATTCAACCGTCACTCCCGCCCTCCCTCCCTGAAAGCGCCGGCGGGCAATCAGTTCGCGCACTTTTCTGGTGAGTGACAGCGCGGACGCCACAGCACTGCAAGCATGGAGCCCGCTGCGACCATCGCTGCAGTTATGGCTGTTGTCAACACCTCGCACCTTATCATCCACCTTTTTCAGAGGCAGATGCTGAGAAATCGGGCGAGGAGGCTACGGCAGCGCGGTGAGGACATTAAGTCTGAGAGTGGCACAGACCTCTCGCAAAGCACGGGACCCCGCGCCGTGTATATCATGGTGGCAATGGGTCATGCTGATGCTGTGGAACGGCGATTCTGGGCCCGGGAAACAAGCACGGACTGGTGGGACCGCATAGTGCTGCAGGTCTGGGATGAATCACAGTGGCTGCGAAACTTTCGCATGCGTAAGGGAACTTTCCTTGAACTTTGTGAGTTGCTGTCCCCTGCCCTGAAGCACAAGGACATCTGGATGCGAGCAGCCCTGACTGTCCAGAAGCAAGTGGCCATAGCCCTCTGGAAGCTTGCAACGCCAGACACCTATCGGTCAGTCGCAAACCACTTTGGCGTGGGCAAATCTACCGTGGGGGTTGCTGTGATGCAAGTAGCCAACGCAATTGTTGAGCTACTGCTCTCAAAGGTAGTGACCCTGGGAAACGTGCAGGTCATCATAGATGGCTTCGCCGCGATGGGATTCCCAAACTGCGGTGGGGCTATAGATGGAACTCACATCCCTATCCTGGGACCGGACCACCAGGCCAGCCAGTACATTAACACAAAGGGCTACTTTTCAATGGTGCTGCAAGCACTGGTGGACCATAGGGGATGTTTTACCAACATCAACGTCGGATGGCCGGGCAAGGTTCATGACGCTCGTGTTTTCAGGAACTCTGGTCTGTTTAGACGGCTGCAGGAAGGTATTTACTTCCCGGACCACAAAATAACTGTTGGGGATGTGGAGATGCCTATAGTGATCCTCGGGGACCCAGCCTACCCGCTAATGCCCTGGCTCATGAAGCCCTATACAGGCACCCTGGACAGTGAAAAAGAACTCTTCAACTACCGGCTGAGCAAGTGCAGAATGGTGGTGGAGTGTGCTTTTGGACGTCTCAAGGGGAGATGGAGAAGCTTACTGACTCGCTCTGATCTCAGCGAAACCAATATCCCCATTGTTATTGCAGCTTGCTGTGTGCTCCACAATCTCTGTGAGAGCAAGGGGGAGATGTTTATGGCGGGGTGGGAGGTTGAGGCACATCACCCGGCTGCTGATTACGCCCAGCCAGACAGCCGGGCAATTAGAAGAGCCCAGCGGGACGCACTGTGCATCCGGGAGGCTTTGAAAGCTAGGTTCCACAGTGAGCAGGGTAACCTGTGACTATTAAGTTTGTTTAAAGAGAAGCTGAACCTGCCCCCGTTTCTTTACCCAGTTAATGTTGACTATCCTCTCCAGTTACATACCCCCTTCACCGCGTTTCCCCCTTCCAACACACCTTTAAAAATAAAATAAATGGAACTTTGTTCATTAACACCGTTTTCTTTATTAAGGGTTTCGTGGAAAAGGGTTGAAACTGGGACGCAGACTGTGGTGGGGAGCAGGTGTAGTGATGGAAAGGACACTTCTAAACTCGAGGAATGACAGGCTCCTGCTCCTAGAGCGGTCCACAGTGGTGGACTGGTTGTTTCAATGGAGCCTGCCACCCCTCCTTTTCGGGACTCTGTGTGTGGGGGCTATGTGACTTTGTGGCAGGGGAGGCCGGTTACAGATCCCCTGCTGCCTGGCTCTGTCATCCAGGCTAAGGACCTCTGCATAAGACCTCTGTAACCGCCCTCCCCCGCCACAAACTCACATAGCCCCCCCACACAGATCATGAAAACCACCTCCCAGACTGACCAGGGTGCCTAGTGACTGCAATGTGTGTGTGACCTGCTGCTGAACCTGCCCCCGTGTCTGTACCCTGGTAAAGGTGACTGTCCTCTCCAATTACCAACCCCCTTTCCCCCCTTCAAACACACTGTCCTCTAAAAGAACATGACGGAAACAGTAATTAACAGAAACGTGTTTTTTATTAACAACTAGACAGGGGATGACACTGGGATTGGGGCTTGGGTGAGGTGCTTTTTGAGTGAAGGAAAGGATTTATCAAAACTTTGGGAATGAGAGCCGTCTGGTACTTGAGCAGTCTGCAGGGGTGGAGTGACTGTTTTCACGGCCCCTGCCGCTCCTCCTTCTTGGGACTTTGGGTGAGGGGGGGATGGGACTTTGTGGCGGGGGAGGGTGGTTACAGATAGACTGCAGCGGGGCTCTGTCCTCCTGCCTCCGGTCCTGCAGAACATCTACAAGGCGCCGGAGCGTGTCCGTTTGCTCCCTCATTAGTCCAAGCAGTGTCTGAGTCGCCTGCTGGTCTTCCTGCCGCCACCTGTCCTCCTGTTCGCTGTGTGATTGCTGGTATTGCGACATGTTCTCCCTCCACTGGGTCTGCTGTGCCACCTCGGCTCGGGAGCAGCCCATAAGTTAGGAGAACATCTCGTTCCGTGTCCTTCTCTTTCGGCGCCTAATCTGCGCCAGCCTCTGGGAGGGGGATGCCGGGGTAGGTCGGGAGACACTTGCAGCTATGGGATGGGAAAAAGGGAGTGAATTCCTCACAAAGATACATTTTCGTGAACAATGAACATAGTGTTTCTCTGTGAACAAGACCATGCACAGCACCTATCACATGCGCACTCAGGACAAGGTCGAATTTTCGGCCTTCGCATTCAGTGCCTGGGGTCTTGGAGTACAGATCACACCAGCGGGGCAGGACATCGGAATTCGGGTAGCAGGTGGACATGGTCAGCTGTAGACTTTTGGCTGCTGAAAGCTTAATTTATAGCAGTGCCCTCCTTTCACGTTCAAAGCAATGCCCCTAGCGTTGGCCAGTTCCTGCTGCCGGCAATCCGGCCAGCATGAACTCTGCCCCTGTCCCACCCCCCTCGCAGCTGTCCCTGGGAAAGATCCCTGTATGCTGCCCCTGTCCCGCCTCCACCGCGTGGCTGTAAACGCCGGTTACAGTTCTGTAAAGGAACAGGCAATCAATCCCAATACTAATATTCCCCTAATTTAAAGCAGGTCACCATGAGTGATATCACTCTGATGAGGATTTCGGACACTGAGAAAGACCGCATGCTGCGTGAATGCCAGCAAAAACCAGGGCCGTATGCGGCCATGCTGTGCGAGGCACTGATCCCAGAGTACTTGCTGCTAGCCTGGCGCGGAAAAGTTTCCTACCATGGAGGACGCAATAAAGCTGCTCTCCGCAGGAACCTGATGCAAAGGCTTTCAAATTACCTCCAGGAGAGCTTCGTGGAGATGTCCCAGGAGTATTTCAGCTCTATCCCCGGACATATTGACCTAATTTTCCAGTAGCTGCACTGGCAAGGACTACAAAGTAGAGCACCTAGGGCAAACTAATCATGAAAAAATGGACATTTTGAGATACTTTTGCAGTAGTTGCACTGGCAAGGACTAAAAAGTTAAGCGCCTAGGGCAAAGTAATCATGAAAAACCCATTGTTAATATTCCATTCCTGTTCTGTTCAAAATAAATGTTTACATGTTTAAAACACTTACCAACTGATCCTTCCCCTGATTCAGGGTCACGGTTAACGCCTGCGGACGGTTAGTAGGGGATCTCTGTGAGGGTGATGAAGAGATCCTGGCTGTCGGGGAAATCAGCGTTGTAAGCGCTGTCGACTGCCTCGTCCTCCTCATCTCCTTCCTCATCTTCCCCGTCCGCGAACATCTCCGAGGAAGCGGCCATCAACAATACCCCATCATCAGAGTCCACGGTCAGTGGTGGGGTAGTGGTGGCGGCCGCACCTAGAATGGAATGCAGTGCCTCGTAGAAACGGCATGTCTGGGGCTGGGATCCAGAGCGTCCGTTTGCCGCTTTGGTCTTCTGATAGCCTTGTCTCAGGTCCTTGATTTTCAGGCGGCACTGCGTTGCATCCCGGCTGTATCCTCTCTCCGTCATGGCTTTGGAGATCTTCTCATAGATCTTCGCATTCCGTTTTTTCGATCGCAGCTCCGAAAGCACGGACTCATCGCCCCACACAGCGATCAGATCCAAGACTTCCCGATCAGTCCATGCTGGGGCCCTCTTTCTATTCTGCGATTGCACGGTCACCTCTGCTGGAGAGCTCTGCATCGTTGCCAGTGCTGCTGAGCTCGCCACGATGTCCAAACAGGAAGTAAGATTCAAACTGGCCAGACAGGAAAAGGAATTTAAATTTTCCCGGGGCATTTCCTGTGTGGCTGGTCAGAACATCCGAGCTCAGACTGCTGTCCAGAGCGTCAACAGAGTGGTGCACTGTGGGATAGCTCCCAGAGCTATTAGCGTCGAATTCCATCCACACCTACCCAAATTCGACATGGCCATGTCAAATTTAGCGCTACTCCCCTCGTCGGGGAGAAATCGATTTAAAGAGACCTCTATGTCGAACTAAATAGCTTCATTGTGTGGACGGGTGCAGGGTTAATTCAATTTAACGCTGCTAAATTCGACATAACCTCCTAGTGTAGACCAGGCCTCAGGGTAGGCTCTCCTCAGCCTCCAGCCCAGGACTCAGCTATCCCTGAGTCTTACCTCCCACCCCCTGCAAGGGGGGAAAAGGGTGCAGAAGACTCAGCCTGTGAAGGTCACAAGATCTCACCCTATCCTATGAGCCCAAGATCCATCACCAAAATCCCAGGTCTTTTACCTCTGGTAGCTGTTCATTTTATCCACACTGGAAACTAACTGCAAGTTGTAACAAATTAACAACTCAACCCAAGTACCTCATTTAGGTACTAATTGCATTCCTACTTAACCCACTGAGCATTGAAAGTGCTACAAGGAAGGTAGAAAACTTCCTGGTTCTCTGCTAAATCCCTTCCTGACTCCCAAACAGGTGAACAGCTAGACCCACAGCATCTGTCAGGCCAGATTCCCATTCCTACTTCAGGGTGGGGCTGCTGAATCAGAGGCAAAAGAGGCTCTAGATGGACCCCAGTTCCAGGTTCAATCCTGAGAGCTGGGGAATACTGGCCAATCAGCACCCCTCTCTCCAGCTGGCCAGTGAGTGCCAGAGATTTTCAGTCGGAGGATATATTGAATCTATCTCCCCTTGTAAGTATTCTCACACTTGCTTCTTATCAAACTGTCTGTACTTGGCTACCTTGATTATCACTTCAAAAGTTTTTTTTCTCTTACTTAATTGGCCTCTCAGAGTTGGTAAGACAACTCCCACCTGTTCATGCTCTCTGTATGTGTGTATATATATCTCCTCGATATGTTTCACTCAATATGCATCCGAAGAAGTGGGTTGTAGCCCACGAAAGCTTATGCTCTAATAAATTTGTTAGTCTCTAAGGTGCCACAAGTACTCCTGTTCTTCTTGCGGATACAGACTAACACGGCTGCTACTCTGAAACCGGAGGATATATGGTGTCCCTTAGTGAGTGTCTCCCTCTCTCACTGCTAGGTCTGTCCCCTTTTACCACCACCCCCATTAAGTTCTCCCACCCATTGAGGCAGGTGCGTGATATTTATGCAACACTATTTTATACTTCAAGGGGAAAAAACAGGGGTATTTACTTTGCATGGTGTTGCTCCTGAATGGGATGTGGCAGTGGTAAAAAGAATCACAGAAAGAGCTACTTTCTTCTAACACTGAACAAGGAACTTTACTAGAATAAATCTAAAATATTTCCCCAGAGCTTCTTTGTTTCCCCTCTGCTATATTGTAAAGCCTCAGTCTAGAATCTATTCCTGCTCTCTCCTGCTTGTGTTAAATTGATTTTTATTCCATGGGAGGAAATGTGTACTGTTTCATACTATAGATTTAATAAAACAGTACATATCTTCTCACACTGAGTAAAAGTCAATTTACTAGCTGTAGGCGATTAAACTATTTCTCACTCCTGCTGTGTGGTCACATATATTGTGAGGCTGGAAACCATAACCAAGTTCATTTCATTGAGACCAAGAATAAAGATGATGCGTTTAGATTAAGCAACTTTTTATTTAACAATTTAGAGTATGTTCTTTCCAATGTCCTTTTAAAGGATATATGTAGTTTTATCTGCTGTACTTAATATTAGTTTTCTCCCTCCTCCTCTCTCTTATTTGCTCAGCTGTTATCCAGAGACTTCGGTGTTGGTAAAATCTCAGAGCATATTACATCTGAAACATGCAAAGCAGTTGTCTCTCCCCTTCTCCTAGTGATAAAGGGCATTCTAGAATAAGGACTGCATTAAAAGTTCAGATCTGAATCTGAGTACCACAGAAAGCCAGCTGTTTAGGTTTGGCTGCAGACTGCTGCAAAATTATCTTATTTGCAAAGCTTGATATGTGGTGATGCAGATAAATGATAACACCATAAACTAGCAAAGGCAGAAAGCTTTATTTTACATATGTCTGTGGCTGACTTCAAATTTGATATTTGTGAATATGCAGCTTTGAACACTTACTCATAAACATGCCATCCAAGCAGCCCCGTGCATACAGCATTTTAATATGGTAAAAGCTGTATTAAGATAGTCCATAATGTGCATAATGTTATAAAACAAATATTTTAACATGCCACTGAAATAAAATGTTAGTAAGAAAATCGGTTGGCAGTAAAAAAGATTTATGTGCCTGATATGTTTCCAGCAAAAAAGAGTGGAGTTTTCCCCCTGTCAATCAATCAACACATGGTTTATTTTAAAGCAGCGATAATGTAGGTTAGAAATTAAGAGACCATTGGTATACAGACAAGATGAAATTAAGTTTTCTTATGTAAAAAAAGGAAATCAAAATAATGACATAATTTAACACCCTCCAACAGCTTCAGAAGAAGAACAGCATGTAGCAACTGGGTCTAAAGTGAATTTGACTAATATCCTGAAAAGGATATAAATAAGCCAGCTGAGATGCAGAAATGAGGTATCATTACTGAGTTGGAGGATGGGGATTATTATTATTATTATTTATTTGATAAATGGCTATAGTCAGAGTTGTACAAACACAAAATGAAAATGCTGAAGAATTTGTTTAATAGATAACCTAAGCCACAATTTTTAAATGTGGGTACTTAAATTAGCCACCTTAATCTATAGTTAGGCCCCTAAATCAAAGTAGCCTGATTTTCAAAGGAAACAAGCACTCACACCTTTTACTGGCTTCAGTGGTAGGGGCACATTTTCACTATGTCTGAAAATCAGGACACTTTGAGTTAGGTGCCTAAATATGAATTTAGGTGCCTAATGTTAGGCCCTCAGGCTTGAACATTTTGGCCCTGGTCTATCATCTACTGAAGAACAGTTGGACACATATGCACCAGGTAAGGCAGTTGCTCATCTGTCCTGCAGTCTACATATGAGGGACTGAGCACCATCAACTTTTTTTTTTTTAAACTTCAATAGGATTTGAGAACATTCAGCACCTCCCAATAGGTGCTCACAAGACCTTGCAGAAGCACACCCTAAGGCAACAGAGTTTGGAGGCCTATTTTTTGGGATAGAAGGAAATCCAAAACCTATGAAATTATACACACAAACCATGTCAAAAGAACATTAAGGTTGCAAAGTCATCACTTGAAAGTTAGGAAATGCCAGAATTAAGCATCTGAAGAAGTGGGTTTTTTACCCACGAAAGCTTATGCTCAAATAAATCTGCTAGTCTTTAAGGTGCCACCAGACTCCTCATTGTTTTTGTGGATACAGACTAACATGGCTACCCCTCTGATACTTGCCAGAATTAAGATTACCTGTGAAACCTTAATTAAGCCCCCTTGTGTATATATTCATAGATTCATAGATTCTAGGACTGGAAGGGACCTCGAGAGGTCATCGAGTCCAGTCCCCTGCCCTCATGGCAGGACCAAATACTGTCTAGACCATCCCTGATAGACATTTATCTAACCTACTCTTAAATATCTCCAGAGATGGAGATTCCACAACCTCCCTAGGCAATTTATTCCAGTGTTTAACCACCCTGACAGTTAGGAACTTTTTCCTAATGTCCAACCTAAACCTCCCTTGCTGCAGTTTAAGCCCATTGCTTCTTGTTCTATCCTCAGAAGCTAAGGTGAACAAGTTTTTTCCCTCCTCCTTATGACACCCTTTTAGATACCTGAAAACTGCTATCATGTCCCCTCTCAGTCTTCTCTTTTCCAAACTAAACAAACCCAATTCTTTCAGCCTTCCTTCATAGGTCATGTTCTCAAGACCTTTAATCATTCTTGTTGCTCTTCTCTGGACCCTCTCCAATTTCTCCACATCTTTCTTGAAATGCGGTGCCCAGAACTGGACACAATACTCCAGTTGAGGCCTAACCAGCGCAGAGTAGAGCGGAAGAATGACTTCTCGTGTCTTGCTCACAACACACCTGTTAATGCATCCCAGAATCACGTTTGCTTTTTTTGCAACAGCATCACACTGTTGACTCATATTTAGCTTGTGGTCCACTATAACCTCTAGATCCCTTTCTGCCGTACTCCTTCCTAGACAGTCTCTTCCCATTCTGTATGTGTGAAACTGATTTTTCCTTCCTAAGTGTAGCACTTTGCATTTGTCTTTGTTAAACTTCATCCTGTTTACCTCAGACCATTTCTCCAATATGAATTAGATACAATCTTTAATTGCATGATCACATATTTTTTCCATAGGATCCTTACCTCATTCAGTGCACAGGTTGTGGACCTTCTCTGGGGATAGACCAGGGCTGTCTAGTGAATGATACTGCTGTCTGTAGGACCCTCTGCCTCATGTTACAGAAGTTGGAAGGTGAGTAGTGACTGATGCAGGGGATTTCAGGAAGCCAGTCTTCTAGTTAAGGCAGTTGAATACTGCTCTGGGGAAATGGATTCTATCCCTGCCTCTACCAGAGCTTTCTATGTTATGCTGGGCAAGTCAGTTGAAAAAAACTTCTCATGTGTCATCACTAATTGTGTGTTTCTAATGCAGTGGGTGCCTGACGTGACACCCTCGGTCTGATTTGCAGAAGTGCTAAGCATCACAGCTGTAACTCAAGTCAATGAGAAATGTGCTTTGAACTTATAAAGTGCTATACAATGCTAAGTACTCTGAAAAATAGGTCTACGTGTCTCAAATTGGGCACCCAAAATTAGTGGATACTTTTAACCTTAATTTCTCTGTAGCACAGTTCCTCATCTAAAAAGCGGAGATCCTCATCACAGAGATGTTGTGACAATACATTCATTGATGTTTGTGAAGCACTTAGATCAGTGGTTCTCAACCAGGGGTACGTGTACCTCTGGGGATATACGGGGGTCTTCCAGGAGGTACATCAACTCATCTAGATATTTGCCTAGTTATACAACAGGCTACATAAAATGCACTAGCGAAGTCAGTAAAAACTAAAATTTCATAGAGACAGTGACTTATTTATACTGCTCTATATACTATACACTGAAATGTAAATACAATATTTATATTCCAATTGATTAATTTTATAATTATATGGTAAAAATGAGAAAGTGAGCAATTTTTCTGTAATAGTGTCCTTGACACTTGTATTTTTATGTCTGATTTTGTAAGCAAGTAGTTTTTAAGTGAGGTGAAACTTGGGGATATTCAGGAAAAATCAGGTACAGTAAAGAGGTACAGTAGTCTGGAAACTGAGCAATGATCTGACCACTGGACCAAATTCAGTGAAGAATCTTGATCATGTGCTACCTGAGGCACATTGTGCATATGCTAAGAAGAAGTTCATTTAGCTTGTGCCCAGAAGTCTGGCGCTGTATTTTAGTTTATCTACAACAGTATTCAACCTGTGGTCCGCAGCCCCACTGGGGACTGCAGACTACATCTAAGATTTCCAAAGAGGTGTGCCCCTCCTTTCAAAATTTTTTAGGGGTCTGCAAATGAAAAAAAGTTGAAAATCACTGATTTACAGCATACTCATCTCATTGCTAAAGAGACACATAACATTTTGATTGCCTAAGAGAAAAAGGGATGATCATGGCTAAAATAATAATTCTAAATGGTGGCATAAACCCCAAAAGAAAACATGCCTTTTAAATAAGTGCAGTAGTTTTTAATTTCTAAATTGTGCACTGGAGCTTACACTTACTTGTCTTACGAAGAAAAACATATAAATTACCTCAGGGCATGTAAAAAATATGTGTTGCTTCCTTTCCCCCGCGCTATCCTTTCTTCGAAGGGCAGAGATTGGTGAGCCAATCAAGAAATTAAAGCTGACATTTCACAACCTGATAGTCATGTTACTGTTTGTTTATTTTTTGTTTGCCTATTTAGAGTGAATGTAGCTATCAGGCAAATACACTCAGGAGTCGACATAGCCTTCAGCAGTCTCTGAAATAATCCTTAAGAAAATGCACTCCCAAAAAGAAAATCTCAGGGGGTTATTGTGGTCTTTTGCACTTTCTTCAGTCAATAGAATGCGTTTAATCATGCTGTAATTCATTTTCAGTTATTTGTTTTTCATTTTAGGAAAGATCACACTCGCTAGTTAAGACAAAGGAATCTCAAACTGATCCTGTTTTGGGGAAGCAGGTTGGCTGCATGGAGGGCAAAGCCTTGTTATTTTTTTCCCCTTAACCTTCTTCCATTGTTAGCATTTTTATTGGGACTACTTTTTCTATCCATCTTTTCTAAAACCAGACCCCTTTAGTACTTACTGTCCAACAGGCAGGCCTCGGATTAAAAGGAAAATAACAAAGTATATAGACCTCTAAAAATTAACTAAAATAACTTTTTGATTCATCACAGTGTCATCATTCTAAGTTCTGATATCTTGTGACCTACCAAGATTAGAAACAAATGACTCATTGTTTTGGAAAAGGACAGGAATTCTTAGTTATACAATAACTGAAAATTGTTCAAGTTCAAGTGTAATAGTAAAGAAGCAAATATTAAGAGCGCATGGGGAAGTGGTTTTCCTGAAGTTAACTTGGTGGGATTGTTTTCTCTACATCAATAAGAATCCTGGTTTGCCTGTCAGCTGGAGATGGGTTACAGCTTGTCCACAGAAAGATTTAAGCCATAATGGTGGAGGACTTTACTAACAGAGTTTAGGTCGAAGATATATCTTAAAAGAAGGACCTATACACAGCCTTAAATAATGATGTAAGACTTACATGTGAAAGAGCAAATTCCAGCTGATTAATGCTTGTCACTCTTCCCAGGAGAAGCATCCTTTTCATTCACCTGTTAG
Source organism: Terrapene triunguis (assembly GCF_002925995.2). Taxonomy (NCBI): domain Eukaryota; kingdom Metazoa; phylum Chordata; order Testudines; family Emydidae; genus Terrapene; species Terrapene triunguis. Next base: position 9,381,690 of record NW_020664417.1, on the reverse strand, counting down.
GGCTGTTACCTGTGGACTAATAGGTTATATCTACACTGCATCTGGGAGTGAGCATCCCAGCCCAGGTCCATAGACTTGTGCTAGAGAATCTCGTGCTAGCATGTTAAAAATAGTTGTGTAGACAGTTCTTTGACAATAAGGCTTGAGCAAGCTATTTGGTTTGTAGTGATCTAAATGAGAGCACAACTTGGCCTGTTGTTTTGCAAAACCATCAAGTTAAAGTAAACTTAGTCATATCATCTTCTCTCCTATGATGCAAACTCAAAATTCACAGACAACTTACCAGTTAATATTTGTTTTGTGTTCCAAAAATATGATTCACTGAGATGGTTTCTAAACATGCTGAATTATTTAAGAAACTGCAAAGTCTGCATGTGAAAAGGTTCACATGAACCTTGAAAATTCTTTTGTTGCATTATTTAGTATAGTTATAAATGTCAGGTTACTGTTCATAGAGGTACGACTGTTTAGAATGGCATTTGCAGAATAATATTTGCCAAAGTTCATGTGAGTATTCCTTTCAATGCTATGGGCAAAGACTTCTCCCCCCCCCCCTTCAATGTGACAGGTCCCTTTAAAGGAGATGCTGCATTTTTGCTCTGTTGTCATCTCACTGTCTCCTGTGGCAGCTCAGAAATATCCCAGTTACAATTTCTGTTCCAGAAAGCACCTAAGCGATCTGGAATGGAATTACTTTTAATTAAAATAATTGAACAGACAAAGTAGAATAAGTCAACACAATTATTCATGCAATGTCCCATTAAATATGTTAAAGGGCATGAGCTTCAAGGTATTCATATTTTGTTTTCATGGTGAGCTCAGCATCTGACTCCAGAAGTGATTAATGTGCCACAGTATGTACCTTTAACCTACTGTTTGTGTTCATAAGAAAACTGATGTAATGATGAGGTGTAATATCAGCTGTCATTACTGTGAAGTTCATATTAGAGTTCAGAGGTCCTAAGAAAGCACAAGACTATCTAAACTTTTTGAAAATGTTCTACTTGTTGCTCAAAACATCTGAACTTTTTGTGACATATATATTTTATTCAAGGGCAATTACTCAAAATACAGTAAAACCATGTTTTTATATCAACAGATCAGATCAAATTAGGTGAAAAAATTGACTTCCAGGCTGATGTCATGCCAGCCCGGCTTGTGCCTAGAAGGAATTTATTAAGGAGTTACAAGATGCAGAAAATAAGCAGCTGTAATATACTGTTGACTGCTTTCCCATATGCTTCACCACCATGTCTATTGTGTGCTCACTGATATGATACAGCACGAAGTTCTAAAGGACAGCCAATACTGCTTACCTGTAGTACAATCTCTCTCACAGAGCTAAGTTTACCCCCAGGAATGGGGGAACTGTTCTATGTGACAGGGGTTAGAGAGAGAGAAGTAGAAATGAAAGAAACCAAACTAACAATTGAAACAGGATTTCAAAGATCTTTTGGAAAGTAAAAGTGTCTATTCAATAGATGTGGTTGATTATCAGAACCAATACATTGCACAACATTTGGTCAAATATGCAATAAATACAACAATTTTTTTTCCCCAGACATGTTACACAATTAAAGCCATGAGTGTCCATGTGCTTAGAGCTAAACAAAGCAGTAACTGAGATTGCCTTGTAAACACAGCAAGTATAGAATATACTGCTTCATACCAGCAAAAACATCATGATCAATGGTGGATCTGGTTAACTTAAAACAAATACTGTAGTGTGATTCTGCATTACTCCTATAGACTGGGTTAACCCATGGAAGAAAGGCCAAATGAAATATAGTTTACAACTATAAAACATAAATATTATCAGATAAAAACTTAAAGAGGCAGTGAAGCTCCATGAAGCAAAATTATTACCAGTAGCAGTTGTGTGATATTCAATATGGCAAGTAAAAGTCAGGTTGTGAATTACTGATATTTAATACGCTATTTGGACATTTATACATTTAAGAAAATGCTGTTTGACACTAATTCTGCTCCCGAAGTCTGAGCAGACTCAGTTTGAGATAGTTGGTCCAGAAGTTAACAAAAGTGTGAATGAGGGACCGAAAAGGCTGAAGCCTTCTTTCCAGCCAGAATCCTCAGTACTAACATACTTACAGCTGTATGCTTTGGAGTTTTTTTTATAACGATGTAGGACTTATTCTGATCTCAGTTCCAGCTGTGTAAATGCAGAAGCCCTCCTTTGGTATCAATGGAGGTCCTTCAGATACTCAGTAGTGTAAATGAAGCCAGAATTTGTTGCATAATATTCTTAAAAGGACATAACGTCATTTGAGAACCAGAGTACAGCTTCAGGCCTCAGTCCTACGCTGAGAACCAAGTGGGCATGCCTTTTGTGCATATATAAATCTTCGCTGAAGTCAGTGGAGTTCCACATGGACCCATGTGTCTGAGCTCACAGTTCTCCCTGTAGGTTCATGACCCACCCGAGGACAGCAGCCTTCTAGTCACGTCAAATATTATTTGTATTATTGTACTGATAATCCCATAAAATACACAGTAAATATTAGTAAAATTCACTAGTTTAACATATGGAGCAAAGCAAAACATGTATTTCAAAGAATCCTTATATTCAGAAATAAAGATCCACCTCCTGTCCCAAGCATGCCTCTTTATAACATTCTACTTAGCATCTTCTCCCAGTAGGCTAAAGTAACTCAAAAGCGCTGAATGGAATTTACTTGTAGAAATTAGCATATTTTCCTATCACAGTAATCCTTGGCTAGTCTGCTATTTATGAGAGAGAATTGGATTCATGCAATGTAAATGAAACGTTTGGAGAATAGTGGAGGATGTAGATGAGACACTAAGCATTGATAGAGAAGAATCTCAATTCTCTTTTTTTAAGTACTCTTGTTAGGTACAAACTTGCCTGAACACCAGGGGTACAACTTGTCACTTCCAGTGCTACCATAGCTCCATTACTTTTTATATTCACACTAGCTCTCATCGAGCTAGCATTAAGAGGTGTGCGTGAGCTGGGAATCACATCCCTTGCTTGTAGTGTAGATGTAGCCTTAGAGGGATAGTTTGGCATGAACGAAGAAAAAACACGTTTGTTTTCTCCCTGGTTTCCTTTCATTACCTCTCCTGCTGTACATCCTGACGGGGCTAGCAGGAAGATATTCTTGTCTTCGTCTCCCTCCGCTTTTAATTTCTCCTGTGTCTTTAATTAAGTTTCCTCCTATGAGTTTTTATTTATTTATTTATTTATTTATTTATTTTAAGGGCTTACAGCCAGGCTTTCAAAAACACTCTCAGCTCTATTTTTAACATTCGCATTAAAGTTGCATTTAAAAAAATACAAAGAATGGCTGATTACTAATTCCAGTGAAACTATTACTGAGAGACAATCTCTGATCAGAATTATACTAATTAATTTTACATAATCAGTGATTTTCTACAGGAGCAGCTTTGTGAGTTCTTAGAGCTGTCAGACTTCACTTAATGTAAGCTTAATGTAACCTTTTGTGCTTCATCATTCTCCATATCCCTTTTCGCATACTTCATCGTATGCATATCTTTACCTTGCATATCTTTTGTGCTCTATATACCTTTTTAGGTATTTCGTAATGTCAACAACTTGTAGACAAAAGTAACACTTAAACCTTTGGGGTATGTTTGAGCTAAAAGGGGAATTATCTTCTTTTGATATTAATTACTACTTTGGTAGCATTAAATAGGAAAAGTGTTTACTAATCTATGCAAAACATTTCCTTTAAGGGCAATCATTTTATCTCTTTGCAGCATGGTTTCAAAGCATAATTCAGCACTTGACAGTTTTTGTTAAGCTTGTTTTTGATAATTGGACACAAGGATTTGCTTATAGCCATTTGGATGGAGCTATTTTACTTTCATGGAGCTTTTGAAAACTATCAATCTTAAAATATATCACTCAGTCTGCTGAGCCAGCTTGACAGTTTTGATAGCCCATTACAGTAGTTTAAATTTCATTTTTGGAAGATTTCAATAGACGTTTCAGAGTTATGCTACCTTGAAAACTCAAGTTCCACTGAGCTCTGTCTTTGATGTCAGGTCATCATTAGTTAATGCAAATAACCCATGGCAAGTTCTTTCATATTAATATTAACCAAAGAACTTTTGAAGTGCTTCTTTCTTATGCTCTTCTATATTTATAGCTGTACTGGACAGTTCAAGAGACATCTCTGTAAATTATTGAGAACTGTTTCTCAATAATTCAATTCATAATTAAGTTAAAACAATAAGTAATGGGTATGGTATTTATTTGATTAAAAGCAAGTCAGCAATAGCCTGGTAGAAAATGAAGTTATTTGCATTTTATTAAAAAGTGAAAAAGAAATGCACATTGTAAATTATCTCTGTTCTTTTGTCTCTTGAAATGGTAATAGTAATGCAACATGGAGGAGAGCAGGAACAGAAGTGGACAAATTATTTGTGTGTAATTTCAGCAAATCAGAAACCAAGTTTTGACTTGTCATGTTTGCATTCCTGCTTTTGCTTCTCATAAATATTCATCTGAGTGAAGGTTTATTCATTTGGGATGATGCTGAAACTCTATTTTGAACCTGTCACTTAAACTAGTTTCATCACAAAATTGAAAGAGGCATATTTAGCTATCTAAAATATGGCCCATAAATGAAAATTATAGAGCTGTATGACAGAAGCAGTGTCAGCTTCCTAACCATATATACCGGGAGTCGCAGCTTCACAGAGCTGATTCATCCTTGGTGGCAGTACTAATATGACGTGTTAAGATCTGTGAAAAAAGGGCAGCATATTCACCTAAGAATCCAGGTGTTTAAGGGAATACTCACTGATCTCCACTCAACACTCAGCTAAACTTCAGCAGCTAAACGGGATCAAATCGGGCGGACCGGATGATCTTCATCCTAGAATATTGAAGGAAGTGGCGCAAGAAATTGCAAGCCCCTTAGCGATAATTTTTAATGAATCTGTAAACTCGGGGGTGGTACCGTTGGACTGGAAAATAGCTAACGTGGTTCCTATTTTCAAGAAGGGGAAAAAAGTGACCCGGGTAATTACAGGCCTGTTAGTTTAACATCTCTAGTATGCAAGGTCTTGGAAAAAATTTTGAAGGAGAAAGTAGTTAAGGGCCTTGAGTTGAATGGTAATTGGGACAAATTACAACATGGGTTTACGAAAGGTAGATCGTGCCAAACCAACCTGATCTCCTTCTTTGAGAAAGTAACAGACCTTCTAGATAAAGGGAATGCGGTGGATCTAATATACCTCGATTTTAGTAAAGTGTTTGATACGGTACCGCATGAGGAATTATTGGTTAAACTAGAAAAGATGGGGATCGATATGAAAATCCAGAGGTGGATAAAGAACTGGTTAAAGGGGAGACTGCAGCGGGTAGTACTGAAAGGGGAACTGTCAGGTTGGAGGGAGGTCACCAGTGGGGTTCCTCAAGGTTCGGTTTTGGGTCCGATTTTATTTAATCTATTTATTACTGACCTCGGAACCGAATGTAGGAGTGGGCTGATAAAGTTTGCGGATGACACAAAGTTGGGAGGTATTGCTAATTCGGAGAAGGATCGGGATATTCTGCAGGGAGACTTAGATGACCTTGTAAATTGGAGTAATAATAATAGGATGAGATTTAATAGTGAGAAGTGTAAGGTGATGCATTTAGGGATGACTAACAAGAATTTTAGTTACAAGCTGGGGACGCATCGGTTAGAAGTGACGGAGGAGGAGAAGGACCTCGGAGTCCTGGTTGATCGCAGGATGACTATGAGCCGGCAATGTGACGCGGCTGTTAAAAAAGCTAATGCGATCTTGGGATGCATTAGGCGAGGTATTTCTAGTAGGGGCAAGGAGGTGCTCCTTCCGTTATACAAGGCGCTGGTGAGACCTCATTTGGAGTACTGTGTGCAGTTCTGGTCTCCTATGTTTAAAAAGGATGAATTCAAACTGGAACAGGTACAGAGAAGGGCCACTAGGATGATCCGAGGAATGGAAAACCTTTCCTATGAAAGGAGACTCGAGGAGCTCGGTTTGTTTAGCCTAACCAAAAGAAGGCTGAGGGGGGATATGATTGCTCTCTTTAAATACATCAAAGGGATAAATACCAGGGAGGGAGAGGAATTATTTCAGCTCAGTACTAATGTGGACACGAGAACGAATGGATATAAACTGGCCGTGGGGAAGTTTAGGCTTGAAATTAGACGAAGGTTTCTAACCGTCAGAGGGGTGAAATTTTGGAACAGCCTTCCGAGGGAAACGGTGGGGGCGAAAGACCTCTCTGGCTTCAAGATTAGGCTAGATAAGTTTATGGAGGGAATGGTTTAATGGGATAACGTGATTTTAGTCAATTAGGTAATAAAGTGCCATCGCTGGTAAAATGTGGGTCTGGCTAGAGAATCTTGCCTGTATGCTCGGGGTTCTACTGATCGCCATATTTGGGGTCGGGAAGGAATTTTCCTCCAGGGTAGATTGGCAGAGGCCCTGGAGGTTTTTCGCCTTCCTCCGCAACATTGGGCAGGGGTCGCAAGCTGGAGGATTCTCTGCGACTTGAAGTCTTTAAATCACGATCTGGAGACTTCAACAGCTGAGTTAAGGGAAAGTGGGTGGGTCAGCTTTTGTGGCCTGCATCATGCGGGAGGTCAGACTAGATGACCATAATGGTCCCTTCTGACCTTTAAGTCTATGAGTCTATGAGTCTAAATATGAAGAAAGATTTTTTTTTAATGCACTGCAAATAAATCTAAACAGAATCCATGTAGGAACCTAATACAAAGTCCATTGAAGTCATGGAAAGACTTCCAATGACTTCAATAACCTTTGGATCAGGCCCAAAATGAACTTTTGCAGACATTCAGATTAGATATATTATGCAGTCAGGTTTTTTTAATCTGATCTTCTCTCTCTATCCTTAATAAATCTTGGACCAGAAGACTGTCAACTGCATAGCTTCATTGACTTTAATGAAGTTATACCACCAGTACCAACTAATGATCTAGCCCCCTGTTTTTAAGAATTAGACCACTTGAGTCTTAGACTGTTATTGGGGAATTACACTCTGGTCATTCCAGAGATGAAAAAAGAAGAAGTGAAGCAAGTCAATCTATCAGCTATCCTTGTTGGGATTCTCATTTTAAAGAGGCTTGTACTAAGGCCTCCCATAAGGTATGTCGATCACATATTCATGGTCCAGCAGAAACACAGGAAATATCTACTGACCTAGTCAAGAGTTTGAATTGTGTATTATGTTCATTAAATCAATACTATTTACTACTATACTAAAGCTACTATTAGAACTATCATTGGATGTTACCATTGGCTAAAATCTTACTTCACTTTGGCATTGCAGAATGAGTTGATTATGATGTTTTCCCCACTCAACATAGGAATCCTTTATGTTCTATGAATTAAGCCTGACCATATTCTGAGATGCATGCTGTTATTACTATATGCATTTACTTTTACACATGAGAATACTGAGATACAGTAAGGACTAGTGATTTGTCCAATTCTCAGTTAGAAGCTTGTGAGACAGCCAGGAAAATAAATGTGTAAATAGCCAATTTTTTGGTTTGGCAAATTGAAAACAACATCACTTCAGTCAACCCAAAACAAACATTTCATTTCAGTTTTGAGGGTTTTCTAAAAGTTTTAATTGTTTTTTTCCCCTAAATAAAATTGAGAGAAAGTCCAAAGTGAAAACATTCTTCTAAACCAAAAAGTTAACCATTTTGACATTTCCTATTTTTTTCTTTTCTTGGTGAGTTTTTTCCCCCCCCCAAACCAAAACACTTCACCAAAACTGACCCAAATTTCAGAATTATTTTGGTCAAACCAAATCTGCATTTTTTTTTTTTTTTGCAAAAAAAAGGCATGAAGCCAGCAATAAAACCCAGATTCCCCATCTCCCAGGCCTGTGTTCTAACTAGAGTACTATCATTAACATATTTGCAAACACTCACAAGTAAGTTATCTGGGTATGTCTAAAATATTGAGATACCACACATTTACAGAATGTATGAATAATGAGATTGTGTGATCAAAAAGCTCGTGTTTTGCTAACAGAAATTGGAAAATATTGCAAGTCAGAAGGATTTGCTATGATCAAAGATTCAGCCTAGCATGCAGGCTTCTTGGTGGTATCCACTAAACTGTTAAATAAAAGGGAGAGTAAATAGAATTACTGAACCCCAAAATAGCTAAACAATCTGTGTGCTTACAGCAGTGCTAAGGGAATATGTTTGTAGGTATGCCTGACAGCCTTTTAGTAGAGAACACTGCAGAGATTTTATCTTCCCAGGAAGAAGCAGTTTACAGTGGAGGTAACAAGGTATTTTCAGCTAAGAAGTTTTTTTCTGTGACGTATTTTTACTATTTTTTGCAATTCTTCCGATTTAGTAGGCAAGCCCCTAGGTGTCAGTATTTTGTCAAAAACATGTCTGAAAGATATAACTAATGGATGTATGTAAGTACAGCTGTTCAAAATGTTCACAACCAAACTTAAGACTACACATATGTGGTTTGGTTGGTTTACAAAATTGAAAACTCGGGTTATATTTCTTAAAGGGTTTGATCAGGGTGGATTTCTCTGTGAATATAATTTTTACACTTTTTAATAATAGTATCATTAGTATTGTTGCTTACAAATTCATAACTGTCTCAGCTTCAGAACCAGAACAACCATGAATATGTCAGTCTTTCCTTTATACAGCTAGGGCCTTTGATCTTGACCTTCTCTAACAGGTGATCAGCAGACAATGGCCCACTCCTAACTGGAAAAGGGGAAAATCCAGTTGTGAAGTTTGAAGGACTGACATCTACCACAACCAGAGGTTTGAATTGTGGTGACCTCTGGTCACCTTTTCAGCATTTGTGTTGGTCCTTTAATTGTTTTAATATGTTTTCTTAATAATGCTTTCACCTTAAGAATCAATGTGCTTGCCTAGAAGGGGCTGTGTGGTAACTTGAAACTGCAAGCAATTATGCTGGTCAGAACTTCTGGAGAAAAAGCAAAGCACATACCCTGACCTTTTAGGCAGTCTGACCTGCTGGGGATATCACAGTGTAGGCAGGGAACTGTGCAGCCTGAGAACACCTTTGTCAGCAGAGCAAGAGATGTAGGTCTCCTCCCCAGAGAAGCGATGGCTGAGGAGCCAGAAGCTAGAGTGGGTGTCCTTGAGGGACCATGGAGGGGGAATGTTGGTGCAGTTGTAATAATATCTATATCAGTGAGTCAGTCTCCCAACCCAGACCAGCACTTTGGAATAGTATGTGGATCACCTCCCATTCCTCTCACCTCTAGAGTACATTATTTTTACACTAGCAGCTCTGACAATAGCTTTGATATATATATAAAATCATTCATATATTCAGTAGAATTACAAGGAAGTGGTACATGTTTAGGTGGAAACCCAAAGAAAAATGTTGAAAAATCTTAGGAGAAAGGACATTTAGGAAGAGTCATTTTAAAGGAAATAAAAATAGTAATTGAGGACTAAGATGTTGTCCTTTGTATCTATTCAAAACAGACTGTCTTGTAACCTACGCTCTGGACAGGGAGAACATTTCATTCTTTAGGGAAGGTAAAGAAGTATGTCACTCCATTATGCAGCTCAAGACAGACCTGTTTAAGGACATATGTTGAACTCAGTTATAATGTATGATTGAGATTAGAACTGGTCCCTCGACTTAACGAGCTAAGGATCTGACTGCCTACAGAATGACCAGAAAGTCATCTCTCTTCCCCAAAGCTTTCCACCTAAGCTCTTCCTATTAGTAGTGACTCAGAGCATGTCTACACTACAAACGCAAGTCAACCTACGTTAGGTCGACTTGAACTACCACAGTAATTACTGTGGTGGTTCATGTCCATACTACCCTCCTATCGGTGGTGCATATCCTCACCAGGAGCGCTTTCAGGGCCGGTGCAACCATTTAGGCGACCTAGGTGGTCGCCTAGGGCGCTAGGATTTGGGGGGTGCCATTTTCTTCAGCAGCGACAGGATCTTTGGCCGTCCCAGTCACCGCCAGCATTTAGGCGGAGGGAGCTGGGGCAGTGGAGCGCGGGGAGGGCCGCCTGCAGCAAGGGGGGCGGGGGGCGGCACGCAGGGGAACTCCCCGCCCCAGCTCACCCCTGCTCTGCCTCCTCCCCCAGCATGCTGTGGCTGCTTCACTTCTCCTGCCTCCCACGCTTGCGGCGCCTAAGCTGATTGGCACCGCAAGCCTGGAAGGCGGGAGAAGTGAAGCAGCCACGGCGTGCTCGGGGAGGAGGAGGAGCAGGGGTGAGCTGCCGCGGGGGGGGGGGCGCCTCAGGGTGGGGACTCGGGGACAGGGACGGGGCGCAAGGTGGAAGTTTCACCTAGGGCGTGAAACATCCTTCCACCGGCCCTGAGCTCTTTCACCAACTTAAGAGGGGCAGTGTGGGGGGCTGAGAGCCCAGGCTCTCAGCTCTGCATGCAGCTCCCTGCTGGGACACTGGCTCCCCCCCCCCCCCCCCCCACTTCCCCGGACTCTCAGCTCCCTGCCCCCTGCCAAGAACCCGGCTGCCCCCTGTCTCCCTGATGGGAGCACAGCTGCCCTGGTCTCTCGGCTCCCCACAAGGAGCCCAACTGCTCCCCAGACCATAGGTGCGGAGCTCCTCCCCCGGAGTCCAGGTGGGCTGCCAGGCTCCCTGTGTGGAGCCAAGAGCCTCTATGCAGCCAGGCTCCCCACAGGGAGCCGGGTGCCTCCAGGCAGCAGCACCCAGGAGCCAATTGGGAGCCGGGCAGATGCAGCCAGGCTCGGAGTGGGGAGTGCCTGGGCGGCAGCCGAGCTGTAGTTATAGCCCCCTGCCTGCCCAGGGGTGACAGCCCAGCTTTCTTGTCAATTTCACAGCTCAGCATGGAGCCATTCAATTGACAAGAATGACAGCCAACAGCCAGTGACTCTGCTTACATAAGTAACACACAGTGTCTACATGGACACTGTCACCCTAACTACACCAACATAAGTCCTATGCCTCTCTTGGAGGAGGAGTTATATCAGTGTAGTAGGGCACTACATCAGCGGAAGCAAGGCTGTAGTGTGTACATTGGCCTCTTGGGAATCTATGGGAACTATGGGGTTTGGAGTGGAATAACTGCTCAGACCTCAATATGACATACCCCATCACCCAAGAAAGCAATTTGGGGAAACTCTGAGAAGATCCTCACAATGTGTTCTGCCCAAGACTCATTTCCATAAATGTGCTGGAGCTATGAAAGGGAATTGAGAGTAAAAGAGAAAAGAAGATGTATGTGAGGGGTAGCTGTATCTATCTTACTTTTTTCTAAGATGCTTATCACCATGGTAAATAAGCACTGCAAAAGACCCTGATATAAGGGCAGCATTTATCCCTCTCAGGTGAAATCCTTAGACACAGGAACTATGTTGGCAAAAGAGTCTATTTTTCTGCATTAGGCTCTTTCACTAATAAGACACACCATTTTTACCACTCCTCTCATTCCCACAGCTCCTTCATTTGTCAACAGAAAAGTCTGTTGATGACTGAAGTAGCAGGAATTGCGATCTGTTTGTCAATCCCTCCTCCCCATCAAATTCATAGATATAATACAGATGGGTAGTGTTCAGCATAATTATGGCAACAACCTAAGTTTTCCATGTTGGGCTATATTTAAAAAAACTGTTAGATATGCTTTATTTATTCTGGCTTTTTTACCCTTTGATCACTAATTTGATATATAAATATGGAAAGAAAATATGAAAGTGATGCTAAATGGCCTTCACCAGCCCTTCTATATCACTGCTTTTGGTAGCATCTTCTGCATTCTGGCCCACAACATTTTGGCACCTGAGGAGGGGAGCTCAAATGACGCCCTCATGCTCCCTCGCTTGGGCCAAAACTTTGAAAGGTCTCAATTCTGCCTTCTTCCTGTTCTACTCCTCTCATGGTACTGTTCTGCTACATACCCCAATAAAGGAGAACTAACAATTTAAAATGCCTTGTTCAAAAAATTTTAAGTATCAGAGGGGTAGCCGTGTTTGCTGCTTTTATAGATCCAGACTAAGAATCCTGGAGCACCTTATAAACTAACAGACGTATTGGAGCATGAGCTTTTGTGGGTGAATACGAAATTCGTATTCACCCACGAAAGAAATTCATATTCACCCACGAAAGCTCATGCTCCAATACGTCTGTTAGTCTATAAGGTGCCACAGGACTCTTTACTGCTTTTACCAAAATTTTAAGTAACACTTAACTTTCAAATGCCTGAACAGCAAATGTAACTTTTCTTGTCTGCATAGTAAACACTGGTATTTTTATCTGTTTGAATAAATCAAAGTGGTGTATTCCATGCCTTCTTGGCTGCAAAGATTCGAACTGCTTCCTGAAGGTCCACAGTCTGGGCCAGCTCATGCTCTACTGAGATGGTTGCAAGGCTGACCAGCCTCTCCTGTGTCATTGTAGAGCATGGATGTGTTATTAACTTCAGCTTGGAGAAGCTGCATTCTCCACTGGCAACTGTTACAGGAAGTGTTAGAAGTATGCGCAGAGTAACAAAAGCATTTAGAAAGAGGGTGATCATCTTATTTGTGCACATATATTCCAGAACAGCCTTTGGGGTTGATCCTGCTGAAATGTATCTTGAAAGGGCTTTCAGTTCATCACCTAAATCACTTGCATCAATATCGTGCATATCATCATGTGTCAACACTGTCTCTAGTGCCCTGCATTGCTGGTGTAGGTCTTCTTCAGGTATAGTGAGGAGTTTTGGAATATCATACAACATCCCAAATATACTTCTGTGTTCTTTGAGCTGCATGAAACGTTCAACTGACTGTATTGCACAATCTAGCACCTGGTTAAAGATTTCAACTTTGAATTGTTGTTTGGGGTCTCTTATGGGATTATCTCGTGCCTTGTAATCAAAATGTTGTCTTCTTTGGTGACTCTTGTATTCCTGAATGGGTGGAAAAATAGCGTCAGTGGGAAGTTCCTCTGCCAACTTCTGTGCACTCTTCAGAACGTTTTGAAATCCCTCATCTGACCGGTAAGACTGTAGGTATGACTTTGCTTTGGTCCATTGCTTCAGATATATCAAGGTCAACACCTTGGAGTCTCTTGCTTACAACATTTATTTCAAACAGTATGTCATGCCACAACACTAAGCCACACAGAAATTTGAAGTTATGTACGTTTCTGGTGATACCATTTCCCTCTACCACTGTTCTCCCACGAACAGTTCCCGTCATAGCATTATCCTCCATAATGGTAACTATGGCATCATCCATCTTCCCAATTTGTTGTTTGATAGGCTTTATCACCTCCACTCGACTTTCCCATCATGTGGCACTCCGTGGTTTCAGTATCAGAGAGGATGTTCCCAGATGTTGCTTCAAAATTTGCCATTGATGAGTTGATGCAGAGAAAAATACATAGATGCTTTGAATTACATTAAAAAATTCAGCAGCCTCAAAAGAAGCTGATGCTGCATCACTGACCACCAAGTTCAATGAATGAGAACTGCATGGGACAAAAAAAGCTCGAGGGTTTAACTCTCGGATCCGTGTCTGCACTCCTCTTCTTTTCTCTCATGTTGACACCATTATTGTAGCTCTGACCTCTCATGTCAGCTATCGCAATTCCCGTATTTTCCAGCTTTTTAGGAAGCACATTTGTCATACCAGCTCCTGTAGTATCATCAATGTCAATAAATTCTAGAAAATGCTCTCTGGCAGTCACCATTGACCGGGACATTTTCACTAGATTCTGTTGTTGTTACAAAATGCACCATTAAAGTCATTTGTTCCGTATGGCTGGTGTCAGGTGTGCAGTCCAGTAACAGTAATATCTTTCTGACTTCAGATCTGCCACAATCTTCTGTGACTTTTGTTGCCAGTAACTGTATGATCTCATTTTGAATTGTTTTTCCAAGGTAGTGGTGTGTGTACACTTCTTGGGTGGTGACTCTTCTTAGATGCTCCAGGAGTACAGCATCAAACTCAGCCATCAGCTCCACAATTTTAAAGGAAGTTTCCATTGTTTGGCACATACATTTGATCTGAAGTGCCACGCAGTGCTAGATTTTGGGTAGCAAGCATTCTCACTATGGCAATGAGCCTTTTCAGAACATTTTGCCAATAAAGAGACTCTGATGCAATCTTCTCTTGATGCTGATCATCTAAGGTGGCCTTTAACCTTAGTCTCATCTCAAGCTCTTTCCACCTATGGAATGCTCTCTGGTGATTTGCTGCCTTCTCATGGCATGCCAGATTTTTCCAGTCCTTTGTTCCTGTAGAACCCAATGTGGCTGGAACATTAGACTGGAAGAGTTTGCAACAAAAACAGTATGGAGCATTCTGGGTTTTTGAGTACATAAGCCATGGCCTCTCCACTTTGTCACCATTGGGGATTTCACACCAGTAATGTGTTGGATGGAAACTTCTATTTTCATGGTCTTTGGGGAACATGAAGTTTCATTTGCTGTGGCCCATGCAGTACAAGGAAGTCTCTCAGGCTACTGCTCAAGTGGGTCCAGAGTCCTGGATCATCTAGACTTAAGGAACTAAACTCAGCAGCAGCTGTTTCTTGCGCCTCCACCACACTCTGATCTACACTTTTCTTCAGGAATGTGCATGGTTACATCCATTTGAGATGGAGATATGGATGCTGCAGTAGCTGCCAGGTCACCTGCACTCTGACTAACTGGAAGATCAGGCATCTCCTCACCACTCACATCCTCACTGGGGCCGGAAGGCTCACAGTGAACATTTATGTCTATGTATCTCAGGAGAGCTCCTTCCTGCTTAGATAGAAAAGCTTCCTTTGCTTTTTCTCTTTTTTCTCTGAATGCTGCCCCAGAGGGGTGTTTTCTTTCACTCATGACTGCTGTTCTGTGCCAGCTATAGTGGCTCTCAACACTCAATTGAAGGGGACAAATAAGCAGGGTGGTAGCAGGGCCTGAGTGAGGGAAGATATCAGCATCTTAAGGGCCTACCTGGCTCCTACAACTTCAGTTGACTGCCTATTCTCCTCAAGTGGGTTCAGAGAAGCAGCAGGAAACAGGATGCTCCCCGAGAAGCTGGTGTTAATCAGTCCAGGCTCCTGGGGGTGCTAGAGAGGTACATAAGAGGCTGCTCCTCCTCTCTCTCCCTGCAGCTCCTGCTGCTTTCTGTTATTCCTTCTCACCTTTTCTCCTGCCTGCCATGTCTCGTGTGCCCTCCTTCCTCCATCACAGCACTCCATCTCTGTGCATCTAGAGCAGAGAGAATACATATGCACCAGCAGCAGACAATTTTCTACACTCTGGGTCCTAGTGGCACCTCCCCCCCACAGTCTGGTACCCTGATTCTGGGCCTTCCACTCTAGCAGTTAGAGGCAGAAGCATACATCTTTTCTCTGTCTCCATTGTACTGGTTCAGTGAATATGCCACTTAATCAATCCTAGCCATTTTTTAAAATTGAACTTTAAGGCCTTGATTCTCCACTATGACTGGACTGCACTTGGCTGTAGCAGAGAGGAAGGGGCACAGGGAGTGGGTTGCTGTTTCTTTATTCAGGCCTTGGCATAAGCTAGGGCTGCCACTGAATTACACTAGTGGATAATCAGATGTAGCAGAGTTCCAATCCCTCCCATGCTCTCTCCAGCACCTGTCCCTGACATACATAGTATTGCCAACCCCAATATTTAAAAACTATGAGTCAGTTCCTGCCCCCAAAATCACAAGATAAAATAATGCAAAATGTATTGTTTTGTTAATTTTGCCTTCTGGTAATAGAGTCTTTAGGATTCAGGTTTCCAAGCTCTCTCTGCATCTATGAGGGTTAGAAACTTTTAAAAATGAAAGCTGAAATTCTCAGGTAATCACAGGATTCCAGAAGCTGGGGCTTTAAACACTACACAACACTGATAAGTGATAAAATCAGGAGAGTTGGCAATATGCACACTTTCTTCTTCCCATTATGCCCAGGTGAGGCCTCCACATGATTTATACCAGTGAAGATTTCCTCTGCAAAGGGGGAATTCTCCACTGGCCATTCCTAACCACAGTGTACTCCTTACAATTGTAGGATGCAATGTGGACTTATACTAGTACATCTAGTCCTGTGTGTATAAGTCTGTTTCATCAACTGTAGCATTCCTAGACCCTATCATTTTACACAATTCTATTGATTTCAATTACAGTTTAAGCACTTGTGGACCTACACATGGCATACATCTAAAATGTCATTTGAATGCCAGTTTGGGATTTGTAATTCCAGAACACTACAGAGATGAAAAGTTCTCAACATACTAGCTCAGCAAAATACTACAGCTAACTGGTTTATGAAATTGCATCCACTTAAAATATGAATTGTGTCAGCCAATACTTTGAGATCACAGAATTAAAAACGACTGCTGCTGCAGTCACCAGTGAAAGTATAAATAGACTTTTAGATTATTTAGCTATCAATTCTTTTGGTAAATGCTTTAAAAGGCATTTTGAAAAGATTCATGTCTTTGATATGCCTACGCCTCAGAAAAGTTATATACATGAACAATTATGTGAAGTTCAGAATAATTATACTTGCCTATGCATAATCAAAATAAAAAATAGTTATTTTAAAAAGACAATTAAAGCAGAAGTTAAATGATGAACTTTAAAATATGTTGCCCTAATTATTAGCATAATCCATTTTTAATTTATGGCACTTACAGCGCAATAGATTTTACTTATCAAGTCTTATTAACATAATAAAGTACTATACCCTCATACATGGTTAGGAAGCTAAATTACTGGCTTTATATTTAAGCTTTGCATTGACAGATAGGACTAAATTTGTATTATGTTAAACTTAAAGGTTAAAATATTTGCATTACTGCTGGTTATATTGTCTTGTCAGATCTAAACGTTATTCTGAAAGTTCTATTGAAGGGGACAGTAGACAGAAAGAATAGTCATAATTTTTTTATTAATTTTTAACTATAGGAGATAAGCTACACAGCAAAGCTTTCATAAATGCAAGAATATGTACATCTTCAGACAAAGTCGATCTTCCCATAGCTAGTTAGGAAAGTAATTGAAAAGGTGGTGGCTTTTCAGCTCCAGGGACACTTGCACACCAATGACACCCTATGTAGTTAAACATTTTGAGCTTTATTCTGTGCGGATCATGGGCATAAATGATCTCGTTGGTTTTAGATTAATGTATGCTAGCCATTTTGATCATGATGGACATCACAGTAGCTTTTCATACAACTGTCCATAGATTAGGGAACATTATGTGTCATTACCAAGAGATTTGAAACATAGTATCCCTCAAGGTTTTATCTTCTCTAATGTGTTGTTTACTATATGACTCCTTTGGGTTACATTTATTACTTACCATGATTAGGATATGAGTGTACATGCTGATGAGTCATAGTTGTACATCTTTTACACTAGGCCCTGCTAGTTCAGTCTCAGCTTTGGAGGTTTGCTTGGATGAAATTGTCACCTCAGCAACTGAGACATTGAAGCTACTTTGATCTCATGCCTAGGAAGATAGAAATCTCATTTCTGGGTGTGTGTCAATATAAGGAGATCATCTCTCCTTTTCTGTTCCCACTTATTGGAGAGGCACATTCAGAAGTATTGAGCCAAGTAAAGAATCTTGGTTATTTTTGACCACGCTCTGATATGATACAAAAATGGTTTGTTTCAGCAGCACAATATGTGCTTAATTATCCCTCAACAACCTAACAATAACACAGGTCCTTCTGAATACAAGCATAAATTAGTCTATTATTAAAGTCCCTCTTCCTAGACTTTCAATGGGCTTTTCTTTTGCTTGCAATAGTGCACAAAGTAGTAGTATGCCTACTCTCTGAACTAAATATCTGCAATAATGTTGCACTCACCCTGCATTTTTCTTTAGATTGACTTCCTGTAAAGTGGCATACTGATTTTGCCTTTCCCTTGTTCATTTTTAAAGCCCAAATGGCATAAGTTGTGACTTATGTGAGACCTCCTCCTTTAGCCTCGACTTGACAGTTATCTGCACTCTGACACCATCTGCCATCTACATACATGTTACATCACTGTTTCATGGGCTAGCACTTTTGCTGTGACAGCTTCTAAGATGAGAAATATACTCTATGACAATCTGCCTCAGCTCCTCTATTCTGAGTTTTTAAAAAGGAGTTGAAAACAATATTTTAGACATTTTAAATTTTAATCTGGATAAGTTGTTTTATAGGACTCTCCCACTTTTTAATGATGATACTATTATATGGTTTATCGCCATTCTAACTAGAATATATTCTAAAATTTTACATAGAACTTTGAATGGCTTGGGGTGCAAGGAACACTTGATAAATCAAATAAATATGATTTTTGTTATTTACTATTTGCAGAAACATATGGAACTCTACACCTGGAGGAAGACAATATCTGAATTTTACTCTATAAATGTCAAGCAAAAGTAGATGTCTTATCTTTTTCTATTGCAAAGACACACTTTGATAGAAAAAACCATCTGTTCAATCCCAAAACAACAAGATATAGACAATGAAAGTTGCTAAGAAGAGGTATAGTCAATGGGACTAGGAAGTAGGAACTAATCCCATCTCAGACTCCTCTATCCACAGACAATTCAGCCAATGTTGCTTAGTATCTCCATACCTGAAGTGTAGATAATATATTCACTCACTTTCCTCACCAGGGTATCATGAGGATTAATTAGTTAATGTTGGTAAAGCACTTTCAAGATAAGTGATTATTACTAAGAAGCAGGTTGCTGAGAAGGTGGCACAGGTACAGAGTCTAAGACTGAATTTCCTCTCCCATCTTTGACAACTATTAGTAATTTTGGTCTAATGGCACCACTGATAGTTCAAACACCCACAGGCAAAGCACTTTTTAAGAGTACAAAATCTGAAGTATAGAAGCAGACTAGAACCCCTGCTGCACGCAAACAATATTCCAAATCAGTATGAGTTTGGCATAGGATATTGATGCAGTCATCTGTAATAAATTTGAGTAATATCTTTTTCACATTTTTTAATCTTAAACTGTCAAATTAATCTTTTAAATCAGAATTTAAGCAAACACTGTTGGGCAGATTACAACTGAAATTTAGATTATGTTTTAAAATAATGATTTTAAAAATAAAACAGTTTTTGTTTGGATTTAAATATCCTACAGTGCTTAAAACCTAGAAAATTCCAACAGAGCTGCAACATGAGAACTAGAAAGTGAGAAAAGAAAAAAATTAAACAATGTATTTTCATTGTACAGAGTGATATGTATAAATTAAACAAGTGTTATTCTTCATGAAGTGAAAATCTGATTTTTATAAACTCTAAATTTTATTACTATTTACTACTTGTATTACTGTAGTTCAAAGTCTCAACCAAAATAGATGCCTCAGTACTATGTTAGGTTTAAATAACTAGAGTCAGATTCTGATCCCCTTACTCACATGGAGTACCACTTTATTCCACGAGTAGCCCCAATGAAGTCAATGAAACTAATCTTGGAGTAAGGTAGTGTTGCCCCTTTCTGAGCTGCTAGTCAAATTTCAGGGCCCTGAGGATGTTCCTGTTGGAAGTAGAAATTGACTGAGACTGGTATTCTGTTTCATGCAAATATTGTTTATTTACAAGGAATGTACGAAGTCCTGCTTCTCTGAATGCGGGAGGAAAAAAAGAACAAAAGTGGCAGTTTCTTAGGTTACACCAAGCCTCGAGACCCAAAAAACTTTCCCCAGTGTCATACTGTGCTCCCAGGCAACTTGTTTTTCTTGCCTTTGCCTCTGCCTCTTGTTGTGTGTTCTTATACACACACACACACACACCCCTACCTACCTCTAACTGGTCACAATACCCTGTGAAACTCCCTGCCCATGTGCTGCTAGTTTCTGGGCAGACTATTAAATCTTGTTTTACGTGTGGCCCCTTAACTGTCTTACAGCTATTTTAAGTAAAGGGTGCATTTGCACGTCAATTTGAATGAGGTTTTAACCACCTATAACAAGATTTCACCCAGCTCATAACAGTACTATTCAACATGACTAAGGGGATCAGAACCTGGCCCTTAAAAAATAAAATAAAATTTTTTAGAGTCCCTGTCCCAAGGAGCATACAGTTTAAATAGACCAGACAGACAGAAAGTAGGAGATTGGAAGTATTATTTGAGTAATCTAACTTATTCTCAGATAGCTGAGATAAGCAAAGTTTGGTTCTTAAAAGAATAAGATTTTTAACCTGACAGTATCCCTATAATGAAGTCTATCAAATCCTTGAAATTTCTCCTCTGGTTACTTTAGCTAAATTAGCCTGATCTAAATAGCCTCTCAGAAACTCAGGAAATTTAAAGATTTGAGGCTCGATTCTCATTGCAGTTACACTAGTTTTACACTGAATTCAGTGGAGTTGATCCTGATTTACATCAAAGTGAAATCAGAATTAGGCCCACGGTTCTCATCAGAATTGTACCTTGGCCCTCTTGTGCACATGTAGCATTTTTTAAATTACTTTATATGCAATGCTTTATTTGCCTTAATATGTATGTTTAATGAAATGTTGCATGTGCTGTGGGACCATAACTGATTCAGTACATCTCTCATGCAGCCAAAGCAGTTATGGCTTCTGTGGAGCCCTGAGGAGGATCTGAGATTCCATGCTCAGATGGAAATTCTTTGGGGTGCAGCTGCCCTGATGGAAGTAACGGGTGCAGTTTGTGCAGAGTGAATCTGGCCCATAATTGTGCATATAAGTTCTTAATTAAAAAACAAACATGAGAAAACTGAACAAAGAATGAAATAAAAAGAAGTCATTTATTTCAATGTACAAGTCAGATGATCAGCATTGAAACAGACTCATTTTCACGAGTTGTACATGGAAGCAAATTTTAGGTTAAAGCACTGTTAATACCACACCGTCTTGATTTACATGTGCTATCAGTGAAATAAATGCAAATGTGTTAACTCTAGCATGTTAATACCCAAGTAGTATATGCAGTCTCATTCATTCCTGTTATCTGGCTAACTACATTTCTTTCATACCTAAGCCCTGATCCTGCAATTGGATCCATAGAGGCAGACTGTGTGCCTGTGGAGAGCACCAATGAGTTCACTGGGACCCTACATGGGCAGACCAATGTGCATCAGAATAAAATAGTATTTACATCCTTTTCCAAACAGAAACTATGTCTTTAGAGCTACACATTAAAATCTATTTTCAATTATCATGAATTATAACCCATGATTTCTAAGAGTGTTTTGTTTGCTATACCAATAGATCTAAACCCATTGAATAAAGCTTTCTTTTATTATTTTAGGCCTGAGGAAAATTGCAGAACACTTGCCTTTTTTAATTAGAGAAATCTATAACAATGTATTTTCACTACAATATTAATTGACAGACTTTCCCCCCCCACATACACACTCTAGGATCAAGTAATTACCTCTTATAATGAATGCCAAGATGGTAATCACTCAGTTTGGTAAATTCCACGCTAGAAGCCAAGGCCCAATTCTGTAATGCAATGTATGAAGACAGACCCCTGCTCCCATATATAACCCCATGAAGTCAGTAAGGCTTCACACAGGTTTAGGAGTCAACGTGTGCACATCTCATTACAGGGGCTGGGCCCAAGTCCTTAGATGAGTATATATGGGAAGAGTGAAGCTGGCATGGTAAAGAATGGGGCAGCAAGGTTCTGGTCAAAGACATGGGAAGTGAGGTGGTGATGGTGAGAAATGGGGTAGCAGGATTTTGATCCATTGCCTCCCCCTTCTGCAGCACTCTTCTGTCCCCACATCTGCCTCCTATTCTTCAATAAATCAGCTTTATTGATTTGTATTACACATCAGCTCCAGGTCTTCCTTCTCCACCAGCAAGCCAATAACAGAGACATTCACCCTCTCTTAGCTTCCCTGGCAAATATAAAGAGTGTTATGACCAATTTCTCCCAAATGGCAAATAATACCTCCTCAGCAGTGTGGAGCATTAACAGGCTCATCAATCCAGGATCCCCGACACCATTCAAAAGACCAGTAAAAAGGTCTCCTGTCCAGCTGTTTAGATATTGGGGAGAATGGGAAGAAAAAGTTCTCCATACCTCACAGACCCAAATATACACATGCAACATAGGGCAATATTGGGTTCTCGGTTTCTCACTATTCTAAAGCACTTTGAGACCTTAAGTGTCAAAGGCACTATATAAAGGCAGATCTCATATTATGCTGTTACAATTGCATGCTCTGCCATGGGAGTAATGTGTTTGTAACCTTAAAATAGACAGCATTTTAGTTATGTTTAGTGTCACTGAAATGAAAAATAATTGCTCACTACGGGGCTATAAATTAAATAAGGTTATTGTGCCAAGGGCAACATTTACTAGAAATTGTAAATAGCAAGCAAGTTAGAAATCACGTAAATTGTGACCCCAGCTAATTAAATTCTGCATCTAATGGAGTGAAATTTATTGACAGCTCACTAAAATGAATTAAGAGAAGCAGTAACTGTATTTTGCTGAAAGTAATAAAGTGTTGGGGGGGGGTTTGCAAGCACTTAGAAGTTTATTATAAAATTGCTCTGGGCCATACTGTTAACATGTAACAGCCAATTACTATTCTTTAGTCAGCAAAGACATTCCTATTTACTGGAAAATAACTTACTTGGGTTATTGTTTCTCATTTTTATTCCTGCTTAAGAAATTGGATGCATTAAATATTAAAACTGGTGAAGGCAATAGATAGATGTGAAATTAATGGTATCCATATACCAATTTGCATTGTATTAACTTTGTTTTCAATTGGGTTGGCATTCCCATCCTATAATTTAGACTGGTAGGAATAAATACATGCAAATGTGTATGTTACTGAAACAGCTGATACTCTTCTGGGAGAATACATGTCCTTAGATCTATATGGAGGATCTTTATTTCAGTGTTCTGCTCTCCAGGTCAGCAGTTCATCACAGTCAAGATCTGCCATAAGGATTTAAGATTATATTTTGCCCTCAATTGTAACACATTATTAAATACTTACTGAGCTAAGCACTGAGTAGGTTGGAGGAACAGAGGGCAGCCACTGACTGAGGAAAGGTAGTATTAAGAAGGAGTGGAAGGAAGGTAGCTTGCTAGAGAGATGAAAGTAGGGTTCTCACTGCTGTCAGATATAGGATGATGCTAAAGGTTATTTAAAGGATGGTATTGTACAGCACAAAGAAATGCATAAAAAATTTCAAGGGAAATAAGAATTGGGAAATAAAGACTGCAGAGGGTTCAGCACTTCATTTTGTTGATAACTACTGATATAAAAGAGAGTTAATAAGACAGTGATTAGTATTCTAGGGCACAAATAAAGGGCAGTACTAAAATAGTTGAGAAGTTGGTCAAGGGAATTGGAAATGAGTCTGCTGTAATTGTGCACACTAAATGGAGTGAAGTGAGGAAAAGGTAGTTACAAATACTTAAAATGTCTAATTGTGA
This sequence comes from Terrapene triunguis, assembly GCF_002925995.2. Lineage (NCBI taxonomy): Eukaryota > Metazoa > Chordata > Testudines > Emydidae > Terrapene > Terrapene triunguis. The sequence continues at coordinate 9,358,272 of NW_020664417.1, read as the reverse complement.
TTTGTATATGTTATCAGTAGCTGATGGAACAGACAGTGTGTGCATACTGGAGATCAGAGGAAAAGAATAAGTGGATGGCCATGTGGTGCCAATCAGAAAGTTGGGGAATTTTTGAACAGCAAGAACTTTTGGTTAAAAGTCAGCTACAGCCTCCATCTCAGCTGCAAGGGAGCAAACAGGTCAGCAGCTAGTATGGATAATTACCTGAATAGATTTTTATATTAGTGATGAAAGCAAGCACATGAATTGGATATGGCAACCTTTTAATGGCCCTAAACAATTGTACCAAAACCTTCCATGCTGGACACAGATGCTGGTAGATAACCTAAGGTAGAGAGCCTGCATCTGTTCCTCTTCGGGTCAAGCTAGGATCGCCAATTTTGGTTGGACATATTCCTGGAGCTTTCATCACATGACAATCTTTAAAGATTAATCTTTAATTCCTGGAGACTCCAGGACAATCCTGGAGGGTTGGGAACCCTAGGTCAAGCACTGGCCCTCTTTCCTTAAGAGAGTCTGGAAGCACCTGACACCAAAACCCAATTACATACAGAAGAGTTCTGTAACCATTTATATATATATAAAAATAAATAAATTAAATAAAGTATTATTCAAGAGAATGGGTACAGACCAACAGACCAAAATGGAGGTGGGAAACTTAAGGGAATTCATCAACAGTGAAACAGTCCCTTCCCTCACATCCAGAGATGCCTAAATGGTTTACCACACACACACACACCAGCCCAAGGCCTCTAATCCCACCAGTAGTCCACAAAGCTGAGATGAGCTAGCCTGGTGAAACATCACTCGTCTGGTGGCTGCCCAGTCTGAGTGTCCGGCCTGCTGAGGTGCATTCATGCTTGACTACCCAGCCTTCACCTTCCTCTAGGTCACACGCAAGCCTATGTCCAAAGTGCTCACAATAAATCCCAGTCTAGCAGTGTCCATCACAAGTCTTTTCCCTAGGCTCATGCACACCCACAGCCAGAGCAGCACAGTCCTTCCTTCCAACAAGTCCCCGCATACACACACAGTACAGCCAAGATGCCCCACCCCACCCTGTTCCTGACCTGCAGCTCCTCCCCAGTCATGGACTCCTCTGGCTTCTTGCCCCTCTAGGCCATTGATGCTCCAGGACTTGGCTGTCCGCTCTTAGGCACCATTTGCCTGCTTATTACACAATGAACAACAACAACTACTCATCTCATCCCCATATACTTCCTAGGTATTGGGATAGTAAACTCACTAGAAATATTTCCTAGTGAGATGCAGGCACCTGTAGTACTAAGAATGATTTCTTCCATCAGCTGTATTGTTTGTTTATTTTAGAATGGTTCCATTTGCTTTGATTTTAGACTATACTTAAATAACTCTTGCACATTTCTGTAAAAGCAATCATCAAATACTTTAATACATGGATAAATTTTATATCTTCATCAATCAAAATTGAAGGTGTAAATCTAAAGTAACACATTATTAAAGTAAAGGTATGATATGACACCTGTCTTGTTGGTCTACCTATCAAATATTGAACTGCACTATAAAAACATTTTATATTTAGTTATTCTTTGTGATGTGCTCACAGCTTTTCCCTTCATTAAAATTACTTATTTAATGAATCAGAGGGGTAGCCGTGTTAGTCTGGATCTGTAAAAAGTAACAAAGAGTCCTGTGGCACCTTATAGACTAACAGATGTATTGGAGCATAAGCTTTCGAGGGTGAATACCCACTTCGCATGCATCTGACGAAGTGGGTATTCACCCACAAAAGCTTATGCTCCAATACATCTGTTAGTCTATAAGGTGCAACAGGACTCTTTGTTTAATGAAGATGCTCCTAGAATAATGTCTGAAATTAGTAGGACTTAACAGCTTGAAATGGGAGAGGTTTCACTTGTCCATGGGCTCTACTCTAGGATGGGTGCTGCTAAGCATCAAGTTCAGATTCTTATCTGAAGTTAGACAAACTTCTTAAGTCTGCAAAATCTAATGAGAAAAGGCTCTCTTGTGACATTTCCAGAACCTTCAGCTCTGAATGTAAATACCACTATACAGCCTTTCTTGCCGTATTTAGATTAAAGTGGAATCTGAGCTTTAAAGTTCAAATCTGGAACTAAGCCAGGACCCGAGCTTTCTCCAAATTCATGAGTGTGCAGATCTAAAGTGAAATCCTCAAACTGCTCCAAAAACTCTTTATGCCATGTAAGAGCCAGAACAATGGAAAGGCACCCTGAAAACTGAGATTGTGACCAGGCAAAGAAGGATTCCTCTGGCACAAGCATTGCAAGAGATAACCCTGAGGCTTTTCTCAGCGTACCCCCCCACAATACCTGGCCCCGAGCTTCAGTTAGGGTTCTGGGAATGAGGCCCCCTACCCATGGTGATGGTTAGCATTCTAGGAGACTGGCCCCTTCAGGCAAAGGTTATTTTTCCAGGAGCTTAGCCCCTGCAGGCTAGGGATAGGTATCTAGAAGGTAGCCCTCCTCCCCGCCACACTAGGCTTAGGGTTCTGCTATGTATGCCTCCTCAGGGAAGGGTTACGGTTCTCAGAGGTAAGCTGTACTGGCCTAGGAGTACAGTTATGGGAGGTAGGAAGAGTTAGTGGGGTAAGAGGCTGTTCTAATATTTAGGCCCCCTTGGGCTAGGATTAGGATTGTGGGATGCACGCCTCTAAGGGCAATGGTTAGTGATCACCTAAGCATCCCCAGACTAGGGTTGGGTTGTGGAAGTAGGTCTCCATAGGCTACAGTTACAGTTCAGGAAGTTTGGCCTCCCCAGGCTAGGGTTAGAGTTATGGGTTAGAGTTAGGGTTAGAATTATACTCCCCTAGGATAGGGTTCTGGGAGATAGGCCACTCAAGGGTAGAGTTAGAGTTTTGGGAAGTAGGCCACTCTGGGCTAGGGTTAGAGTTGTGATAGGTTGACCTCCCCAAATAAGCTTCAGGTTCTGGGATACTGACCTTTCCTGGCTAAAATAGGATTCTGGGAAGTACGACCACCTCTCCCCCAAACTATGATTAGGGTTCTGTTAGAAAGGGCCCAGTGAGCTTGGGTTAAGTTTATTGGAGGTAGGCGTGCTCCATTATGGTCCTGGAAAAGACACCCCCACCAGGGTAGGCATTCTGGGAGATTGGCCCCTTTGGGCTAAGGTTAAGTTTCCAGGAGCTTAACCACTCCCCCCAGGCTAGGTGTAGGTTTATAAGAGGTAGACTCCCCCAGCCTAGGTTTAGGGTTGTGCTAGGTACATCTCCTTGAGGTAAAGTAGGGTTGGTAGGCCTACTACATGGTAGAGTTTGTGGAGTAGGAGGTTGGTTCCTCCAGGGTTAGAGTTTTAGTGGGTTGGCCCCCTCTGGCTGGGGTTGGGGTTAGGGTCATGGGAGGGAGGCCACCCCAGCCTATGGTTAGTGTTCTCAGAGGTGAGAGTTTCTGGGCTATGATTAGGGTTCTGGGTGGAAATCCCCCATAAGCTATGGCTAGAGTTTTGGGAGGAAGGCCTCCCTGAGCAAAGGTAGGGTTCTGGGCCTCCCCAGGCTATTAATAGGGTTTGGGGAAGTAGGAACCCATGAGATAAGATTAGGATTCTGGGAGGTGGGCCTCCCTTGAATTAGGTTCTGGGAGGTAGGCTTCCCCCAGGCTGTAGACCTTCCCCACTAGGATTAGGGTTTTACAAGAAAGACCTCCCCAGGCTAGGATTAGGGTTCTGGGAGGTAGTCCACCACACACACACCCCAGCTAGAGTGAGGGTTCTGGGAAACAGGCTCCTCTGGGCTATGGTTAGGGTTCTGGGAAGTAGCCTCTGCCCCCCTCAGGGCTAGGATTAAGGTCCTGGGAGGTAGATGCCCTTGAGCTTACTTTAGGGTTCTGGGAAGGATGACCTCTTCAGGCAAATATTAAGTTTCTGGGAGCTTAGCTCCCACCCTCAAGGCTAGGGGCAGAGTTGTGCTAGGCATGCCTCCTCAGACTCAGGTTAGGGTTTTCAAAGACAGGCCACACTGGGCTAGGATTAGGTTTCTGGAATGCAGGCCAACACAGTGGTGACATTATTGGTATAGGAGGCTGGTCCCCCCAGGTAGGGTTAGTGTTCTAGTAGGTTGGCCCCCTTGGGCTAGGATTAGGGTTCTAGGAGGGTGGCCTCCCCAGGCTAGTGTTAGGGTTCAGTCTGAACATGCAGTTCCATCAAAATATTTTGCTAAATCAGGGTGATTTCACTGGTATTTTATTTTGGAAGAAAAACCAGAATGTCCCAAGAATGTCAAATCATCTCACTTTGACACTGTCAGAATGTAACATTTTGATTTTTAATTTAGAATGATTGGTGTTTATAATACAATTCAAAATTTTGTAAAAGTTAAAATCAAAATGTTTTGATCAAAACAAATTTTGGGGGAAAATTGAGAATTTTGAAATTTTCAGTTTTCTGCTTTGAAAATGTTGAAACAAAACTTTGACTTTTGCTGAATTTGTTTTCTCCATTTTTATTTGGATGAAACTATTTTCCAAATTCAACGCAAATTTGTGAACAGTTTCATCCATACAAAAAAAAATATGGATTTTTCGACAAATAAATGATTAGTCAAAACAGTTAACCCAGCTCTAGTTGTAATTCCTCTCTTTGAGCTATGCCATGTGGAAGCTGGTTGAGTCTTGTATCGACACAAGGAGAACCAAACTTTTCAGCTGCATAAAAAGAGGTTATAGAGCTAGCATTATTGTTATCAATGGGAATTGTGACCATATTTTCTCAGACAATTTATGCAAGGTGTCCAGGATTAGTGTTATCAGAGCAAATACATGATAATTTACATTGTTTTAATTCTGCTTGTGACACCTTCCAGTGCTAATTTTTATACTCGGGTATTTGAACTTTATAATTTTTTTACATTCAAATATAATTTTAAGAGCTGCTCAAAATTATTCCTAAAGCTAGTTATCTGATCATTTACATTATTCTTTTCAGCCACAGTAGCACATGAAAACTAAGGAGGCTGTTTAGCAAGTCAAGTTAGTCAAGGTATTTTAGGAAACCATTTCTTCTTTGGATGAATGTGCTGATTTGCTCTGTCCTGCTTCACCAAGCACAGAAAGTGGTACACTGGGAATATGCAAAGGTTCTTGTTTAAAAAAAAAAAAAAAAAAAAAGCTTACTCAAGTGCATTGCCCCGTTTGCTTTTCCTTTAGAAGAAAAACCACAAAACAAATAAAAAATGAAAGCCAGATGACTGAGCAGAACAGAAAACTTTAAAAAGTACTTCCAGTCACTCCCAGTGAAACCAGCATGTAAGCCAAACAGAAATGACAAGAACAAACAGCTACCATTTATGGTGTTTGATAACTATTACAGAATGACGCAAAATTGTTATAGAAAGTTATTGGGAAGGACAATTGGTTTAGTCACTCTAAACCTTAAACAAGTTCATTTTACTTTTTTGTATGATAAGCTATCACCAAAAATGTTTCATTTACACTTTATGAATGTTATTGGCCATCTATCTAGGCATATTTCCTACACAGACACATTAATCTCAGAACCAAGCTTGTGAGATATTCCATATGCATACAGACCAGGAAACAGAAGTCAGAACCTTCAGGTATCTAAAATACAATCATCTACTACATGAGCTAGCAGTGAATCTCTTTTTGCTGTTACTGTTATTAGACAATTCAGTCATCCCCTTAGATACATGCATGAGGGTCCCTTCCTCACATACCTTTCCTTCTTTTCTCATGGACATGGGCCAAGTCACTTCTGCGGCACCATGCTTCCTTCTTCAGATCCTGAAGAGGGGCAAAGGGGTTGGCAAGCCAGGAGGGGGGAAGGGGTGGAAAGTGCAGGACAAAGGTAGCTGAGAGGTATCAAGATACTTTGTGGTACAGGCAGGGGGATGAAGAAGCCACTGTTGTTAGCAGAGAAGTAAGTGCTTTCCTCAAAATAACCTGGCAATGACACAGCTACCTGTAACTCCAAGTATAGCAAGACCTAAAATTCACCCTTAAAATGCCTTCCAGAACAGAGTAATGGGGTGTATTGCCCCTTCCTGACATTGGGAACTTTCTGTATGTGAGATCACAGCTTCCTGCATTATTGCAGGGCAGTGGATCATTAGTAAATGCCCTATTAGCCTAGAAAAAGGTAACAGGGTTAAAAGTTGAGAGTCAGAAGAGGAAAATACTTCAGGGAGAGAGTTAGAGGAAAGCTGAAAGGGCTTTTTAACTTGCTCCTACTACACTTGGCTGAGGTCATTTAAGTGGTGCATCTGGCCAAATGGATAGCTTACCAAGTGGGGTAGTAAATTCCACGTCACTCAGAGTCCTCAAATCAAGGCTGGATGTCTTTCTAAAAAGATATGCACTATATCAATCCCATATTTTTGGGCTAGAAGCATGATTTACAAGGTGAAGTCCTAGGACTTGTGCAGGAAGTCAGAATAGATATAGTCTGGCCTTAAAACCTATGAATTTCCTTTCACCCAGACACAATAAGATGCATTTTTTTAAGTACTTGTGCTTCTCCTTAAAATAGCAAATCTCATTTTTTCTCTTTCAGATTTTAAAAATAAAAAAACACTTCCCATAGGGTTTTAATGTTATTCAGCCATAGGAATGCTTACTGAATTAGCCACTGCCTGCATTGTCATCTCCCAGACAGTGTAAATAGAAAATATTCCTAGTAAACAAATCATAAGCTAGAATTGTTTACTCAAACCATTCACGTAGGCTGAGATTTTCAAAGGATCCTAAGGAAGTTAAAGTGTCCAGTTTCGATTGAGTTTAAATGGGGGTTGGGTGCCTAATTCCTGTAGGCTCCTTTGAAAGTCCCAGCCAGAACAATTACGAATAATGAACAAGTTAATAAAAATCAGAACCTGCCTGAGAATAAATCAAATAGAAAGAGCTAAATTCAGATAAGCTGTTCTCAGCAAATAATTCAACAAGCTCCATTCAGCTCTTCAAGCCTTACACACAAATTGTAGTATCAGATATTTCAGGTTGCTTAGCATATGGTAGATAGAGAGAAACCTTTCCATGTCAAATCAAAAAGGGCTATTAATTCTTCTAAGTCCTGCTATCCTCCACATCAGTATTCCCCTGTGCTACCCAAAGTTGTCTTTACATTTCCATTATTTATGTACTTCTGCAAGATATAAATTATCCTGAGTTAGATCATCACAGAGGTAAAACATGGTCACTGAAATTTACACTTGCAAACTATGAAAAATAATTAAAACAATACTTACAGAAGTTAGGTGCTTTTGATTCTTTAATTTGTGAACTTTGTATCTGAAAGGAGATTTAAAATGTTCAGTCAAAGAGAATCACAGTAATTTCCATTCCCCATAGAAATAAGAACTCCTAGTGGAGTTTAATAGGTTTTTATGTAAAGCTATTTAATTTTTATCATCAAAATATAAAAATGAAAGACATTTGCAACATCTGATTAAAATAATGGTGTGGCATACTTGATTGCTTTGGCTTATTACCTGTCTGCTCTATTTTTGACTCAATGTTGCTGCATGAAAGCATTCTACAATTTTCATATTAAAGCTATAATTATAGGTCACGTCTACCTAAAATCATTTTGGTAAACATTTCAATGCTGTGAGTTTTCCTTACATTGCTTTAGAATATCAAAAGGATGCTGGGGGTTTTTCCTCTCCTTTAGGAAAGGACTATGGTGATCACCTCCCTTACAGAAAGAAGGATTTGCTCATATGCCTATATGATTGCAAAATCACAATGAGAATTTTTTTTAAAATACCTTATGTTGAATTTTTCCATACTCCATTCTTGGAGTCTGAGCCTGAAAGCACTCTGCATATGTCTTGTGGATGCACTCGAAACAATGAGGCAAGAGCCAGGGATAAGAGACCTCTCTTGCAAGAATAGCTTAGCAATAGTCAGAAAGAGAGGTGAACTCCATGAGAGGTCTCATCCCTTACTATTTTATCATCACCCTGTTTTCAAAGTGGGTAAATACTTTATGGAAGCATTAATGAACAACATTGTGGACTGTATTCCCTACAGCCTTGCCTTTCATATAGTTATTTACACCTGTCCAAGGTGAATGTAAAGTGGCTGTGAAATATTACCGTTCTGACTTGGTAGTGCATTAAATCCATTTAGCACAGGTGTAAATGACAACGTGCAGTGCAAGGCAGTGGGGCATGAGACACTGGTGATCTAAACATTCCATTGTAAGTTTCACAGTAGTGTTAAGGAGAGTGCATGTTTCTGCTTTGACCATTCTGTCTGTGTCATGTTATTTCAGAAAATAAATTATTTTTGTCCATTCTAGTCTAACCACCCACTATGTTCAAAATACATTAACTGGAAGGTAAATAGGGCTCTGTGTAAGGAGTAATTCATTGCAATCCAGAGCAAAGCATTCATTCAACATTCTTCTGTCCACAGGATTATGGTGCTTACTCCATAGCTTCCTATGCCAAGAAATTAAAGGAAGAGAGAGACTGTAAATTATAAATCAGCTATTCCAGGAATTTATAATGGGTGAAATTCACCAAGTGTGGAGATGCTTAACAAGGCACTGGCTATCATTGGATTCCACGCTAACTTAAATGGGATTTAAGTAGCACATAGGGCATTGGATCAGTCCTCTGGCCTATAGAGAACTTCTTCCATGAAGAACAGAGCTATGCAAACCCTTTGTAACAAAACTAAAAATCCCCATGCTCTTAGGTTTCATTAGAAGCTCAAAAATTGAGTCAAGTGGCATCTGTTTATACAATATTCCTTCATAAGAAGAATACCATTCTGTCAACAATTTAGTAGCTGGATACTTGTAGATAAGAGATATTTATTAGCTACCTTTCTGATAATGGCATAGTTTAGAATAATTTGGGATTGTGTGTGTGTGTGTGTGTGTGTGTGTGTGTGTGTGTGTGAATACAATCCATTGTGTCATTAAATCTTAATCATCAGGATGTTGCTATTCAGTACCTGGCCATCTTAATTCTTTGTTGTTCCACTTTCCCCTACCTCCCGTCTCCCTCTGTTTTTAGTAAACTCTTTGGAGCAAATATCACGTCTAGCACATCATGAACAGTGTCAAATCACTAGAAACGTCTTTAGTGTTTGTCATGTTATGATCAGCCTAGATTCACTTCTGCTAGAAAGTCAGTTTTCACTATCAGTTAGTGTTGTGGTTAAGTGTTAACACAACATTGGGTTGTACACAGTATCCAGTGTACAACTTCCAGATGAGAACAACTGGGTACAAATGGACCAGATATCACTTATGAATTTGTAAACTCTTGCCTCTGGTGACATATCCATTGGTGAAAAGGCTGCAATACCAGTCCATGAGAGATAATTTAGTACTGGAGCTGTAGTGCTTTTGTCCAAGTGATGTGTTTCAAGACACAGGTTTGCAAATGAAAAATGAAACATATTAAAGCTCAACAAAAGAGAAATGTTGCATGATATTTTAAATGTTACTGAAAACCCTTAAAATGGATCTTGAAAATAATGGTGATTGTCATCTTACTATCATGTTGGGCATGAATTGTATCCTCCAAAACATAATAGATGGTTAGCTTCACTCTTTTCCTTAGCGCACCACTTTCTTACTGGTTGTAGTCAATCTACACAGGTGATGTAAGCCTCTGATGGGAACTGCCAGGATTTTCACAAGTCAAGACTCTTCCCACACACCATTACACCCAGTGATTTCATAGTAGGCACCCTTTGAGTTCAGTGTCAGTCTTGAATTGTTTCAGTGTCAATTACCCCTAAACACATTCAAATATATCTTTATAAACATCTAAAGCATCCCTATTTTTCTGTGTTACACTCTGATGTTACTACTCAATCATAGAATATCAGGGTTGGAAGGGACCACAGGAGGTCATCTAGTCTAACCCCCTGCTCAAAGCAGGACCAATCCCCAGACAGATTTTTGCCCCAGATTCCTAAATGGCCCCCTCAAGGATTGAACTCACAACCCTGGGTTTAGCAGGCCAATGCTCAAACCACTGAGCTATCCCTCCCCTCAATGGTGCCAAGCCCACAACAGTCACATGGTACAGCAACGTATCCTCTTTTCCCCAAACCATTGGTTCTCTGCTTCATAACATAGTCTCCGTTTCCATATGGGCCCTAATTCAGTACCCACTGAAAATCAATGGCAAGACCTCCATGGATTTCACTGAACATTCAATTGAGCCCTATAAGGGCTAAGTATTAATATTTGTATGTTAGGGAATATTTGAAGTTTTACTATTAAAATCCCATCAAATAACTGCAGTAAGTGTCATTGCACTGGAAATTCTATTTTCAACCAGATCAGAACACTATATATAAAAGGCAAACTCGGTTTTAGATACAAAATTAGCAATTCAGACATCTTGCAAAAAAATGAAAAGACTGATTTAGAACTCATCAGTAATGTGTAGGGTCTTATATGCTGAGATTGCAGGATTAGGCCTACTGACATCTCCATTTTTGTAAAGACCCATGTACATCAGGGTTACCAATTCCATTTTCCAGTCTTCTGTTTTCAGAATTATAGAAGCATACATAAATACTAAGTCCTTTCGAAATGCAAACCAATATTTTTGAAATTCACAATAATATGGCATTAAAGAATTGATTTGTCTTCATTGATGGAGAATCTAATTTAAGTTAAATAGCTATGTTTATGAAATTGCTTCAGGATTTATTGGTTTTAGGATGATCACTCAACTACATTTGAGCTTGCAGGAATTTGAGCAGAAAAGTTAATTAACAATAATTTTAAAACTGCCAAAAGCAGCTATAGGTTCAGTCAGTATTCCGTATACATACCAAGATGCACTGAACTTAATAAAAAGAGAGAGATTTTTCCTGCATCACTAAACTCATTATTAAAATTAACTGAGCAATATTGATTTGGATCTTTTAATCATTCAAAATGGCTAAAGGCAACAATAACTCCAGAAGAGTTTATTGTTTATTAAAACTTTAACCACATTGATGCAATTAAATACTACATGCATTACCAAAACTAGTTCAAATACATTTTTAAGTGAATAATATGTTGCACAGTAGCTTACATATTGAGCATGTTGAGATGTTTTTCAAAGTGATCAGTTTAATGTGGTTCTGTGGGAAAAAACCCTACCAATGGATCACATCTTATGATTCTTACTTCGTTTTACTCATTGCTTATTCAGGCAAACTAGAATAGACTTCCAGTAAAAATGGAGCAAAACCTGACTAAGAACTTCAGGATCTGGCCTTGTGAATATTTCAGAAAAAAATATTTAGCTTTTAAAATGGAAGCAAAATATTGACAGATCTTTTTTTAAATGCCATGAAAATAATTTTTATGAAACCGAGTGATATCTGAAGCCTACCACTGTAGATGAAATGTGCATTATATATTTTAAACAAGGATTTTCTTTGCATCTCAAGCAAACAAAAGTCACTTTTCAGTGGCACTCATCAGTAATAACCTTAATTGGTTTTAAAATTATTGGATTGTGACATATAGGACATTTCTGAATGCTCTCCAATTGTTAGACCGGCAAATCACTGATTCTTTAGTTATCTACATTACAAGCCTGATTCATTATGGGCCTTTTATACTGTTCTGGCCTTAAAGTGTGTACATGTGTAATTAAGAATCAAGTTGTTATGTTCATGGTATACAAACAGAGGAGTCAAATAAAAACAAATACTCTTTCAGGGAGCTTGCCATGTAACACCATATTTCTTAAAATCCAGAACCCTGAGACCCAAGAACCAAAAACAGAGTGAGGAAGAGAGAATGCTCTTCCCTAAGGCAGAGTGGTACAACTCAAGCCCCCTTTCTCCAGGCTGGCTCTTTGCAGACTGACTGCTGAAAAATCCAATTGTATGCTTCCCTACTGAGTCCCCTAACCTGTGAGCAGGCCCCCCAAAAAACCCTTGGAAATGTAATGTGGTATCATTATAAAATTATATGGATTGTATAAAATAAAATTATAATTAATTGTCTTCAGTAACCTCACAAGTCTTATTGGGTTAATTTTAAATGAAAATGAGCAACATTACTAGATACCAAGCATACGGCCCAGCCTTACAACCCTCATAAAGTGAGAGTATTGGCATAAAGGTTGCAGGATTATGCCCACAATGCAGCTTCAGCCTCTTATCATTCTAGAAGCAGCAAGGACAGCATTATTTGCGGCAAAGACAATGGAAGAGATACATTAGGCCAATATGCTGGGGCTGGATCTAGACTACTGATTTAGTATGAAATTTTCCCAATGCACCTGTTCCTATCAAACAGTATTTAAACTACAGTCACAGCTTTCTGTTTCTCATAGCTGCAGCTACTAATTTTTCTGAAATGTGCAAAACCCTAAAAAATGAAGACCTGTAATCGTAGATGAGAACAATTTCCAGCTGCTTTTTTAGTAGTTCTAGTAGGTTTGCTGAAGGGAAGTCAGTAATTGGTTGAGCCCGTAGGAACTGTGCTAAGCTGTTCTCAGTTGGAAATCATTCTTACATCCAGCCAGAGGATGGGAAACTCCACTAGTTGGCTATGTCTGTTTGGAGAATCTGAGTGCTGGATGGTAGCCACCATGATTGTCAACAGAAATATTGTTGGCTTCAGCAAACAGCCCTGAAAATGGGAAGAAAATTGTACACACAAGAGCCATTGCTGGGGGAGTAAAACATATCTCCTACTCTCGTGGCCAGAAGGAGGCTTTCATTACTTATTCTCACAGTTCCTGAGCTTGGTTCTGGTTCTATTGATACCAGATTTATACCAATGTACCTCCTTTGACATCAGTTAAGTGACTCCTGATTTACAATGGTGTAAATTATATCACAATCAGGCCCCTGGTCTCATCTACAGTGGTGTGGATTATGAACTATATAGGATGAACAATTCCACTGATTGGCCAAGTTTCCTGGCCACTGGGAGCTAAATGTCTGTCCATTGACTGGCATACACAAGAAATAAGACCACAAGTTATTAAGACACTTATTAAAATAAAAAAGAATGACTGAGTGGTTACAGAGTGGGAGGTATTAGATCAGCGAGAGGGTGCATCATTGAGAAACAGTCTCAGCTGCGTCAGAGTTCCAGTTGAAACAGCTAGAGTAGGTAGAGGGTAAAAATGACAAAGTTATTTTTGCTGCCCATTTCCCTGATGTTCTAGGAGATAATTTGGCCATTGGTGTAACTTAGAGCAGTCTCAGGATGTCTCTGAATTATGTCTGGGTGTAACAGGTCTCCAATATTCTAACCACATCCCCTCCAAACCCAATCACCACTCAGGGAGCTCCCTACACTAGGGGATTTTCCATGTAACTGCTTATGCCTTCTTTGCCACCAGCAAGTGTCACAAAGCAGCTTATCAGCTGGAAGGATCCAGTCACAGAAGTTGCATCACCTTGATCTTGACATTTGACACACAAGTGGGAGTCAAATGTAAGCCTCAATTTAGACACAACATTAAACCAATAAATGTGTATGACTGTAGGTGTGATAATTGCATCAGATTAAACATAAGGAGGTAGAATACAGATAAAAATTACAGCTAAGAACTTCTGCTAGAATTATAAAAGCATGTGGGAAGGAACAACTGAGATTAGCACCAAAGAGGAGTGAGGTGAAAATAAATGTATGAGGAATGTAATATTGTATAACTTGAAGACTTGGCAGCTAATTTTCAAGATTAGATACATTGTCTCAGAGCACTGATTTTCCCCATCTTATTGTGAAGAGACACAGCAGCCATGGTTTTTAAATGACAAGAATATAATATTATACATTTACATGGAAGGTGCTCAGATACTACAGCAGTGGTGGGCAACCTGCAGCCTGTCAGGGTAATCTGCTGGCGGGCCGCCAGACAGTTTGTTTACATTTGCATGGCTGCCCACAGCTCCCAGTGGCCACTGTTCGCCATTCCCAGCCAATGGGAGGTGCGGGAAGCAGCGGCTAGCATGTCCGAGGCCCGCACCATTTCCCGCACCTCCCATTGGCCGGGAACGGTGAACTGCGGCGGCTGTGCAAATCTCTGGCGGCCTGCCAGCAGATTACCCTGACAGGCCGCTGGTTACCCACCACTGTACTACAGTGATGGGTGGCAGCATAAAACTCTAAGGGATTGACTACATGGAGTTTTAATGTGCAGTGAGCGGGGGTGTGAATCTATGGTGCACTAGCTTGCAATGTGCAAACTGGTCATATGGACACTGCTACTACACTCTAGACGTTCCTTACTGAGCTTTGCTGTACTGCTGTACCGCCAGCAGATTACCCTGACGGGCTGCAGGTTGCCCACCACTGCTGTAGTATCTGAGCACCTTCCATGTAAATGTATAATATTATATTCTTGTCATTTACAAACCATGGCTGCTGTGTCTTTTAGTGCATTGTAGCAGGGTCCACACAGATAGTTAGTATGCAGCAAACTAGTGCACTGGCTTGCTGTGCCCTAAGTCTCTTTAGACCCCTGCATAGTCAAACCTTAAGACAGATATGTACAGTCATGTAAACAAGCCAGGGTCATCTGATTAGACTAGACAAGTCAGGCTATGCAATGGTTCTCAAACTTTTTTACTGGTGACCCCTTTCACATAGCAAGCCTCTGCGTGTGACCCCCCTTATAAATTAAAAACACTTTTTTATATATTTAACACCATTATAAATGCTGGAGGCAAAGCGGGGTTTGGGGTGGAGGCTGACAGCTCGGGACCCCCATGTAATAATCTCATGACCCCCTGAGGGGTCCCAACCCAGAGTTTGAGAACCCCTGGGCTATAGTATGCATAGGCTTGGGAAATGTCCATATACGGGCACTAAATATGTAATATTTAAACAGATTTGAAGGTTTTAAAGGAAGTTCTTGCTGTAAAGGTGTAAAGATGCTTTTATACTATCATACATGTTTAGAAGACTGATGTACATATTTATATTTATCATATTATAGTTTATATAGATAGAATTATTACAGATGCAGACTTCAGATGGGAACAGGCTGCAGAATGGCCCATCTAGATAAGCAGATGCATAGCTCAATCTTCAAATCAGCATATGTCAATAGCCCTTAACCAGTCCTATTCTGCAATGGGGTCTAAAGTTTCTATACCCTCTTCAGAGTTTCTTCTGCAGCTCTGTCTGATTACATCAGGCTTCCCTAAACATTATCTATTAGATCATGAAAGAGATATATTTGGAGAAATGTTCATGTGTGTGTAAAATTACAAAAAGAGGATGAAAGAAAATGGAGTGGATAGAAAAACAGAAACTAGAATGGATACAAAAAGGAAAGGATTGCGAAGTTGTAAAGAAAACATGGAATTGGAAAAAACAGATAGTGGAAAAAACAGCTGGAATATAAAATATTTACATTAAATCTTAAAGAAATCAGAATTTAGTCTGGTTCAGTGATGAAGATTAGCAATAATTGTCTTTAGGATTGAAGAGTCCTCTGTTATCAAATTTCTGTTCCCCATGTAGGTATTTAGAGACTGTACTTACCTACCAAGAGACCAAAAAATGGAAGAATACGTGAAAGTCTACCACCTCTCCTTTACTACTGTTATAGACACTGTATCACCAAAGCACTCTATTTGGACAGTTAGAAAGATCACCCTTTTCAAATAACCTGACACCAAAAAAGCAGGAAAGATGACAACTGAAGCACTGAGGGCAGACAATGTGATCAGACTCAGACATTAAAAGAATTTCTACAAATCAATACCACTGTCATTGAGGAAGCAAAGATACCCTACCTTTCTCCTTCCATAGAGGCAGCTAAATCACATACTGTTGATCCAGAGAAGATCATCAGTGGCTTTGTCAATCCAGACAAATCTCCAGTCTGCCGCATCTTCCATTAGAAGGAACTACCATCTTATTTCACAGAAAAGATTATCTGCATTCAGCATGGTCTCATAGGCTATCAAGATAATCAAAACACAACATCTTCCAAGAGTTTAACCCGTGTAGTGGTGATAGACTCAGCAATGGCAATTAGTGCCAACATATGCGATTTTGATATCTGCCCTCCTGGAAGGCAAAAGAACAGAGAATCCCAAGACTTGTAGTAACAGAGGGTGTCTGCATTGATAAGGGGAATCTACTACCCACCCTAAAACATGCAATAGTCCAACCAGTAATAAAGAAAGAATCACTTGATGCTAGAGAGCTCACAAACCTATCGTCTGGTGACTAAGCTCCCTCTCCTACTTGAGAAGCTAGTAAAAAAAAAGTCTCCAATGCCAGCTGCCAGTATCCTGGACCTCTCATTTAGGCTTTAGACCAAGCCACAGTACTGAGACAGCACTTGATGCTCTGGTGGATGACCTCATTCTGTCCATAAACAGAGAAAGTATATCCATACTCCTCCCATTGGACTTCTCTGTATCATCTGATACTGTTGATCACCAAATACTCCTGTCTCAAGAAGCAAGTTTAAACAGAAAGACCCTAAAATAGCTCTGGTCCTTCTTCCTAGGCCAAATGCAGAGGTTCATATGGATGACTGTTCCTCCACCGCCAAAGTCCTATGGGGCTCCATCCTCTCCTCCGTCTTGTTCATCTTTTACATCAAAGCCAAGTAGCACCGCCACCCAGCTTTCTCAATGCCTAGCCAAAATCAGCACCTGGAAGAAGAGCAACTGAGTAAAGCTAGATGCAAAAAAAGATTGTGATGATGCTGGTAGGAAAAAGGTAAGAACTTGCTTCCTCTATATTCCTCTAACATTAAAAAATTTTGAGGGCAGGTGCTCTCAAAAATGAGGAAGTTGATCTGCAGCCTTGGAGGCCTTTTGGAACATGAACTGCTCTTAAGAATTTCTGCTTAATTGGTACTGTTCAGGAGCTACAGTAGATGTCACTTTCTGAAGACGCAGAGGCTATTGTAAACAGAAACATTGAAAGATAAAGGTTCCAGGGGAACTCCTTGAATAATCACACTGGAACCCTGGAGCAAGGAACAGACAAAATATTCCCAGGTGTCACAACATTTCAAGGCTGTTGGATTGTCTGAAGGAAACTCACTATTAATAAGACCTAATAAAACTAGATCTGTTAACCAGAGCTAATGAGTGATCAATATGCATTTTAAAGTGCTATTCCCCTATGTGATTCATAGGAAGCGTACAAGAACATACCCACATATAAACTGATTCCTTACAGCCATGCACCTTGTACAGTAATTTACGTATGCAAAGTGGATGTAAAAGCATTGGTAAAATGAAGCAGCAGAACTTTACATATGCTTTGCCCCAGTGTAAATTCCTACACAAGATGCAAAGCAGTGGAGAATCAGGCCCCTGCAATCTGATGGTCTAATACTATGAAGGGATGAGCACTGACTTCACTGGAAACAGTGGATATTCAGCACTTTGCAGGATCTAACCTTAGGAAAGTAACAAATAATTATAAGTTTCATATTTAAGATTTGAGGATGGCATTTATATTCCTTTTCATAATATGAGTTCCAAGGCTGCAATCACATAAACTTGTCCACATCCCTGCACCCATGTGGAGCCCACTGAATTAAATGGGTGTCTGCCATCCCATTCCTAAACGTTTCTTCTGGTGGGGAAAGAAGCATGGGTGAAAGGATCTCTGCTAGCAGGTATGGCTGAATGAGCAGGGCCTAGATTTCTACAGCAGTTTCACCAGATCTTTCAGAGAGCTTGAGTGATGCAGTTAAATGTTTAAGATCTTTTATTTGTATGAATAATCCAGATGGTACCATGTATAATCCAGAATGATGGTATGAGGCATTTTTCACCAGAATGATTCCATGCTTCACCTAATGACATCTTGGAAATAGACCTCAGTTTCTTCTCTTGCCCACCACGAGGTGCCAACTGGCCACTTGCACCAATGTTATGTGCCGGTAGCAAGAGAACAAGGGTACTGAATTCTTGGACAGCTCAGATAGCTTCTCCTTCCAAAACAAAGTGTAATGGTTACTTTTGGCTTTCTTAAACAAATTAAGATTTTAATAACCCAGAGCAGAACTGGTCAAACAATATTCAATGAACTGTGCATTTTTATATATACAAATTTGATCTTGTTATTATTCACCCAGTTTCTACAACATCACTATTTACAAATAAATGTGAATTTCAAGAAATGAAATAAAATAGAATAATCACAATTTCATTATTCACCCAGCTCTGCTCTGGATTATTAAAATCTTAATATGGAAATCATTCGAGTGAAAATGCCTTGGAAGTAACTGGTATCCTCTGGATTATAATGCACCACAGTCTGGATCCTTTATGAGTTCAGAATGAAATTGATAAGGCTCTATGCTGCTGCATGCAAAGCTAATTAGAGGATATGGGCCTCATGTAATAAACTGTTAGAAACAACCAACCAACAGAAACAAAATAATGTGAATTTTTGGGGATTATAATTAATCTACTCTGCAGCTGCATTTTGCAATACTTTTTTGTTCAGTTTTAGTACATTGATTACATACTTTATAATCAATGTAAAGCAGTGGCAATTATAATTACAAGAGTATTGGATTTAATATATCTTGTCCTTCTATACAGATAGCTACTGTTGTAAACATGTTATCTGAATATTTGTAACCTTAATTGTAACAAGAATTCTATACATTGAGTAATTGATCTTTGGGTCGGTCCTTTCATTACCTCAGCCTGATTAAACATCCTTTTATTATTTTTTGTTGCAGCTCACATCTGACCATAATGCACAAAATATAAATTGGCACTTCAGATGGCCGCAGCTGCTGTTTTATATCTTGATAGCCCCAATCATTTTCCACAGGAATACTTGATAACTCTGAAAAACCACAGTAATACAATGCCATATCCTAGGCTTTTAGCTTTTTGTTTTGCTGTAACATAGATGCTTCATTTTCTATCTTTTAAACTACAGAAATAATTTCCTATTCTTTCAAAGCTTCCTTATTTAGTCTAATGCTACAAATACCTTGATGTATATAGATCTCCCATAATGCACAGTTGATTGAAAGACTATTTTTAAAAGAAAATATGAGATACCATGTAGTGTCTATTACAATCTTACAGATCCTGACCATCAGGAGAAAATGGAAGGAGGAGGATGCTGGAGTGAAGAAAGGGGAGCCAGAAAGACAGGGCTCTTATCACAGGGAGGAGAAGTAAGAGGATGTTGTCCATGGAAATGAGAAGTAAGAGGGAACTAAAAGGGAATGCTGGCACTGGGGAGGAGAAGAGGGATTCTGGTCAGGTGGGGAAAAAGTGAAGATGGGATTGGCACCAGCAGGAAAGATGGTGGCAAGTGAGGAGTGGGAAGGATGATGGTACTGGAAAAGGTGAGGTCAGGAGGACACATGTCCTGGAAGTCACCTATAACATACTGTACATAATAGCTGTCACATGGCAGCAGCCATAGTAGCCAAGATTAATGGGGTTTGGTTGTTTATGTCATTAGGATTAAAAAGTTATCAAGAGGCTGATATTAATCAGGATCTGCATTTTGGATCTGCGTTCAGCCTCTTGTTGCCCTGTCCCTTAAGGCCAGTAGTTAGAACTAAGTGTAGAATAAGTTAAAACATCTCAAGAACAACTCAGCTCTGAAATAAGCTGTCCACCATGCCCCATCTGAACTAGCCCTGGTCTTTTGACCTTCAGGGCATGCTGTAATGCACATCTGTTTGCACATACTGCTGCACAGAGTTGGCATTTGATGGGGGTAAGATCAGCATAGTAAAAGGAAGTTGTGTGTTTGGGAGGTGGTTCAGTTCTGTTGGCTATTGGGCGGGAAAGAAGGGGTGGTAAGTTAATAATTACTTATTTTCCTTTTCCCCCTTAATTTGTATTAAGGAACTAAAGATTTGGAAAGGTGGCTCTTTAGATTTTTGTATATTTTCAAAAAAGTGTATCAATGAGTACAAAGACATGTACCCTGCTGAGAGCTCTTCCTGGCCCTAACTCCCATTAACATTAATGGATTTGGGGCCTGATCCAAAACCCATTAGAGTCAATAGGAGTTTTGCTATTTACCCCCAATGAACTTTGGATCAGGATCTATATTAAGATATAGGATTATAAACAAAATAAAATAAAGTCTGTCTAGTTATCAAAAGACTGTTTTTAAAGAAGTGTTTTTTCCTTTAAATGAACTTAGACTTTAGTAAATGAATAGTAATCATACGTGTAAGATCATTCTTGAGAGGGCAAAATGACAGCTCAGCATAGCAAGACTATGAACTTTCCAGATAATGTTTGGAATTAAAAAGAGTTGTGCATTCTATTAGCTGCACATGTTCTATTCTTAGTAAACTATCAGTACTCAGCAAAGCAAACCTTTACATTCAAAGGAACCTATTTGTGATGCTCAGAACAGCAGATGTTCATGTGCGATTACATTAACAATGAGATTTAAAAGTGGAGGGATAGTCATTTGTATCATATTCTGTGCACTGATCATCTACATCCACTTAGTTTGCCTAGAACTAAATGAAATTAGAAGAGCTTCCCGGGGAACAATTTGCCCTTGCACAGTGAAGAGAGGTAAAGCCATGATGATGAGGCACTATCTAGAGTTTATACATGTAGTGTTCAGTTTGGACTTAGAGATGGAAGCCAACAGACATCAGTTACAGAGAGGACTTTAAATACACTACTACTTACAAGCAGAAATAATAATAATACTGTCATAGACCTGATGTTAAGAGTCATTTGATTTAGAAGTGTCCACTACTGTACAGGCTTAGGAATCTATTGATTATATATTTACATTTTGACAGACAATTAAAAAGGCTAGAAAAGGTGCTTTTTGTATATACTGTTATAAATATAAATAAATAAAATAAGTATTCATTTGGCAGGGCTAATTTCCTTCTAATATTTGTTTGTTACATAGAACTAGTGCTTGCAAACTCATAAAACCTTCAAGAAAATAGAACGGATATATGCAAAATCCCCATTAAACTTCTTTTGCTCCACTTGCCTAGACCTTAATACCTAACAATCCATTCTCCTGAATTGTAGCAGAATTGATTTTATTTTCCCTGGTAAAGGAAATCAGATCTAGCCTTGAATATTTCCAGTGACAGTGAGATCACAACCATGCTTGGCAGTTTACTGTAGTTGCAAAGTATTCTTATATTTAACATGCCAAATTCTGCTCAGACGCACTACTTTAAATCCAGAGTAACACCACTGAAGTCAGCAAAGTCATGCTGGATTTAAAGTAGTGGAAGAGAGCAGACTTGGTAAAGTGTTTTTCTCCTATTCAGCGAAATACTCCCCAAAGCATCTTAAACCTATTTTCATTCCAACTCCAATGCCTGCTGAGAAAATCTGCTAGAACACCTTCCTCTTGTGATACCTTATTCAGTACCAGACATGTTTTGAAAGTGTACACAATTTTTCACTCCTTCCTGTTAGTATATAATTAAATGCCTTACTTGCGTGCTAAGTGCTTATCTTACCCCCTGTACTTTAGTAACTGAGCCCCTCACAATCTTAAATGCATTTATCTTCATAATACCCATGTGAAATATATAAGCACTATTATCCCCAATTTGACACATGGGGAACTGAAGCACAAAGAGACTAAGCGACTTGCCCAACATTGCACAGGAAGTTGGTGGCAGAGCCAGGACTTGAACCCACATAATACTTAGTCCTGTCACGAGTGCCAGGGACTGGTCTAAATGACCTCTTGAGGTCTCTTCCAGTCCTACAATTCTATCTCCTGATAGGCAGGCTAGTACCCTAACAACTTCACCAGCCATTCTCTCTTTCTGGAAATATGTGCAGTATTAACAAAACTGATTATTCTTGACTGAGAAAACAAATCTCGTTATATATCGAAACTTTACCAAAAGTTTCATGAGCTCTTCCACTTTATATTTGCCTTTTGTTGATAAGAATGACTTAATCTCATGAAACAAGGTAGGTAAGATAATATCTTTTATTGGATCAACAGAAATTGGTCCAATAAAAGATATTATCTTGCCCACCTTGTCTCTAATATCCTGGGACCAACATGGCTACAACACAATGATCAAGTGAAGCAATTTATTGAGACAAATTAACAGCTAAGTTTCATGTATAAACTTAAATTTATACAGAAAAATATATGTTGGTCCTTTATTTTATTAGTGAGAGGGAAGGAATTACATTTCTGCTCATTCAGTTTTGAGCTTTCAATTGGGACCAGCCCTTGGGGGGGTGGGGGAAGAGGGAGGGAGGGATCTCTCTTCTGTGGGTAGAGGGGAATTAAGTCACTGTGCTGAATGGAAAGAAAATTCCACAGAGAAATGGTGATTTCTTTAAGCTGAACTTCTATTTTGAGAAGGAACTATAAAAATATTGTGGGAGCCTTCATTTATTGTAACTAAAGGAACCCATATCAAGTTTAAGTTTAGTGTTATTTTCTTAAGTGCCCCCATTTGACCCACAAAGATGTGAAAGTCAAACTGTGAGCTAATCTTTCTGGCTTGTACTTCATCATCATCAGTAACAAGCATTATGTGGGCCACATTCTGCATTCAGTTATGACTATACAATCTTCATAGTCTTCACTTCTGACAGCAGCATAATATGGCTCTGCAATAATTCAGTTGATAATACCTGAACCAGAATAGACTCCTGCTCTACTGAATTAGCTCTGCAGGTCTAATAGATGTAAAAAGTAGTTTTTAAAAAAGCCAACTTATTCTTGTCATCATAATAAACAGATGTAAGTTTGAATTTATACTGCTCAAGCAGATCTGTGAAGGAGCATTTGTACATAACCTTTTTTTCAGGATAGCTTCACTTCAAATAGTTCAAACATGAATGACTTCTCTATAAACCATTCTCCTCCTTGCACAAAGATCACTATAGAAAATGCAATAGAGAGAAATTGAATACTGCTATCCTAAGCCCCTTTTGGCTGTTTAAAGGTTCAGTTCACAGTCCCAAATGTGTTTCTGGAAGGAGGAAGTCAACCTACAAATATTTCCTCTTTCTTGAAAAAAGTTTGTCAAGATGTTGGCATTGTTTATTAAGACTGAATGTCTCATTGCACAACCTAGTAGTAAGCTATTTACCATAGAGTACATGGAGAACTGAAAAAAGATTCCTAATACACATGTCAAAGTGTCAGATGGCCATATTATGGCTGTTAGGGGAATCCTGAGGCCTTGACAAATTTAATTATCATTCCCAAGTGTAGATTCATATGTTCCTCTCTGGAATAGAGAACATTTAAAGGTTATTTGTGAAATTAACATGCGGTGTAGATACCATCACCAATCTACAGCACAAGAAGTACAAAGTTATGCTTTCCTGCTAAACCTGAAAGAAAAAAAACATCTAAAAGAACAGTGAGGTAATAAAACCTGACAAATTGACAATAGGAGAAAATTTATCATAGAAAAATCTAATAATGGCTCCTAGCACTTTTTAATCACAGCTACTGAACTGTTGCATCCCAAGGAACAACGCTTGTTTTAATTATTTATTGGGAGTTGATGGTTTATTTGGAAGAAAATACAATTACATCCTGACACTTTAATCATTATCAGTTTTTTTGTTCCCTTGCTACTGCTAAGAGGAAGGTTACCTTCCTATGGAAATTCTGACATTTCTATAATAGGTTTTGTGAATCTTCCAAGAGACTATAAAGTATCCATATTATTAAATTTGTGCAAAAATTGGAGTTAAGATATTATTAAGATTGATAGCTAATAACACTAAAATACTGAACCTCAAGCTTAGATTAAATTTATTTTCTCCTTTAAAGGACTGTTGGATAAATAGAGTACGTTCTTTCAGTTTGCAACTCTCCTACTCTCCTCAACGCATTTTGTAGAGTTTTAACACTATCTCCCATAGGAGATGAAATAAAGCACCACTCCTTAACAAGTTAGGTCCCATCCAAATAGAACTCATATCTAATTCCAATGAGCAGAAAGGGTAAAAGAAAAACAGAAAAATCAGACTTCTAGAATGAACTTCTTCCCCTCCTGAAGTCCATGGGAGTTTTATCACTGACTTCAGTGGGACTAAGATTTCACCCTTAGAGTTCAAGGTTCATTCTTGGCAATTAACACTTGAAACTGGTTGGAAAATAGGAAAATTAAATTTCTGGAAATTTAGTGAAAAGTGTATCAACCAGCTCCACTATCAATAAGGTATTCATAAGAGCAGGGCCAATTAAGTCAACCCTACAGCTGCAGGAGCCTCTCCATCACATAACTCCATTCCATCAGAGACAGGTCCCATCAGCTTCTTTAGCATGTTGGGTGGATGTCAAGGGATAGGCCACTGTGAATTTAAAGCACAGCAACTTTTTGCTTTCTGCTCTGATTTCATGGCACATGACTCCCTCAGGTCACTAACTCAGCAGCTTGCTGTTGGGCAACATCAAAGAACTGGCTTCTATCACTGGCACAACACCTCCAGCTTCTTGCACTTATGCATAGGCCTAGATTTCTGTGAAGTCTCTGGCTTACCATCCCGAGCTTACTGAGATGATGCCTAAGCACAGGGCTTTGTAAAGTCACTGGCTCAAAAACACTAACTTGCTAGATTCTGTCAGGTTATTGGCTCAACCATAAAGCTATGTAAAGTCCTTGCCTAGTTAATACAGCAATTCTCACAAAAGGACAAACTCTGCTACTTCCCTCCATCAACACAGAAGGCCATAAATAAAGCAGAACTGCTGCCGTTCTACTGAGCAAGACATGCTGTGGAAAGCTCATGCAGAAGGCAGTCTTGAAAAAGCAACAGAAAAAATGAGCTAAGTGATGCAGCAGAGGCTCAATGATGGGACAAGGTACTGGCCAGTTGATCAGCCACTACACAATCACATACTTAAACTCCCCATGGAGGAGATATAGTGGGTCCCAAGTTCTATTAGAGCTATAGCTAGCAGCAGCACCTGTGCAGTCACTCCATACTAGCTGACAGATAGCTCCCCAGCTATCCTTACAAATTCAGTCTTTACACAGATAGATGAAGCAGCATTTGGCGACAGTTTACAGTAATCAACATCAAAGGAAAAAGACCATTAACAGACAATATCTTTCTAAAAAATGTCCAAAGCAAATCAGATTTACAAAGATACAGAATGAGGGACTGGCTGTTGTTATTGTCACAGATATGACTTTAACTTTCACTATAAACTCAAACTGCACCCAAACCAAACCTTTCTCAAGGTGCAAAAAAAGTCAGGTTAACATTATTTTCATATACCTGTACACTTCATGGCTCTAGGCAAGTACAAAAGCAGAAATACCAATATACCATTAGAGAGGCTGTTCTTTTGGAATTTCTAGCCCAATGAGAAGCAGGAAGTGCACTCAAACACCACAGTGATATAAATGCATATATAGCTATTCATGAGTGAGCCTGTTCTGAGATTTTGAACCCAGTTTTTCATATTCAACTGAATTGGAGAGTTCAAGTAAACATTCAAACATTTGAATGCTTATCCATACTAAACCCAACAATCTCCTTATTAAATCAAATCCAAACCCTGAGTCATTAAACGTTCACCCTCACTACCAACAAGTTAGATAGTCAAGGTAAGTAAAATGTATCAGTGATCACCCAAACTCACGTGGCCCAGATGTTCAGACAATGCCTAGTCTCACCAAAAGTGATCTTGCTTTGAACTGTAGACAAACAATAAATAGAGCCACTGTTCGCTCTGCTCCCTTTAAATCCAGTTCCTATAGTTCAGAGGAAATGCACAAATCTGAGTATTTCCAACTGTCTGATAAAAAACACAGATGCCCATGCATTGCCACCCAATATACACGGTTAAAAAAACTGACTTAAAATATGTTCTACTAATATTGAAGTGGCAATAGTAGTTTGAAGGGAAGAATGTACTTGACCAAATTATCCCCCACAGCTCATAAACACCTCACTATGTGCCCTTGGAGTTCATCCATGCTGTGGGAGACATTTATTGACTTTAATTTGCTCTTCTAGTGCCAAAACACACCAAGGTTAATGCAGTCATTCAACAACTTTGACGAAATCAGGAAAATGTTTGACTGAAAAATGTACAGTTCAACTAACCGAGCATCAAACTGCCTTAAGCAAGTTGGTCCAGAATGGTTTTCAAGTGTCACAGTTAGTAAACCCACTATAATGACAATTCCATTCTTCATATACCTTAAGAGCTTGATCCTGTAAGGTGCTAAGCATCCACAAATACCCTTAAACATAAATGGATTTGAGGGGGCTCAGAACCACAAAGGAAATGTTCAGCACCCTGCTGGATCGGTAAAGTGATATATAGATTGATCCTTTATTCAGAGGCTCCTAACTATGTCATTATCTTGAATTTTATTTTTGCATTTTCTATCAATAGGCCTTAGATCACCTATTCCCTTGGGTTTTGAAAGACTGCTTTGCTTCTTAAAACGAGAGACAAATATGCAGCATACAAAGTAAACAGTTCAATACCAGATTAGCAAGATGAATATATGGTTTTTCTAGAAATTTTATAAACACATCATTACTGAACACAAATATCTATGGGAGTTAGCGTTTGACCTCAAGTCCAAAATAAATTTGATTTCTTCATCATTTCAAGCAGAATAAAGGATTATTTTCTGTAGACAGTGGAGGTTTCTGCCCTTGGGTAGAGTGCCCTTTCTGATGTCCCTTAAGTACTTTTGACTACTCTCCAACCCTAGCTACTGTACTTCTTCAGCCATCTCATCTTTGCAGCCCTAATCCAAAGGGGGGATTCTAACCCCTGATCTGGCCCCTATATGCTATTCCAGCAGTGCAGAACATATGTAAAGAGTGTAAAGTCCCCCCCCCCCAAACAGATAGTGTGTGTGTCAGTGATGGAGCTGGAGGCAGAGGCGAGCTGGGCCATATTGTACACACTAAGGCCATTCTGGCTTATGCCACAAGCCAGAGGCAGCACCAAGGCACCAGCTGTAACTCAGAATCACCTTCAGGGGTTCGCAACTTATGTCAGCACCTCTTTTTGGTCCCCAAAGAAGCCCAGTTGGCACATGTTGGCACCTTTGTTGGGGGGGTTAGCAAAGAATCAAAGGACTGCTTGGACTTGGTACATGAGTTGCTCTCTCCTCACCTCCTTTCTCCAGGTCAAGTTTGAGGTAATTAGTGTTAAAATGTGAGGAATCTTACACTTCATCTCTCTGTGCTCCATCAATTCTATGCATAAAGGGCACCTCTCACAATCATTACATTCACATGCACAAACACACACAGCTATATAGGGGGAATTAAGAGGGGCTCACGTTTCAATGACTCATTTTCAAAGCTGTCAAGTTGTTTTAGCACAGCCTTTATAAACATGTACTGTTGATTAGCTCTGCATTCTTTAAAAAAAAAAAAAGATAAAACTTTGTTATTGATTAAATTTGCCTTAAGGATAGATGACTTCCCAATGGCCTTTACAAGGTTCTTTCTTCCGAAGAAAAGAATGTTCTTTAGCACAATCAAAACCTGCATTTGAAGACATGAGTTGTAATGTACTGCAGGGTCTCAGTGGAAATCTCTTAAAAATCAAAATTGTCATTTTTGATCCCATTTATTTAGTCATATAAAGCTTGCCTTCAGAGCTCTGTAAATCCATTATCAGGGACTTATTTTATCTCTGACTTCCATTTTTCACACTGCTTCCATTTTAAAAGATGGCTTTATGATCTGCATTTCTATTCCTGCTCTCATTAGACAAAACAATCTTGTCAGATGTAGGGAACTTATAACTGTCTGCTTTTTGTATTTCTAAGCCATCAGCTTCTGGAATGATGCAGCAGAGCTTGTGAAACAGACATACAGTATAATAAAAAAAATCCTGACTTTGCAAAGACAACCTATTTCTAAAATAAATATTAGTATTGTACAATGCATAATGTAAACCATTACATCTTATTCCAGCAAATATTGATACACATCTGTTTGCCTGATTTAGATGAAAGATTCTCATGTAAAGCTATTTTTCTCTATTTGCTAATGCACTAACATTAAAAATATTTAAGCTTATTCCAACTGAATAGTTTAAAATGCACTAAAACATTAAAAATATTTAAGCTTATTCCAACTGAATAGTTTAAAATATCTAGGTCACACACCTGCATACTATTCCCCTTAATTACATAGCTTTAGTTGATTCAAGCTGTAAGAATACATTCTGTCATAATCGTAAAAGTAAACTGTTGGGAAAAAAAATGCATTAATTAACACGAGTGAATAAAGCTTCACAATCAAATTTAAGATTAAATTTTAAACCCTTTAACTTGAAATCAGAATAACAGAACTGTATAGGAAAAAACAGGGGAATGCAAAATCCATTTCTTGCAATTTGTTATTGGCTTTCTATTAACAAATTATATAAGACTTATGGACTAAAAACCAAGCAGAGAAGTGCTTCCTGAACACCATAAAATAGAATACACTGAGAGAATCTGGTTTTCATCATCAATGAAGTTTTAAAATTTAATATCTTCCAATACCTAAAATCATAGATACAAAACAATCCAATAATTAACATAAGCAACAATTAAAGAGTGAACTGAATACTAAGTGGTATATTAAAAAGTGAAGTTATAGAAAGCATTTACACAACTGCAATAAAATTGCAATTTAGAAAGATTGTCTCTCTTCAAAATATAGCATAGAAACCAACATAAGCCTAGATATTGAAAGGCAGGATCATGAGCTAATAGTGGTAAAATCCCACCCTAACCCTTATCTACAATTAAGGTTGATTTGACAAAAAATAATATTTTGAATATATTGGCCCATCATCAAGAAATGGAGGTGAGGAGTAAGAGAGAAATATTGGAGCAGTAAAACTGCACACACTTTGGAAATGCCACCCTGTTCACTTGAGAGGTGGGGTAATAGTTGGACATTCATTATTGCCAGCTACTTTTAAAAACACAAGTTTAGGTGAAACAAGCAAAAATATTCCTACTATAAGAATTATTGGTTGTCAACTGAATAATCTTGCAGAGGAAATTCCTTGGCCACATGATCACAGCGTGCTGGTAGAGCAACTTTAGGTATGAGTCCTACAATGAAGCCTGGACAGTTGGATCCGTGTTCACGTAGAGTACTTTGCAGGTTTCAGAATGAAATGAATTACTGTAACTAGTTTTCAACTAAAATAGCTACTGAGTGATCATATACTTCTATAGAGAATATTACTCGTCTTCTAAGCTGACCCACACAGACTCCATTAGTTTACTAAAAACATATACACATTTGAAGAGAAAAATCAAAAACTGTTCACAAGGCATGTAATCAGTCAATGCCATTGCTTTTCTTTGTTCTTCTTCTGCACACCCCATTTGGTGTATGCTGTCTGTTTGGCTTTTAAGATTTACACAGCAGGGAACTTGCCTTTTTTAATCTATCTGTACAACATATACACATGGTGAGTCTGCTGGATGTTGATAATATAATCAGCTAAAAATAACTAAACAGATGACTTAATATAATGATCATATTGTGTGTTAACAAGTTTAATGTATAAATGTCAATCAATGATAATGGGCAAGATTCTTGACTGTAACAAGATGTGTGTTGCAGGAAAGAAGGAAGGGGCAGCTGGTTACATCTCCATGATTCTCAAGCCACTCTGGCCCTGTTGTAAAATAGAGTGGACCGAAGTCCACTAATTTATGACAGCTGGCCATGTTCCATAAGGGGCCATTTGCCAGCTGAGAATTGGTATAGGGAAACAGCCATTCCCTGCCCCAATAAGCCTCCTTATGCCAGGAGTAGAAGCCAACTCCATTGTCTTCATGGTAGCTGAGAATTCTCTCCTCTAGGGAATTTTTAACTGGCCAATTGAGTTCGGATCAATCTGTTTACAAGACTACCCCAGAAACCTGGTCACAAGACAAGTCCCTGCTCCCAGTCTTTGAACATCACCTCACTGACTCCTTGATAGTCTACCGGGAAGGATGTGTAAGGTCTGCAGTTCTGAACACTGGATGTTGCATACATATCCCAAAAGTCACAAACCTAAAAAAGCTCCTGTTCAGAACTGAGGTTCTATGAAATAATTAATGGTACAGTATAGTAGAGAAGCCAAAAATATTGACCATCTCTTTAAACAAGAAGCAGAAATCTATGAAACTGAAAGGCAACATATTTTAATGAATAAAAGAAAGTTGTTATGCAGTGAATGGGGAATTACAAAAAATTATTGAAGCAAATAGTTTACCAGGATTCAAGAATCAATCTGACATATATAGCCACAAGAATAATATTTGAAACCACATTAACTAGAGCAGATTATAAAGAAAAATCAGTCCTCATATTTCAAGGATGTTGCCTGCTTGGATGAGAAAGGAGTTATTTCCTCCATTATATCAAATTGCATAAATGTTCAGGTGCTTTATTGGTGGGGCTTCTGTTCATTTGAAAAAAATCTTATTGGCCACTGCTGGAAAGAGGTACATTGTGTAACATGACAGATAATATAGTTCATATTATTGTCATACTAGGCTTTTCATAGTATCAAAGCAAAGAGAAAGTGCCATTAGGTCACCTACTCAGTTTTTCTGCCAATAACTGAGTGTCCATATGCTGCCTTTTGTTGGTCTGTGTGAGTGGACCCAAATTCCCTGTAAGCTGTGCAGCCGCACAGCAGCCTATTTAATGCCAGGCAGGTGCTCAGGGAACTCGCCAGGGGACCTGCCACGGCTGGGGCGGCCGAGACCCGCTGTGGCCGACACCCCTCCGCTGGCCCCAATTCTGCTGCGACCCAGCCCTGCTGCAGCCAAGGTGCCGCGACACAGTCCAGACCAGACCCACGAGTGGCCAGGGTGCCCCTCCCCCAGCCTGAACCCAGCTCCCCTCAGACCTGCTGGGGACAGGGAAGGGGCACCTATCCTGCAGCCCCAGATCTGCCACGGTGGGGAGAGGCACCTTTCCCCCCCAGCCCAGGTGCTGCTGCAGGGAGAGATAGCTGGGGGTAGTCCTCTCTCCTCACCGTAGCCCCAGAGCACCCTCCTGCATCCCAAACCCCTCATCCCCAGCCCCACCCCAGAGCTTGCACCCCCAGCCAAAGCCCTCACACCCCTGCATTCCAACCCTCTGCCCCAGCCCTGAGCCCCTCATCCCTGGCCCCACTCCAGAACCTGCATCGCCAGCCAGAGCCCGCACACCCCTGCACCCCAACCCTCTGCCCCAGCCCTGAGCCCACTCCCACACTCCGAACCCTTTGGCTCCATCCCCACCACATGAATTTTGTTATGTGCACCAATATGGAGGTGATATGTCACACATCACCTCCATTTTGGTGCACATAACAAAATTCATTCCACACATGGGTGGGAAAAATTAGAGGGAACACTGGTGGACACCTGCACCAATGGGGAACCTCACTGTCTTTAACTGGACAAGATCCAGATCATATTGCAGGATCAGGGCCATAGCATTCATTAATCAAGTCATGGCACTTGTGGGATGGTCATACAGGGCATGAGCCAATGCCCATGGAAATCTTTCTACCCACAAATGAGCCCACAGCCAGCCAAACTTAAAGGAGCTGCAATGTCAGGCTTTGTTTCCTGAAGAGTAGGATAGTAGAAATCTCTCCCACACATTAAAGTTCAAACACACCAGAGCTAAACTGTCTCCCAAGTGTTCTTTTAGAGGAGGATCCTATTCTCCAACACTAATGTAGTTCTTTTGGCAGCCATTTGGTGAGGAAGGAGACTCTTCAAAACCTAGCGGAGACCTAGACAAATAAAGTAATTAGAGCTAGGCAAACAATGGATTTTTTTATTTGATTTGCTGGCAATTCTGAAAAAATGGGGGGGAAATGGTTTTGGTTTGAACATAAAACTATTTTTTCCTGACATTTTCAGCAAATCAAAAAGTAAAAATAAAACATTGTTTCAAGTGAGCATATTTTAACATTTTAAAAAATGAAATAAAATTACAGGACATTTCAAAGCAAAGTTATTTCAGATTTAAAAAAAAATCAGAATTTTTGTTTTAAAAAAATTTGAAATAATCCCAAGGAGGACAGGACCTGTTTTCCAGAGGCACTTCAAATTTAGCCCAAACTGGCAGAAATCTCATGAGACCAGTCTACAATCCCTTATGCTTAACAGCTTCTTCTGCTGCAACTTTTATATAGTTTGGATATGGGAGCTACCTCCATACAAGCCAACAGAGCCTGAGTATCTGAAGTGTATAAACTTTTACCTTGAATTTACCTTCACATTAATGCATCTGTGTTTGCAGAATGAAACATCTGGAACAACCTCAGGCAGATTTTCGAAGTGTGATGGCCCATATGGAAGAACAAATGCCATCAGGGAAAAATACAGTCTCTTGTTATTGTTTTTTTTTTGTTTTAAAAGTAGTTAAAGGAGAAGTTAGCCATTCTGAAAAGGTATTTCTAAGATTCTATCACTAGCAGTCTGCTTTTGCAGATATTCTATAGCTTGTGGCATGAAACACAGGAGTGCTTCTTCCCCAGCTTATTCATCTGACCTGGGATAGGGGCTGCAAAGATTAAGAGCTCCTTGTCACAAGACAGGGCTCACTATCGACCTATTCCAGTGGTTACTATTATATTGTATATTCTCAAACTGAAGATGAAGTCAAAAATTTGAGAAAGAGGTAACTGAAAAATGGAAAGGAAAATGTCCATTAAGCCCATATTCCAAGCAGGTACAACATGTGTGCCCACAAAATGTGCAGTTGTACCAACCCAAAACCAAAAAAGCCCACTAAATTTCTACCTTTTTTCACACACACTGGTATCTCTTTGTGCACATCAGGTGTCTAACAGAAAAGGATAAGATTTTTTAATGGGTAATTAAAAATAGACTAATTTATATCTAGGCACTGAAAAAATAAGTGGCTTGAATTTCAAAAGTGCTGAGGGCCCAGAAGCTTTCAAATTTGTATGGCTAAAGTCCAAGACCTTAAGTTCTCAGTATATATTTTAGGCTCCAAAATAGCCTGATTTTCAGTGTCTAAGGCTCTGATAGCTCCCACTGAAGCCAATGGCGGTTGGGAGTGTTCTTTCATCTTTCAAAATCAAGTCAGTTATTTAGGTGCATCAATATGGATTTAGGTGCATCTGGGTTTGAATATTTTCCCATAGCTAATAAGATGGTTATGTATCTGATATAAACAAAAAGTCCAAGTTCACTTACACAGACAGAGGAGTTTTTGTACACCCTACAAATGTCAAGAGAGATTTTTAAAGACACAAAAGGCAGCTAAGTGACCAAATTCCATTTGAAGTCAAGGGGAGACAAGTGTCTTCCTCCCATTTGCACCTTTGAAAAGCTCTTCCTTTGACTCTATATATGCACACAGGCTGGGTATTTAAACATTTACTTGTGCAAATGCAGGTTGTTAAACACAAAAATTGTACGTGAAAGCTGATAAAAAATGGAACCTTGTCCTGCTCTATTCCTGATGTTTGATGTCATTTATTGAGGCATGCTTATGGTTTTGTTTCTCTCTCATAGCCCAAAGGGCTAAGTAGGGGAAAGGTGTATGCAAGGAGGAAGACAATCTGTTGAAAATTGACCAGTTAGCTGTAAGGAATAGACAGGGAAAGAATAGAATGACAGCTAGAAAAGCAGTTGAAGATTTTTTATACATTAATAAATTCAAAAGTTGATAATGGTTAGGTAGAAGAACAACTGGGAATTATTTACATATGGTGAGATTATTGTTAAATGGCATTTACAAGATATCTATTGGCCTATCACCACCATGTTCATCTTTTAAAGAATTCACATATGTTTTATTTCTGGCTTAGCACTTTAAACTCCCCCCCCCCATTCACCTTCATAGTAAGGGTTGTAACACATGTTGAATTGTTAGAGAAATTAATGATCTTGCATCTCAGTCACAATGCTAAAAGTGTCCTTAAATGAATTGTGAAAATCTTCAGTGTCAATCATAAAGTATGGAGCACTATGCAAGCAGAAAGACATTGCCCTGCTCCTAATAGTCCAAAGAGCTTAAACATTAGCTTCACCCAGTTCTAGTCTTACTGGATGAACTTGGTGCATTCCTAACCAGGTTCACTAAAATGTTTTGTTCATGCTGCTATACTAATGAATTTCACCTGGCAGAGTTTTACCCACACAACATTGGTTTCACTGATACTCTTACATTTCAGTTAAAGTAAAATTGAATGGAAACTACACCTGTTAGGATACAATTGTAATAAAGATAAATGCAATATTACCTTATTAAAGTAGCTATATATAATTCACCATACATGACCATGATTGGGATGTTGACAGTTTGCTAATTTTTTTTATTGTGATGACTGTAGATTATTTAAGTGGAATTGACACAGCGAAAAAGCTAAACGTACAGGGTAAGTGGAATCACTCTGAGCTCATATTGACAATTGTTTTCAATTTAGAAACATTGTATACTAATGCCTATTTACAAATTAGAGAATATCATCATTATTGTGATTCGGAACCCTGAAAAAGCAAGTTAGTAATTGTTGGGCCATTTGCAGAGACTAGTTTCTTCATAATTGCAATTTCTAAACTGTATCTACAGTAGATCTAGTTCAACTCTCTAGTGAAGTGGTACAGAGAGAATGGCTAAGGCCCAGCCCTGAGCAAGAAATGCGGCAAAAGCTGCACCACCCCAGGAAGCATTATGCCTCGGAAACATCCCCATGAGTCTTCACTCCTCCACAGCTCCCCAATGCTTGCAGGCAAGGGTAGTAATTTGCTGCTGGCATATACCAGCAGCAAATTACTATCCTTTATCCACCAGGTCAGTTGTTCTGGCCAGAACACTATGGGGAGGTGGCAAAAATTTACCCATTCCTCATCCTCCCTTGCCCAGGAGTGATGAATAGTGGGAGTGCAGTACTCACTCCTGCATATCTGAAACTAAGTTCCAGGCAGGGACATAAATCGGACCTTTACACACACCACTTAAACCACTGTATGGTTATATGGCCTGTAATAGGGACAGCTGCCTCCCCTACACAACCCCGTTTGGCCAGAGGTCACTCTGCAGCAGCCTTCCTCGGTTTACCCATTTCAGGGTTCCTTAAGTAAACTCCACAAGTCCAGAGTCCTTAAATCATACCCCTTCTGGGTCCAATTTATTTTTAGAATAAGAAACAAACTCAACCCCGTGGGTTTCTCACCTTCCTCCTGCTTTTGGCAAATGACTCAAGCCCTCCCTAGGTCGAGTCTTTTGGTCCCTAAAGTCTCAGACTCTCTTGTACCTTGCTGTAGCCTGCATGGGCTAACTACCACAGCTTCCTCTAGCTCAGTGGTTCTCAAACTTTTGTACTGGTGACCCCTTTCACATAGCAAGCCTCTGAGTTCAACCCCCCTTATAAATTAAAACCACTTGTTTATATATTTACTCCATTATAAATGCTGAAGGCAAAACAGGGTTTGGGGTGGAGGCTGACAGCTTGTGACCCCCCACGTAATAACCTCATGACCCCATGAGAGCTCCCAACCCCCAGTTTGAGAACCCCTGTGTGTAGGTGCTTCTTCTTCCCCCTTGGCTCTTCGTAGAGACCAGATGCCCACTGTCAGGACCCATCAAGGCTCTTAGTGATGCACAGGTGGGCTGGACCAGCTCCCTCTTAATGGGCCCAGTCCACCCCGTGACTTAGCCCAAGTCACAATCTAGCCCTCAGATTCTAGCTTTTTATTCCATAACATGACTTGTATATTCTCATTTTCCACACTTGCTCATGCAGAAGTAATCTTGAGTGCCCAACACAGACTGAGAACTAGTGAGATAAGGTTAAAGCTGCTCAGCACCTATGCCACTCAGAATATGCATATAATCTTAATTAAAGTAATCCATTGTGCCATTGACATGGATATCTGTTGCTCACTAGTGCTAATGGGAGTTATACACATGACTTGGTGGAACAATAGACTCTAATGAAAGCATGAGTCACAGAGTTCTCAGTATGTTATACCAGAGATTTCAGAATCATAGCACATAATTGCAAAACTTTCCTCTATAAAAGTCTTTGTAAATACCTTAGAAGCTCCCCAGAATACTGCAGAAGCAGACCACAATGCTTTGGTACAGATGTACTAACCAATGACTAATAGAGTTGGGGGAAAGCACTGAATAGCTTTATGCATGAGAACAATCTTACAACTGGTGTAAAACCTCGCTAGAAGTATTAGAATCTCAAGTCCAGTGTAATGAGTTATGTGGAACTTGAACAAGTTAGCACTCTAGATTAATTTTGAATACACTGACCATACGGCACTGTGAACAAGCAAAATAAATCAAAGAAATCCAGCCAACATTTAATATGAGCAGATTGATGGCTCACGGTCACCTTGAGGAAGTACTGGTCAACTCTTGCTATGTTCTAGAAAAGACAAAACCAGTTTCTCTGACTGACTTAAAAAACAAAACAAAAAAAAAGGATAATATAAAGCAAGTTCAAGACCACAGATAAACTAAAGTTCTGAACCTTAATAAAAGGCTGAGCAATACTACCATCAGCAAGAACTGCAGAGGCTAATCTGTCATTCAGAAGGCAGCAGAGGCCAATTAAAACTCAACTCTGTTTCTTCAGAATTTAGCTACAGGACATTTTCAAATATCTGAGTCTGAACATCAAGGTAGTCACCTAACCAACCCAGAAATTGCTTCCCTGGAGTCAGCTAAGATGGAAAAATAAACCTGTATGTCATCACCCCAACTATCTAGTGCAGTTATACCTTCATCTGATGGCAACTAATGAAAACACATAAACAGAACAGCATGGGGCCAAAAATTTTGCCCTGTGGGATTTCTCAGACCATTTCTACTAGGCTAGAAGAAAATCCCACCCACAAAAATCAATTGTGTGTATGCTGCATGAAATACAGTGAAATCATTTTAAGTTAGTATCAGAATATGCCTTACACATCTCCAAGCATTGAATCAGTTTTGTGAGTAACTTTGTTGAATGAAGAAGAAAGGTCAGACAACTCATATATGTGAATCATTAACACCTTGAAAAGGACAGTTTTGACCCCTGAAAGGGTCTGGATCTGAAATGAAACTTTTCCTTGAAGGTTTTTAGAACTTTACTCACTGTACAGCAGCAGTCAAAAAAGCTAACAAAATGCTACAATGCATAATGGATAGGATGGAAATAATGTTATGTAAATCAGAGGTAAGTCCTCATCTGGAATATTGTATTTAGTTCTGGTCTCCCAGTTTCAAAGAGGACAGAGACAACTGCTGGAAATTGTTTTCCCAGTATCTAATAGTCACATGAAGAGGGATTGGAAAAAGAAATGAGATGAACCAAATAAAAAAAGAGGCATTATAAAAAAGTGCAAAGAATGGAAGGTATAGTGAAGGTAGCTTGGGAATTTCTATTTGCCCTTTCTCATAAAGCAAGAACACTGGGACAAATTGAAAGGTGACAAATTAAAAACTGATTGAAAGAACCATTTTTTCACACAATGCACAATTAGCTTGGCAAACTTATTGCTATAAGATATCACTGAGACAAAGAACAGGATTTAAAAAAAAATACAAATTATGTGCTTACAATCATACAGATAACATTTCCATGAGCATAAGTAACAAAGTCTCTACCTTTGCCTGGTCATGGTAAATGTCCATGGTCCTTTTTCCCCCTTATGAGAAGAGGACAGTCTCAAATACCTAGGTCTCAGGTCAGAAGCCCAAGCATGATAACAGTCTTTTTTATTGTCCTCCCACATATCTGCTTTGCTGACATGTTCCGCTATTTATATTGGACTTTAAAATTACAGACTTAAGTCCATCATTTGCTGTGCTATTATTCAATTTGAATTTTACAAGTTTTTCTTCCCTTCTGGAGAAAATTTCACTTTTCACTCAGTTAGGTCTTTACAGTGAACACTGAACAGAAGAGAAGAAAGAGGCTCCTTCAATTACATACAAAGTTTTCTTTACTACAACATATTTTTCCTAAAGAGGAAAATATTTCTCCTCTTTGGGTTTTTTCCCCCCACAGACATCCTAGTTTCTTTAAGCATCTCGTTCAATAATAGATCGCTATCAATGCATTTATTTTGTTGTCCTTCCTCAACCCTACAGGTTTGAAGAGGCTACCCCTTTGAAGAGGGGAAAGCAGAAAATAGATAGAGCAAAGGAAATAGAATTTTAAAAAACAAGTTTAGTTAGATTTCATTTCAAAGAGCATCTTTAGCTCTATTCACCTGTTTAATCTTGAACCCAGCTTGCTTTCTGTCCAGTAAGAAGATTATGTACCACTTTGACATCTCACTACAATATATTATCAAATCATCCTTTATCACTTCAATTGTTCTTCAATGAAAAGTGACTAGCTACATTTCCCTTCATTCTGATTTTCAGTACGCAGCTTTTAGTGAATCTTATAGAATAAGGAACACAATGTAGAGAATCTAGAGCATTAGTTTGCCTTTTTTTTTTTTAAATTTCTTCCCTTGCTGCTTCATTTATTGTCAAAACCTCTAAAATATAATAGGACAAATATTTTAACAAATAGTGGGTTGATCAAAAAATTTCTGCTGAACAATTTTCCATTAAAAATGCTGATTGGCCAGAATAGAAATCTTCTGCAAAAATGTTAATTCCATCAAAACTTTTGACAAAAACCAGCCAGGCACCAGGCTCGCTGTTGCACTGGGTGCCTGCCTGGTTTTCTGCCAGTCTGGTCATTCAGCCACTCACCAGCCAGCCTATATGGCACGTAGGAGGCAGGCTGCCCGGCTTTTCAGCTGCCCAGCTCCTTGGGTTGCTTGCCTGACAGATGGACAGATGGGCTGCCCAGCTCCTTCACTACTTTCCAAGCTGGCCAAACAATGAGGGAGCTCACCAGGCAGCCAAGGTGCTGATTTACCAGCCAAGAAATGTTAAAAAAAAAAATTTCAGTTCTTCCAAAATAGAATTGTTCTAAAATGTTCATCCCATGTGTGAAACAAGGTGGGTAAGATAATATCTTTTATTGGACCATGTAACAGTGCGGGACTCACCCCTGCAGTACCTCCTGCTGGTGTCTTGGGAATAAGCTCATTTCCAGCCTTGGAGCGCCCTCTGCAGACTCGTGTCCCACTGCCGTTAGGCCCCCACGTCCCTCCCTGGACTCCAGTACCCTATCTGGGGTGCTGCCCCCTGGTAGTAACCCCTCACTCTGAGGGGTCTCCCCTCTCCAGGGAACCCCCACCCCCACCTCACCTCAGTCGTAGGCTACTGCCAGTCACCAACTAGCCCCCACTCCCTGGGGCAGTCTGCATTATAAGCCACTCATCACAGGCAAGGTTGGGTTTGGACCTGCTGCCTCAGCCTAGCCTTGGGCTATCCCCAGCAACCCCAGTACCTGTTTGGCCTTCTACTAGGCTGCAGCCTGGGGGGTTTCCAGGCTGGAGCTCCCCCACTCCCTTGGCCTTCCCCCAGCCCTACTCCACTCCAGGTACCTTGTTTAGCTCCCTGCAGCCGGGCCTATCTCCCTCTACAGCTAGAGGAGACTGTATGTCTGCCCCAGGCTTTTATAGGCCAGCTGAGTCTGTTTGGGGCATGGCCACAAGTGAGGCTGCCTCCCAATCAGCCCAGCCTAAGGCTCCCAGCCCCAGCCCTCTCCAAGGGCTGGCTTTTAACTCCTTTCAGGCCAGGAACAGGTGACCACCCCACTACAGACCAACTTCTGTTGATGAGAGAGACAAGCCTACAAACTTGCACAGAGCTTTTCTTCAGGTGAAAGCTCGAAACTGAAGACTCTGTCAGTAATTATTTTATGTTTTCTTCCGGATCATTGATAAAAATATTTAAAATAGCATAGGTGGA
This sequence comes from Terrapene triunguis, assembly GCF_002925995.2. Classification (NCBI taxonomy): domain Eukaryota; kingdom Metazoa; phylum Chordata; order Testudines; family Emydidae; genus Terrapene; species Terrapene triunguis. The sequence continues at coordinate 9,318,544 of NW_020664417.1, read as the reverse complement.
TATTTTAATATATGAAAAATGTTAAAATAGCATAGGGCCAAGAACTGATCCCTGAAGGACCCCACTAGAAACCCACCCAGTTGATGATGATTCCCCACTTAAATTAAATCTGGAGACCGGTCATTTAACCAGTTTTTAATCCATTTAATCTCTGTCATATTGATTTTATATTGTTCTAGTTTCTTAATCAAAATGTTCTGAGATACTAAGCCTTGAAAAATCTATTACATCAACATTATTACTTTTATCAATCAAACTTGTAATCTCATAAAAAAGTTATCAAGTTAGTTTGACAGGATCTATTATCTATAAATCCATATTTGATTAGCATTAATTATATTACCCAGCTTTCATTCTTTATTAATTGAGTCCCATATCATTTGTTTCATTATTTTGCCCAGGATCAATATCAGGCTGACAGACCTATAATTACCCAGGTCATTCCATTTACCCTTTTTAAATATCAGCACAACATGAGCTTTCTTCCAGTCCTCTGGAACTTCCCCAGTGTTCCACAACTTATTGAAAATCAAGAATTCTATTAATTCCATTCCTGCTGTACACTTCATTACGTGATAAGTTTGCATGCTTCAGCTTGTAGGTCATTTTCTTAATATATAGATTTGGGTTTTTTTTAATGATTTCTTAATTCTGATTGTATCTCTTTATGAAAAGTTATTTTCACATTTCTGTCAGAATATTCAAAATAATAATCTATTGGTCTCATCGTTTACTATTTGCCAAACATCATGGAACAGAAGACTGTCTTCCTCTTTATCTATTATGGCCCCAATTCAACAACGCACTTAAGCGCATGTTCAGTTTTAAGCATATGATTAAGTCCATCCCTGTTCAGCAAAGCATTTAAGCACATACTTACCTGAAAGCACAAATGTTACCCTCTTAACTTCCATGGGACTTAAGCATGTGTTTAAGGTTCAGAACCTTGTTAACTTCTTTGCTGAGCGGGGGTTGACTTATTCACATGCTTGAAGTTAAGCATATGCTTAGATTCTTTGCTTAACTGAGGGATGTTAGCAGTACAGTTTTGAGATACTGATTAGGTAATTTTAATTATGCTTTCCCTGCCAACAGTATGAGTCTTCCACGGAAGAGCACAAAATACCATATGTCTTACATAAAAGTCCCTGTTGCATTTTGTTTTAAATTACAGTAATGATTTAAAATAAATAGATATTTAAAATAAAGAGGCCTTTTCTCCACCAGATTATGGCTGTATGCAATATTTCAAATTTCAAAAATTTGTTGGAAGATTTTGTTGAGATGTAAGAAGGGTCTGAATGAATGCTTCCCTGACAGCTTTAGCTGGGAGGGGAGGCATTCATTCAGACCCTGCTTACAGAAATTTTGGTGGAAAAATAGGTGGGGAGTTTAAACTACTTTTTAAAACCATTTTTGACCAAATATAAGTTCAAAATGTTTTGAATGTCAACATTTTTAACAAAACTTCAAATTTTAATTAAGGATAAAAAGGGAGAAAATATTGGGGAAATCTTATGGGGATGGTTCACTCTCCTTTTTAACCATATCTAATTATAACAGCTTAAAAGCATGGTCACTTTAAGGCCTGTTCCTACCTTACACTTCTCTAACCTATTAATGTAGGTATTTACATAGGTACTCATTTGGTTCATATCTGAGCACCTCACAATGAAGTTGAACATTACATAAAAAGAGTTCTTTTAATAATGCTTGGGGGTTTCTCTCATTTAAAATCATAGTTACTTTTTGCTATCTGATACGTCTGTTTCATAAATTTGAGTCCCGTAGTGAATAGACATTTGTATACATACATTTGCCTGCCTAGTTTGAACGGACAATTGTATGCAGATATTGAGGCTCAACCTTACGAAAACTAGGCTCATAAGATTGTCTTACCAATTTTACTCTTTTCTACTTAATAATGATTGACTTTATTATTTGGGGTCATTTCACCTATCCTTATTTGCTTCAACCCCTTTACAGTAATTGGCTTGAATATTTTCTAAAACTTATTTTGCTCGATCTCCTAGGAGTTCATGCTTTCTGCCCCAAATTATTGCTCACAAAATATTGTTGGCAAATTTTATTGTTGAAAGAATTTTAAGTTATAATTTATTTTCCAAAACAGAAGCCACAAGCAGCAATAGAAGTTTTTGTTTGGGGAGGAACTTCCAAATGCCATCATAAATTTCAGTCACAGGCTGCTGGAACATCTATTTGGTATTTTGGGTAAATCACATGTTCCCGTTTTCATGTCTGGCACTTCCAATAGGAAGCCACACTTTATTTTCTCTTACTTTCTTGATCCCTTTCAGTTAAATCTGCCACATGTTCTGATGCAGCCTCTCACTAGGATTCAGTTCACTCTACTCAATCCTCTCACCCCCACCCCACCCTAAGGGGCATAGAGGGGAACAAAGGATGGACAGAATTCTGTGAAGACTTTAGGTCACCCCTTTTCTCATAGGCCCAAGGTTCACCAATGAAATCCCAGGTTTCTTACTTATTGGCATGGGTCCTTTTGGCCTTTTATCTGCATTGGATACCAGCTGCAAGTTGCACTGAATTAAACATTTATATAAATAAATAGTATTAATTTGTAAGTCCTACTCCTATTTAATCTAGATGTGCCTTCATAATGCTGAGAGGAAGGTGAAAACATTCACCAGGGAACTGCCAATTTGGCCCCCCAATAGGAAAATATTCTTTCCCTACCCCAAAACAGGCAATTGTCCAGACGCACAGCATCCTAAAATCACTGCTTCTAACCTATAGTTACAGGAAGGCAGGGTGGGGCAGCTAAACTGGAGAAAGAGGATCCAAAAAACAATTATTTTGTGGGTGGGAGGAACATGGAGTCAATCAACTCCCCTCTCCCTCTAGCTGACTAATTGAAGGCAGAGAGTCCATAGAGGAGAGACTATCCCTGCATTCCTCCAGTGTGCACACCCTCCACCTTTTTTCTCCAAGTCTGTCCTCCTCCTTCCTGGTCCTATCAAATTTCCCACGCATTGATTTGGGTGAAGAGGAAAAGCCAGTCAATGTATCATGGTGGGCCAGCTAGTGGATGTGTCCAAATTTCAAACCACTAGTACACATACAGTAATGGGAAGTATTAGCTGAGGATACATATTGCTCCTATAGACCTCAATTCAGTAAAGCACTTAAGCATGTGCTTAAGTTCATCCATATTCAGGAAAGCACTTAAGCAGGTATTTAGCTATAAGCATGGGCCTAAGTCTCATTGACTTCAAAGAGCGTTAGGCTTAGTCGACACTTAAAACTTAGGTTGACCTAGCAACGTCACTGAGGGATATGAAAAATCCATACCCGTGTGCCATAGTTATGCTGACCTAACCCTGGGGTAGATGCAGCTAGTTTGATGAAAGAATGCTTCTGTCAGGAAGCATCTTTAGTGTGGGAGTGTTCCTGAAAGAGTTTGATAGATGGGTGTGGTTGTTGAAGTTGTGAGGGAAACCTATGAAGGAGTTCAGGTCATCTGTCCAGAGGATGAAAATATCATCGATGTATCTCAGATATATCATTGGTCTTGTGGTACATTTGGTGTTTTCTTAAAGACTCATCTCCCGCAATCATGTGATTATGTGAGACACTCAGCTTTCATTTTTAAAGTTTCTCACCCTCATGGTTTCAGAGAAAAGCTTTAAAACCTGAGCCAACTGCAACCTAAAGGCTCAAATATCAGAAGGGGGGGGGGAAATAAACAATCAAATTATGTTATGTAAGCCAATCTCATGATTTGGCTTGATTCCTGATTTGTGAGTGCTCCAGTTGGCCAGGGTAAGTGTTGGAGAACAACAAGCTGAATAGCAGGTTCTTCCCCTCTCATGTGGACAAAAGCGCAGTAGATATGCTCATTACATTATGATTGGAGAGGTGCTAAAACTTAAATCTCTTATACAACTCCACCCCTTCCACTCCAAACTTTCTGTGGCGACAATAGAACTCTAATCCATAATACCCCCACTTTTAGATTTGGTTTTACAGAACTGAAACAGAATATCCTTAGCTCATCTCTGCTGTAGACTGGGAACCATTATGCATCCCTTTATGAGCACTGCAACGTGAAATAAAATGAATTCCTTTTTTGCATTATTTTCCCCTTGTTAACATCTCTGAACAAACAGAAAGGGAGAAGGTTTTCTTCTCCCTTCAGGAATAATAATACATTAAAACTGAATAAGCAATTGTAGAAAAATCTTCCTCAAACAATAACATACATTCTAATTCTGTAAGCCTTAATTTAGTTTGATATATATTGTGGCTATTCCCCTCTTACAATAATACATATATTACACTGAGCCACTGCAGACCTCTTTCTCTGCATAAATTGCTTTTTTCTTGTGGTTGAACTGAGATCCACTGCAGTTAATTTTGTTACATATTCCAATGATTAAAGCTGGAGTCACTGTGGTACTTCTTCAGTTTAGTTAATGCTCAAGTGCCTCAGGCTCCTATTCAGCACCAGTAATATTAGATTTGCCAGGAGCTTAATAGTCAAAAACATTTTCCAGAGGAGTTCAGGGACCTAATACTAAGAACAGTTTGAGAGGTGAAACTTCCTCGGTCCTCATTTCTATTCAGTAGTAATTATAAAACCATAAAGATAAAATAACCTTTTTAGATCTGTCTTCCTCATAAAAGAAAAACAAAATCAATGTTTGTTTTTTATTTATCCGCTTAGCTATGGAGCTGATTCCCTCAGCATATGTCTCCAAGAGACTTTTCCTTCAGCCTCAAAATATAAAACTCTGTTAAACAGTTTATTTTTTTGTTAATTCTTGTGTTTATTCTTCTTCAGTATATATAGTCAGCACAGCAAGCATTCCACCTTTTAAAAAAAACAAAACACACTCTATGACTTAATGTGCTGATTCTGGTTGCCTGAGTAATGGTGAGGAACCTCAATATTAAAAACAGAAAGCAAGATGCATAATTCAGAAAGAATACACAAAAATTAATTCTGAGTTAAGTGGAATTGCAAATATATGTGATGAAAACAGATTTCAAAGCTTTTATCAGGGTGAACAGTAGCTCTTCTATCTTCACTGAAATGTGGACTTGCAAAATTATGAGGAAATTATTCAAGTGCCAGGTCAAATCTATTTGAAACAAACTTATGCAGAATCGCAAAGCTGCATGCTAAAACGGCATTTTAAAATTTCAAATGTTAATTTTGTATTCTATGCAACATGGCACACATTAAGTGGATTAAAGCATGGTTAGCTCATGTGTCTCAGAATGACAAGGTGGGTGAGGTAATAATTTTTATTGGACAAACAGCTGTTGGTGAGAGAGAAACTTTTGAGTTTACAGAGCTTTTTTTCCAGGTCTGAGAAATGAATCATAAGTAGTTAAAACATATTTCAGGGGACAATTTTAGGTGAAGTGGTTTATTAACACATCTCCAGTCCTGGGCGGGGCGGGGGGAGAGAAAACAAAGCTGGACAGAGGGGAGGTTAGTGGGTTATAGATTTCTACAATAAGCCATAAATTTGGTGTCGCTATTCAGACCATGATTTTAAGTGTTTAGCAAAGTTATGAATTTTTGAAAGTGTTGTGCAGATTTCCTTTAAGATTGAGAACCAAGAGGTCAGATAGAGAGTGATCACTTTGTGAAAAATGTTCATGTAGAGGTGTTTTTGTCTTTTATCATTTTTCTGTGTGAGTTCATTCAAGAGCCTACTGATTGTCTGAAATTGTGGATAAGCAACATCACTTGCCCCATAACCTCAGCCATGCTGAACACAACGCCATCTACAGCCTCAGAAACAACCCTGACATCATTATCAAAAAGGCTGACAAAGGAGGTGCTGTCGTCATCATGAATAAATTGGAATATGACCAAGAGGCTGCTAGACAGCTCTCTAACACCACATTCTACCAGCCATTATCCTCTGATCCCACTGAGGATTACCTAAAGAAACTACACCATCTGCTAAAAAAACTCCCTGACAAAGCACAGGAACAAATCTGTACAGATACATGCCTAGAACCCCGACCAGGGACATTCTATTTGCTACCCAAGATCCATAAACCTGGAAATCCTGGACGCCCCATCATCTCAGGCATTGGCACCCTAACATCAGGCTTGTCTGGTTATGTGGACTCTCTCCTCAGACCCTACGCTACCAGCACTCCCAGCTATCTTCGAGATACTACTGACTTCCTGAGGAAACTACAATCCATCGGTGATCTTCCAGAAAACACCATCCTGGCCACTATGGACGTAGAAGCCCTCTACACCAATATTCCACACAAAGATGGACTACAAGCTATCAGGAACAGTATCCCCGATAATGTCACAGCTAACCTGGTGGCTGAACTCTGTGACTTTGTCCTCACCCACAACTATTTCACATTTGGGGACAATATATACCTTCAAGTCAGCGGCACTGCTATGGGTACCCGCATGGCCCCACAGTATGCCAACATTTTTATGGCGGACTTAGAACAACGCTTCCTTAGCTCTCGTCCCCTAACGCCCCTACTCTACTTGCGCTACATTGATGACATCTTCATCATCTGGACCCATGGAAAAGAAGCCCTTGAGGAATTCCACCATGATTTCAATAATTTCCATCCTACCATCAACCTCAGCCTAGATCAATCCACACAAGCGGTCCATTTCCTGGACACTACTGTGCTAATAAGCGATGGTCACATAAATACCACCCTGTACCGGAAACCTACTGACTGCTACACTTACCTACATGCCTCCAGCTTCCATCCAGGACACACCACACGATCCATTGTCTACAGCCAAGCTCTAAGATATAACCGCATTTGCTCCAATCCCTCAGATAGAGACAAGCACCTACAAGATCTCTATCAAGCATTCTTAAAACTACAATACCCACCTGCTGAAGTGAAAAAACAGATTGACAGAGCCAGACGAGTACCCAGAAGTCACCTCCTACAAGACAGGGCCAACAAAGAAAATAACAGAACACCACTAGCTGTCACCTTCAGCCCCCAACTAAAACCTCTCCAGCGCATCATTAGAGATCTACAACCTATCCTGAAAGATGATCTTTTACTCTCACAGATCTTGGGAGACAGACCTGTCCTTGCTTACAGACAACCCCCCAACCTAAAGCAAATACTCACCAGCAACCACACATCACTGAACAAAAACACTGACCCAGGAACCTATCCTTGTAACAAAGCCCGATGCCAACTCTGTCCACATATCTATTCAAGTGACACCATCATAGGGCCTAATCACATCAGCCATACCATCAGGGGCTCGTTCACCTGCACATCTACCAATGTGATATATGCCATCATGTGCCAGCAATGCCCCTCTGCCATGTACATTGGCCAAACCGGACAGTCTCTACGCAAAAGAATTAATGGACACAAATCTGACATCAGGAATCATAATACTCAAAAACCAGTGGGAGAACACTTTAACCTGTCTGGCCATTCTATGACAGACCTGCGGGTGGCTATCTTAAAACAGAAAAACTTCAAAAACAGACTCCAACGAGAGACTGCTGAGCTGGAATTGATATGCAAACTAGACACAATCAACTCAGGGCTAAATAGGGATTGGGAATGGCTGAGCCATTACAAACATTGAATCTATCTCCCCTTGTAAGTATTCTCACACTTGCTTCTTATCAAACTGTCTGTACTTGGTTACCTTGATTATCACTTCAAAAGTTTTTTTTCTCTTACTTAATTGGCCTCTCAGAGTTGGTAAGACAACTCCCACCTGTTCATGCTCTCTGTATGTGTGTATATATATCTCCTCGATATGTTTCACTCAATATGCATCTGAAGAAGTGGGTTGTAGCCCACGAAAGCTTATGCTCTAATAAATTTGTTAGTCTCTAAGGTGCCACAAGTACTCCTGTTCTTTTTGCGGATACAGACTAACACGGCTGCTACTCTGATACTGATTGTCTGATTTCAATCACATAGTTGTTACTGGGGCATTCAGTGCACTGGATGAGTTACATCACATGCTGTGATAAGCATGTTTAGGAACCATGGATCTTGAAAGGTGTGTTGAGGGGAGATATTGATCATTGTAGCAGTGGAGATATGTCTACAGGTGTTGCATCTGTTGTTCTGGAAGGGTCTGGTGCCACCTTGAGCTGGTGTGTCCTGGTCTGTAGGGAGCTTAGTTTTGAAGATGAAGAACTTAGAAAGGCTGGGGGCGGGGAGGTTGTATGGAAGCCAGATGAAAGGGTTCAGGGAAGATTTCTTTCAGGATGTGGTCCCCATTGAGTATGAGTTGTATTTATTTGATGATACCCCATATGGATTTCAGTGTGGGGTAGTAGGTGACAACTAGGGATGTGCGGTCAGAAGGGGTTTTATGTCTGTATTGAACCAGGTTCTTTTGGGGTATGTGGATGACCCATTCCATGATGTGATCTACTCTGCTGGAGCATCTTCATTTGGTGAAGGTGATTTGAAGTGTTCACATTTCACCAAACAAGGACTTGCTTCAACAAAGCAATTATGCATGTGGTTAACTTTAAGATGTTAAATTGAAGTCAATGTGTCTTTCATAAAGTTAAGCACTTGGTTAAGTTATTTGTGGAATAAGGGCCACCTGCATATAGGGGGCACAATTCGGTGCAATGCAATATAGTTCCCATAGCCTGATTCTCAGCTGGTGTAACACTGGTTTACACCAGCTGAGAACTGGGTCACAAATCTGCATAATCTGCCACAGGCCAGATCATGGCAAACTGCAGCCTTTATTTCTGTAGGCAATAATGACAATTGATAACATCAAATCCCAGTTTCACCAAGATTATCCAGGTCTGCTACCCTGCTGAATTTGCCAAATAGAAACTGAAATGGGTTAAAAAAAAATCTGACTAGTTAGGAACTAAACACAGTTTTGAACAACACCATAAAGGAATTATGGGAAGGAAAAGTGATTAACACCAGTTAAACTTTGTGGCACAAATGCTCCTTGTGGGAGTCTCAAGAAAAAAAAAATACAAAAATGGATAGGACACAATGGTGTAGTTCATCAAATTGAACAGAAGAGCAAAAAAAAGACTTTCAGAGATATATGTAAATCCAATCGAAGCAGTCTGTAGCACACACTATGAATACAAGATTAATTTGCAAATTTTTCCTTGAACAAAATGAGTAAATGTGGACAATATTCTAAGTATAAAACTACAGCTATCACCAACTTTGCATATTAGCTTAATGACATTTCAGTAATACTGGATATTTCTGGTGCTCAAAAAATTTGGTTAAAATAGCCTAGATGTATGCAAAAGAGAAAAGTGACAGACAGCCTTCAGCATCATTATGGGTACAATTTCTGTCAAATTCAGCTGCATACGAAAAGGTAATGTAGAGACATCTGAGTCTTTTCATAACATCTGATTACTTTTTACAGACTATTTTCTTGGTTCTTCTGCAACTAATTTGATGCAGAGAGATGGATGCACAAATGTCTAAGCACATGAAGGAAATTGTATCTTTTCTGTCTTCCGTCTTTTCTGTTCTTTTCTCTTTTTCTTGAGGCAGAGAAAGAACGACTTCTTCATGTTAGGTTAGACTGTTGTGCTGTAAGTCTTATTAAAATAAGCAATTTCACATATGTTTGATGCTGGTCCAGCCAATCCTTACTCACATTAAAATCAGTGAGTCTACTCATGTAAGTAAAGACTACATCTAGACAAACTATTCAAAGTGAACAATTAATTGATCAGATTTAGCCCTTTTATCGACAAGAACTGTCTGAATATACATCATTTTCAAACAGTTCTTTATTCAAAATTATTCAAGGAATGGCTTATGTGAACATAGTTTAGTCCAGGGGTTCTCAGAAAAAAGATTGTGGTGGCCTCAGAGTGCTTTAGGAAAAACAAATAAATAAGCAAATATACATGTCCAAATCATTGTACTTTATTTATTGCTAACTAGTAAGTCTATTGTGAAAAGTGATATTAACAAACATACAAGTATCACTTTTCACAGCAGACTTACTCAGCCCTGCCAAGCCTGGGGACAAATTAAGCCCTGGATGGGGGGTCGTGGGAGACAAAAGGGGGCTTGAGCCCAAAGCTGGAGCCTGGACCCTGCCGCTGAGCAGCTACAGCCCGGGGCTGGAGCCCGAAGCCCCCAGTCAGAGCCTGTTGCCCCATCACCCCAGGGTTGAAGCCCAAAGCCTGAGCCCCACTGCCCCTGGAAAGGTGGGGAATTCACTGGCTGCCTTCTCCTTCAGCATTGTACCCCAGGTGTCTCCAAAGGAGGGCAGAGCCCAACCACTGCTGGCAGCCCCAGCAATCAACACCAAGGCAGTGAATCAGGGAGCAACAGGGAGTCAGAGGGGCTGCTATATTGCCCCCTTCTCCCCCACCCCCCCACCCCAAGAAAAGCCCCTGGTGGCTGCATTTGAGAAACACTGGTTTAGTCTATGGATTGTTCCCAAACTATTTTCCACAATGATTGCTTTGAGAATTCAGGCTTTGTGCTACGTGATTGGTCACCTGATGCACATGGTAGATGACTTATAAACCTCCCAAACAGCTTTCAATATGCATGTGTTAACACTACTGGAGTGAATGTTCACTGAGATGATTATTTACTTGACTATTTCTGAGACACTTTGTGTGAATATTTTTGTAAACAAAAATGAACTCTGATGAAAAATTAATGGAAAGTGAATAAGAAGGGAACACAAAAAACATTGAAGTGACTTGTTTATTTTGAAGTGTTCACAAATGCTTTTTTAAATATTTGGCTTTCTTTAGTGAGGACTATTCAGTTGAGTCACTTGATTCATACCTGTATTATGCCACATTTCTAACTATCTCTGTACTTATCTGCCCTCATCGCTATAGTGTTTGAGCACCTCGTAATCATTCCGTTTTCTCCTCACAACATCCCCGCAATGGAGGGAAGTATTTTACGGGAGGGGAACTGAAGCACAGAGTAGATTAAGTGATTTAAAGGTCACACAGGAGGAAATCTGTGGCTGAGCCAGATACTGAACCCAGGTTGTCCATGTCCCAGTCCAATGCCCTATCCATTAGACAATTCTGCCTACCTCACTAGTAAAACTCAGGTCACACAACCACTGGAGGCAGAATATACATTAGAGAGGATGGGGCATGGGGAGTTTGTGGCTAACGGGACATGCAATCCTCATTTTGTTAGGTCAACCAGCACAGCCTCAAATGTGGTTAGCACTGTCCAGGGAGGGAAATTTGCTGGAACAGCTTGAGGATCAAGCACCTCCCTGTAAAGATCCCACCTGATGGGCTTTTATAATCCCTTAGTCAACAGTAAAGCTGCCAACCCCTGACTGAACTTCCCAAGAACACAGTAATAGAAACCTGCCCTCCTTTATGCTTTAATACCTTATCTGTTGCCCCTAGTGAATTCAGTGAAGCACCTACTGAGTTTCCTCAAAGTCAGATCTCTCCAGGATGGTTTATTTGAATTTGCTCCATCACACTGGCCCTGTTTTGTGCCACTGGAGAGTTAACCACTTCTGAAATTGCCTTTTTTCAGGTGATTTAGAAGCAAAGTAAACAAGAAGAGGGCATAATATTGATCCTTATGGCTCAACACTTGTCACTTATCCCCACCATGAATCAATATCTTTTATCCCTTTGCCTTCCATCCTTAAACTAGTTAATCCATTACAGCAGTTTTCTGCTAGACTAGAATGGGCAAATCTGAAAGATGCCGAGATTCAGTTCAAGTGCTTTCTCCAAACTTTTTAAGATGCCACTTCTCCTTCCTTGTGACTCTTCAATTCTCTTTCCTTCTCAACATATGCTGTAAAGTATCAAAAAACCTCCACAATACAGATAAATTAGATCCAGTGTTTCCCTTGTAGCATGCCAAATCCTCTCTCTCTCTCTCTCTATATATATATATAGTTTTTCCAACACTCACTCAAAGTGCTATCTCTGAATCTAGAGCCTGCTTTCCATTTCCTACATATATTATAACTACATTTTCTAAGTTCAGGTGCTCTGGAATTTCCTCCATCTTTTAAATGAACCATTTACATTTCCATCATTGGCTTAGAGTTTCCTCAAGTCTCTCACTTCGTGTGTGGGTGTATATTAGAATCTGGCACTAGGTGTAGTCTCCATTTGTAAATTATTTCCTAGCAATGGAATAACACATAATGGTAAGGTATGAGTGATTTTCATTCTTCTTCCTTCCCCCCTCCCCAGAAAATGTATCTTAGAAACCCACAAAACTACAGTCTTTGCCTTCAATGCTCAATCAGCAAACGTATTAACAATCTGCAGCAGTATTTGCCTTATCTATCATTACCTTCCTACTCTTCTTTAATAACTCCACTATGTGGTTGTTTAGTTCATTTATACATTTCTGTTAAAACTATAAAACATTTCTGTTAAAACTATAGAATGATTGGTAGATTAACTATTTCAGTTAAATACCACATGAATAATCCTCATGTGGAACGAGGGTGTTATTCATGAGGACATCATATTGTTTTGCTGGAGGATGGGTGGCTCCCATCAAGCCTGTCTTTCATTTATGGGCAGACCCAGATTTCCTTGAAGCCCATGTGTGATATAGCCACCCTTCATTCAGGCTAAATGAGGGAGCAGTTAAATGTCCCTTTGTTTAGTGATAGCCAAAACAAAAGGAAAACATTGTAGGATTTGATAATAAATGCCACCACCCAACGGCTTGATTGAGGGTATGTCTTCACTAGAAACACTACAGCAGCAAGCTACAGGGACAGGCACCTCTCTGAGAGGCAGTAGCGAGGACACCTAGCAGTGTCAATTCTGGGGTTTAGGTTGGCTTAACTGTGTCTCTCAGAGGAGTGAATTTCACACACTTCTGAATGACATAGCTAGGTTGTCCTGACTTTGTAGTGTAGGCCTGTGGTTCTCATCCTGTGTCTAGTGGGTGTGCCTATATCTAAAGGGTCTGCAAAAGACAGACTGAAAACTGATTGAACAGAATTCAATTATATATAGAGACAATAGATTTCCAAAGGGGTCCACACCTCCATTCAAATTTTCAAAAGGGGTCCGCAAATGAAAAAAGCTTGAGAATGGCTGGTGTAGACCAGCCCTGAATGCGAACATGGAGATAATTGGGTGGAGCTGTGTGTGTTCACTTGCAAGTAGCAATCAGAAGCAGTGAGAAAGCAAACAGAGAGGACATGAAAAAATAAGGAGACAGCAAGAGAAGCATTAGTGCTGTGGCTCTGAGAGAAAGCCAAGAGAAAGTGAACTATTTGGGACACTGCTGACAGCTTGTGGACAAGGAAACTGACTCATGTCTGTTCCCACTGCGTTCAGAGAAGCAAGATTGTTTACATTCTCTGTAAATCAACAGAATTATATCAAAAATACATGACTGTCACAAATTTCCTCTAGCAGAAACAACCCACAAGGCCCTGACTATTGGCTATCCACTCAGGCCAATATTGTTCCCTAGAAATTGCATTTTAATTAAGTTTCATGTTGTAATATATTAAAATTATCTAAAGTCACATTGTTTCTTTTTCCCTTTTATAGCTATTCTTATTTCATTTGCAACGTTAGTTTCCCTAAATATTATATATATTCCTTTATTCGGTGTATGGCAATTTCTATTCTTATTTTTCCATAATATTGTATATAATATTTCTACTGTGTTGTCTTATTTTCCCTTTAACACACCACCAATCATTGCTTGCCTTTTATTTCATTTATTACTAAATAGGCAAGAACCATCATACACATAATATTCATCTGTTGGCCTCATCTTCATCAAGCTTTTTTGCCCCAAGTTTCCTAATTTACTTGCTCTCAGTTCATCTTCACTGTTAGTACTAATAATCATAATCTGAAGTAAATCAGCAACCACTAGCAATTTAAGCAACTTTTCTATGCAGGATTAGACAGTATGATGGTTAAAAACACCAGAGGTTGCCAAGAACCTGCATACATTGATGCTCCCACTTTTATATCAGTGGAGATGAATCAATGGTAGCTTTGATGCAGGGCTAAAAATGCAGGGCTAAAAAGCCTAGAGTGCAACCCATTTTGATAATCCTCTGTTTTCTTCTTCTAATGCCTCCTGTGAGCCCATCTGATGTCACTCACTACAATCCTCAACCCATCAAAGCCGCAGAATACAAAGTCCCATTGTGGCATCATCCCATGCCAAATAGGACTGCATGGAGAATGTTACAGACTATGCCTAGCCCAAGGCCTTTTAACACTTAATCTGTTTCCACCCATCCACTGGCACCAGAGTAGAGTTAAAGGGTACATGGTTGAGTAGTGCAGCTGACTGCCTGGATGTGGATGTGTGTGGGGTTAGGATAGATGATGATGGGTGGCCAGCCTTCACCCATTAACATGTAATGGGATAGGGAAGGAATCAATTTACTGCAACACTAGAGTTCCATGTACTGCTGCTGTGTGATTCTAACTAAGAGCCACCAGAATAGGGCCTTCATACTCTCTCCCTGATCCTGATCAGGGGTTCTCTAACACCAGGTCCCCTCTAACCACTGCCAAGAAAACCTGAGAGCAACTTTCAGGTATCAGACACCTGACATCCTTGGTCTCAATGTTACAGCCCAAGATAAACAAAGTCCTGGAAGAAAAAAGAAGGAATAGATTTTGGAGTGTGAGTGGAGAAAAAAAAAGGAATAGATTTTGGTGGGGAAGAAGAGAGAAGAGACATGACATCCTGGGGATTTGTTGCAGTCTCTGGTAAGCCAGGCAGGCAATTTATCAATCAAATCTGTTTATTTTGCATCTGATTTGTTGGAAAGAATTCAGACTGATTAAACCACCTAGTGAAATTCACTGATGTTATGTCCTATAGGAGATTGTAATAACCCCCTTTAATTTTTAAATCCATTCTTCTTGTTTTCACATGTATGTAATGAAGCCAAATTAATGCAGCTAATATGAGTTTCATGGAACCTCTGCATTACAACAGACTTTAGACACTAAACCTGAACAATTAACCATTGCAATCATGCTAAGAACTGATTGCAGGTGGAAGAACAAATCAACACAAACTAAATTCATGCCATTCACTTGTATTTGTATGAATGCAATACACACACTTGCATATGTGCAATGAAATGTTTGTGTGTATGTTTTATATTGAAATGAAAAGCTAATTTAAATGAGATGGGCTAAGGATTTTGTATATACAAAAGGAATTAAATACAAATGGAAAAGCTAATGTAAGAAAACTGTTATTTGCTGCTTTTCAGGGTAAAGATTGATGTTACAAAGACTTATATTTTGCAAGGCCTGGTGACTAATTGAAAATAAATCCTAGCCACCTTAGCAAGCATGGACAGTAGGAGAGAACAGAACCTTCCCACTCTTTTTTCCTCCTTAAAGATAAGAGGAGTGGGGAGGAAGAACCTTAGAGTTGTCTTTAGGCCTTTGAGGTTCTCACATACTGAAGCAACTATCTGTGAGAACGAGATTTATCACATTGGGAAGGAATGAGACATTATTTTAATGGCATTTTTGTAGGAATAACATTATAACATAAAACAGTTACTGAAAAATAAAATACAGATTTGGGGCCAGATCTTTGGCCCAGGTTAAATCTCCTTTGCTACAACTAAAGCCAAACTAATGGGGCAGCTGGGGATTCCCAAACCGGGAAATCCTCTGCTGGAATAGAGGTGACATAGCCAGCTCAATGCCACCTGATCTCCCACCTGTCAACTTAGGGGCCTTCAGGAGTAGGTTGGGTACATAGCCTGGACCAAGAGAGGATTGGCAAGAGAGTGATGGACAACCCTGGCTGGTGGAACAATCTCTGTGATTGCTCTAATTTGCACTGGAGGCTGATTCAGCCTCCTGCCATCATCCCTATGCCTGTCTCAGGCACAGCTGAGAATCAAAGTCTTTGTATTTACCAAAATAGAAGAATTGGTTATTAATGCAATATATACATTTCAAACCAATATAGTGCACACAGAAGTCACAAGTTTTACGTGCTCAAGTTTTAAATGAAAGTTAAATTATGAAATAAATTATGTTGAAAAATTAGTGCAAATTCAAAATAGAAAACAGAATATATTAGAAATATTTAACTGTAAGAAGAGAGAGCTTCCAGGATTATTTATTGTGGTCTTTGAATAAAAATTGGGAAGGTTATGCTTTTAACTAAGGAATATATACAACTTGAAAAAGGATATTATTGGATAACATAAAAATGAATTTAGGACAAAAAGGTTCTTGAAATTATACCAGCATTTTTAGTAAACCCAGCTGCAATTTGCAGACTAAAGTTAACAAACACCTTTATCTTAAATCAAAATGTTAATATAAAAATTTTATCAAACCATATTTATATTTAAGATATTGCAAGCAAGCGGGGGAATCAGTGAACTCATACATTCCTCAGTCAAAGAGAGGCTGAATTATAGTTTGCAGGGAAATACCTGTAATTTTGATGAAAAACAAGTCAACTAACAAATTTTCTCAAAAATGCTCATTGTGTGTGTTTGTTTCATTAACCTACAGATACCATTTAAAGAAAGAGACAATGTGTATTTGTCAGCAGGTGGCCAGATTCTCCATTGCCCTTTGTGCAATCCTTTGTACTACTCAATGCTACTAAATCTGAATGGTACCAGTTTACAGCCACTTTATACTCCGTTTGTAATGGTATAAGTGACTACCCATGGTGCAGGGCAACTGAGCCCCAAGTCTCCAGTTACTCCCTACTGGAATTCCAGAATTCAGATTTGTTTAAGTGTTTCACCGTGGAATGTGGTGCTCCTGAGATATGTGGACAAAATGTATTGATAATGAATACAGAAGTGCTGAGTACTGAACATTCCCATGAAATACACTGAGCTAGTAAGCCTAGCATAGTAGTAATTAATAGAAATAAGCTATTTTGAAAGTTTCTCTTGTTGTCTAATAGTTAAGGTAGCCGTTAAGGTCCAAGAATTCACATCAACCAGTATCACCAACATGAAGAACTGACTTTGAGCAATGAAGTGAAATTAACTAATACAATGGTGGATTAGTTCTTATTGGTGGTTATTACTTATTCATTTTTCTGGGTAATTAACACTCTCGGTCATAAGTTAAGTCAGAAAAATCTAGTGGGTATTTTGGTAAACTATCAATAAAGGTACTTTTTGAATTGAACCAGTCAAACATGACACCTAGTTTTCTCTCCAGGGTCTAAAGTGAGAGACTACAGGTAAAAAAAGGAAGGAATAAAATTAAGCGTGTACTGTAAAACAGGCAAAAACCATTATGTAAATATTCTAAATTTATGAGGAGAAAAAAGGTTTTGTTCTATACCTGAAAATCCCATTGGCACCATATAGTTTTGCACAAACATCAAGGAGAGAATATGGAGGAGTTATAACCATCTCAGTATGACAATAACTACACTTCTATAGTCTCAGAAAAAAAATAGGATAGACTTTAAGGCTGAGCTTTTCAAAGAAATTCCATTAAAATCAGGCATTCAAACCCTTTAGGCAGCTTTAAAAAGTGCAGCCTAAAATCCTTTTCATCTTAATCTTCCTTTAAAATATCAGCCAGAGTTAAAAATACAAGGTTACCTTTTCTATGGAATAATGCCTCCAGCTGATATTCAAAGTGGTACTTAATGTGGAAAGTTATCATTTGAAGATATGGGATGAAATCCTGGCACCATTGAAGTAGATGGCAAAACTTGCTTCGTGTTTCACTCATGGTCCATATTTTCAGACACTATATATAGTAAAATTGCAAGTAACAAGGAAATCACACTATACTAAAATCTAGTCTCTACATCTGTATTAAAAAAGCCCAAAAACTAGAACTGTGTGGATATTTTTTTATGCATACCAATGAGCAAGGTCCTGAAAGGAATTAAAGTGTTTCATTTTGGCAGTGGTTGGTTAGTGATGGGGATGCTGGTCTTTATCGCACATTTTCTTTTTGTTTTACTATAACTGTAGCTGATTCCATTTTGATGAAATAGTGGGAAGTCATCTCCTGGAGGAAAAAAGCATCAAAGCACCATTATATTTCCTCACTCATTCCCAAAAGAGATTTTTCTTCTGTGTTTTTCTTCTCTGTTTATACATATTTAATATTAGGTTAAAAACAGCTATTTTGGGAGCAAGTTGGATGAACTGATTAATAACAGATCATTGCTATAATATCAGTATTTAATGTAACAATTTCTGTTGTGCCAACTTTGCTGTATTTTCCTATGATGTATATATCCTGTTTCAAACAGCGCTACATAAATGTGCATTAGGGAACTTTTAGTGCATGCCAGCAGGGACTGCACAGGTACAACATGCTGGTACAGACTAAAATTTACAACCCCCTCCTGAGGTCTACTCTAAAGCATCATGTAGACAAGCCCTTATATTGACAGAAAATGCTTCCTCTCAGATTTTGCATCTGGTTGTTAATTTTGAACCTAATTCTGCAAACACTTATTCACATGTTTAAGGTAAGCATGTGCATAAATATTCGCAGGATTCAGGCCTTAAATTACATACATATCAATTTACCCTCTGTCAAAAAATTGGGATATGTTAAATCTGAAGAAAATGCTTATTATGACTACAGATTGGGCTGATATCATCTATTAAGCTTGCCCAAAACTTCTTGTTATAAGACCCTCTTTTCAGTTGCTTATAACTTTATCAAATTTTAACCATTTGGACTGAAAATTTTCATAATGGTTATCTTCCTCAGGCTATTGTTTTTGGGTGTTTTTGTTTTGTTTCATTTCATTTTTGAAAATGTCAGTCAAACAGTTCAGCCATTTCTGAGGAAGTAACTAGGAAAAAGTAAATTGTTTTGTCCACGTTAAAAGAACTCTGGTGACCTTTTCTTTTAAAAACTTTAACACCCCTATCCTTTGGAGCAGGGACTTGAAATCTGGTAGCGGATGGCCTTTGTGTCATGAATGTGCCTTCTACCATCCCCATGAAAGTCTGCCCAAATTTGGCCAAGTTATAAGCTTTTAAAAAATTACATTTGCACATGCTCAGCAGAGACTGCTTAATTTTTAAGTCACTACATTCCCTGGAGATTCTGTCAGCATTGTGCATACTCCAGCCCAGGGCTGAGCAGGATACTGCAGACCATGCTAGATGTGGATCCAGGCACCAGAACTAAGAACAGGGAGACTGTCTCTTCTGTACTCTCAGTGACCCCAGGCTGGGCTCAGGCAGCAATAAAAAGGAAGATGCTTGTTTCGAATGCAGGGGGGACAAGACATCTGTGGGGATGCTGTGGAATGTGGTGGGAGTAGATAGGACAAGGAGCCTGGGTGTGAGGAGACTGGGAAGGGAGAGGGGACAACTGGAAGTGGGAGTTAGGATGTGGGGGGGAGACTGGGACTGAGAACCAGGAGGCAACATGGGGAGGGTAGACAGATCTGCCTGTGAGGCAGGTGCTTGGGGAGCACACAGACTGGTTGATCAAAGAATGGGGAAACACGCTGGGGAGGGGAGACAATGACACTGGATAAGGAGGTCAGGGAGGGAAATTATGACTGGGATCCAGTGGGGAAGGAACAGAGACTGGAGGCCAAGGATGCAGACAGATCAGCAGAGGAGCTGTAAGGGGGAACTGTGACTGGCTGAGTAAGGAGATTGGGGATGGGAGTGGGAATGGGGGAGACTGGGTGTGATGGGGCACTCACCTCTCATCAGTGCCTCCTGTCGGCTGGGTGTGGTGCTGCAATCTTTCTCGATTCTGGTGCCCCCTGTAGATTGTTACCCTCACCATGCGTGTCTTCAGTGGCTCAGCCCTCCGGCCAACTCACACAGTCTAAAATGGACAAACTCCTTAGGGCTAGAGTTCTCAGCTCCCAGGTTTAGCTAATGTAGCCCATCGAGCTCTCTTCGGCCAGAGCAGAGCATGCTACTTTGCCCCTCTGGCCCCAGCTAGGGACTGACCTGCTCAGGCCCTGCAGCTCCTTTTATCTGAGCTTGCTGGGCTCTGGTTAGCTCAGTGGTTCTCAAAGTTTTGTACTGGTGACCCCTTTCACACAGCAAGCCTCTGAGTGCGACCCTCTCCTCCCCATTATAAATTAAAAACCACTTGTTTATATATTTAACACCATTATAAATACTGGAGGCAAAGCAGGGTTTGGAGTGGAGGCTGACACCTCATGACCTCCCATGTAATAACCTTGTGACCCCCTGAGGGGTCCCGACCCCCAGTTTGAGAACCCCTGGGTTAGCTGCTTCCCTGCAGCCTTTCTAGGCAGGCCTGGAGGACCCACCTTCACTGATCCTTTCCTGGGGCAGGGTGTGGTAGGACCATGAGGCCTCCAGCAGGAGGACTCAAGGGGCCAGGTACACCCCTTCACAGTGGGATAGGAAGTCTGGAAGGGGAAATTAGGATTTGCTGGGCTATGAAACTGGTACTGGGATCAGAAGCCCGAGGAGTGGAGACTGGGACTGTCTAGATAAGGAGAATGTGAATGGAATGACGAGCCAGAGGTGGGGAAGAGAGAAGAAAGGAGTAGGTTGGAGGAGATGTGGCAGAAGGGGCTAAACGTGGGGGAAAACAGGCAGAAGAGTCTGTTCCTGCTAAAGCCCACTCCCCTCTAGAGCCTGAAATGGAACCCAGAATTCTTGAGTTTCACCATTCCACTGCTGTGAGCAGATATATTTGTAACCCCCTGGCAAAGTGCCCTAACCCCTTCTGTAGTTGTAGGATTACAATCTACTATTGCTATCTGTTGCACCATTAGTTCAAGTGACAAAGGTCTGTTTGGTGGATATAAAGATTCCAATCCAGCTGATGGCCCATGTGAGTGTCAATATGATGCCACATGATGGAATTTCTCATTTCAGTTTGCTTTTTTAAAAAAATCTAGGAAATTGCACACAAAAAACTACATTAAAAGAAGATTGAGATTGCAAAGTCAACCACTCAAACATTGGGAAATGTCAGAATTAAGGTTATCTGTGAAACCTTAATTCACCCCCTATGTGCAAATGCATTATGATACTGTCTTTAATTACATGATCATGTACTATTTTTTCCACAGGACCCCTGCCTCATTCAGTGCACTGGATGGAGGGTGCTCACTGAACTGTAGTAATGGGGATCATATAAGTACCTAAGATAAATAGGAAAGGGAACAAAAATTGGCAATTTATATACAAGTAAACAATGTACTGTAAGCAGTCCTTCAGAAGTGGGTCTTAAGGAGGAACTTCAATTTGAAGAGGTAATAGTCTTGCAGATGAGACATATATAAACAATATTTTATTATTATTAGATATTATGGTGATGAGTATTTCTAGAAACACCTGAAAGAGATGGGTAGTTTAGTAATTATTAACTAGCCTAGAAACATAAAACCAAACTTTAATGCTGAATTGGTAGTTATATTTTGAGGAATTCCTGGAGAAAATTTATTATTAGAATTGAAAGCCATACTATGAATAAAAAATTGCATTTCATTAGAAGAAAGGAAATGAACATGCCAAGTATAGGTAAGACCATGTGACACTCTGCAACACATTTTCAGTTCAGCTCACCTTTGAGACAGTGATTATGATCAGCTGAAGTTTGAGCTCAAAGCTTTGCAAGGAATGCTGCAAAATGCTAGTTGAAAATAATCAAAAACCCTTTCCCTTCTCACTCTTCTCTTTAGCTGTATGATGTGTGTGAAAACTAGCATTTGCTGCATTGGGATTCGTTATTATGTATATAATGCGTTCCACACAATGATATTGCCATTTGCCACCTCAAAGAAAGCTAATAGCATTTTCAAAATGCAATTAGAACCTTTCAGAAGAAAGCTCAAGCTGTGTTTGGATAATATGAAGTAACTCGCTTCTGCATTTCACAGACAGGCACACCAAAGCTAATAAATTCTTCTCATGTCTTTAGATTATTAACACACCTACCGGCAATGTCAAGATGTTAGTTTAAAGAATTTCAAATATGAAACAGTTCAATAATCTGGTTTACGACAGCTGACTGACAAAGCTAATTAACTGCCTGGAGAAGATTCTTTATAAATGAAGCAGCTTCTGTCTGAATGCATTTCCAAGAAGAACAAAATGTTCTTTTGTCTCTCTCTTTTTCTCCCTCGGATTCTCTCTCTCCCTCTCCTTTCCTGTCCCATCTAATCTCTGATAAAAGGGATTCTGCCTGGTATTCACAAGCTTGTGCTCCTGTGGTTCTGGTGGTTTCTTATCTTCTGGGCTCTCTACAACTTCCTGCTGAATAGTTCAACTCCTTTCCTCCAACCCATCTTAGCTTTAGCCATTGAGCTTCAGTACATCTTTTAGCTTACAGGATAGTCTACACAACCTTTGCACATTTGGTCTTCTCTCCTGGGGAAACTTATTATCTGAGCAACTGCAAGCCTTCCTCAACTTTGAGTACATCTACACTGAGAAAAAAAAAAGGAAAAAGAAAAAAAAACCCACAGCAGCAAGTTTAAGAGCCCAGGTCAACAGATTCGGACTTGCATGGCTCACGCTACGTGGCTAAAAATGGCAATGTAGACATTCCCACCAGGTTTCAAAGTCCAAGCAGGAATGTTTACACAGCTATTTTTAGCCCCCTAGCATGAGCCCCACAAGCCTAAATCAGTTGACCAGGACTCGGACACTTGCTCCCTTGGTTTGTTTGTTTTTTTCCCCAATGTCATCATACCCTTTGTGTCTGCATTTTACTCCACCTGCCTGCTTTGGGCAGATCTCTTCTTATAGGCCTTTCACCTCAAATCCTCACTTCACAAGAGAAGTCCTTTTGCACCAAATCCACAGTACACAGAAAGAAAAAAAAATTGTTTGATTTATTTTCAACTTGACTCATAGGATGGCCAATGTTATAATTTTTTTTTTAGTTATGGAAGGAATTTTCATGCAGATGAAGTTGACATGGATGGCACTAGTTATTACCGGCCATATTGTGAGCTGGTTATATTGTGGGCTGGCCATATTGTGGGTTATGCAAGCTCCCCACATAGCTCTGCCATTGCATCTCAATCCTGTCCTGAAAGACCTTGAGGAGTACTTGTGGCACTTTATAGACTAACAAATTTATTTGGGCATAAGCTTTTGTGGGCTAAAACCCACTTCATCAGATGCATGGAGTGGAAACTACAGTAGGGAGAAATATAGAGCAGTACATGAAAAGATGGGAGTTGCCTTACCCAGTGGGGGGTCGAGACAAATCAATCAAAGTGGGCTATTATCAACAGAATGAAAAATCACTTTTGTAATGGTAATCAGGGTGGCTCATTTCAAACAGTTAACAAGAAGGTGTGAGTAACAGTAGGGGCAAATTAGCATGGGGAAATGAGGGTTTTTTTGGTTCTTGTAGTGACCCATCCACTCCCAGTCTTTATTCAGGCCTAATTTGATGGTGTCCAGTTTTCAAATTAATTCCAGTTCTGTAGTTTCTCGTTGAAGTCTGTTTTTGAAGTTTTTTTGTTAAAGAATTGCCACTTTTAAGTCTGTTATTTAGTGTCCAGGGAGGTTGAAGTGTTCTCAGACTGGTTTTTGAATGTTATAATTCTTGACGTCTGATTTGTGTCCATTTATTCTTTTGCGTAGAGACTGTCCAGTATGGCCAATGTACATGGCCAAAAGAATAAAGACTGGGAGTGGATGGGTCACTACAAGAACTAAAAAAACAATTTCCCCATGCTAATTTGCCTCTACTGTTACTCACACCTTCTTGTTAACTGTTTGAAAGGAGCCACCCTGATTACCATTACAAAAGTGATTTTTCATCCCACTTTAATTGATTTGTTACGACCCCTCACTGGGTAAGGCAACTCCCATCTTTTCATGTACTGCTATATATATCTTCCTACTGTATTTTCCACACTATGCATCTGATGAAGTGGGTTTAGCCCACAAAAGCTTATGCCCAAATAAATTGGCTAGTCTATAAGGTGCCACAAGTACTCCTCATTGTTTTTGCTGATACAGACTAACACGGCTACCCCTCTGAAACCTGAAAGACCTTGATTATACCCGCTATAGGGTCTCTTCTAAATGGCAATGGCCAATCATGTGAAATAATGTGCCAGTTTTATGAAGTGAATGCACATTATAGCTGGTGAAATTACTTGTTGCAAATAATAATTACTGTGAATTAAAGCTTTTTCCTTCAGTTCATGAATCATTCTGAAACCAATCTGATTTTTGTATGCATTTGCAAAAAGCATGGATGAAAAAGGTTTAGCCTGTGGAATGTTCATGAAATGTACACCTGGACAATTCACTATTCAATTTCAATGGAAATTTTACATGCTTAAAGTTAAGCACTTGTTTAAGTGCTTTGCTGAATCAGGGCCTTTAAACACAAAATTATTCCCACTGTTTGAAACCATGGACCCAGCAGAGACTGAATAGTTGGTCAACCACTTCTCCCATGCCTCCTTTCAGCTGTGCAACAGATCATACACATTTAATGATTTCCCATTGAATTTGTATGCTGCAGAACTGATCTCTCTTCCCACACCATGGACACTGCATGCAGATCTAGACACAAAATCTCAAAAAAGATATATTAGAATTGCAAAAGGGTGGGGGGGGGACAAAAAAGATTAGGGGGATGGAACAGGTTCCATATGAGAAGAGATTAAAAAGAGTGGGACTGTTCATCTTAGAAAAGAGATGACTAAGGGGGGATATGGTAGACGTCTATAAAATCATGAATGGTGTGGAGAAAATTAATAGGGAAGTGTTATTTCCCCTTTATATAACACAAGAATTAGGGATCACTCAGAAACCTGTCAAAGAAACTAAGAGGTAGCAAGTTTAAAACAAACATAAGGAGGTACTTCACATAATGCATAGTTAACCTCTGGAATTCATTGCCGGGGATGTTGTGAAGGCCAAAAATATATCTAGGTTCACAAAAGAATTAGCTAAATTCATGAAGGTTAGGTCCATCAATGGCTATTAGCCAAGATGGTCAGGGATGCAACCCCATGCTCTGGGTGTCCCTAAACCTCTGACTGGCAGAAGCTGGGACTGGACAACGGGGGATGGATTGTTCAATGATTGCCCTATTCTGTTCATTCTCTCTGAAGCATTGTGCACTTGCCACTGGCAGAAGACAGGATACTGGGCTAGAAGGACCATTGGTCTGTTTCAGTATGGCCATTCTTATGTTCCCTGGGCCCAACTTTCCACCCCTGAAGCTTATGTCCTGATTCATAGTTACATATTTTAAAAGGTATTCAATTAAGTCTAATTTTGTACCACTGAGCCATTCTCGTGCTAAGGATAGCATTTAGATGTTTAGCTACATGATTTGCAGGTGCTATCAAAGATGCAGATGCCTACATTCTACCACGCTGCCCTGAAGCTTTGGAAGTATGGCATTAAATAAGAGGTCTATTGGGTGGATATGATGGAATTTTGGTCAAAAGGTAGGTAGGACACAGAATGGCAGGCACCAGGATGGAAAGAGCAGGCAACAATTAGACACGAAAATACCTGCATAGTTGCACACACGCAACACCTGCATCAGCAGCAGAAGAGTTAGCACTCTGCCTCTTCCTTCAATGAGAATCCCACTGTTAATGTAAGCATTACTGAATCTGACCTGAGATTTACATACACACCATCACAGGAATGGAGAAAGCATGCCTCCCCTCCAAATGGTGCTGCTAACTGGTGTCATTGACTCAGGACTTCAGCCATTATGATTTATTTCAACATATAAAACATGCCTATCGTAAACCAAGTTGTCTTCTTACAAATATTAAAATTTACAATCAAAGTCTGTTTGTATAAGGGATATTTATCTTCATTGCCCAGAGCTGCTTCATAATCCATCAGTAACAAAAACAGTCTAATTATACTAGAGGACCTCATCACAAATTCTAAAATAATAACCCATTAGAAAACCAATAAAGAACAAGAGCTGCAGCATCAGCTGCAACAGCTATAGTTGGTGCCTATGATCCTGCTGCAGGTGCTGCTCCACCTTCCTACAGTGCATTGAGATAAGGGACTCTCCCTTCCAGCTGAAGTCGCCTCCTGGCCACTTCACTGGATTACCACTCCTTATTACCACACTCCCGTTTCCCCTCCCTTGTGTCATAGTGAAAATATGCTCCTGATTTCCAGATTAACTGACACATCTGGGAACCCTTCTCTCCAAATGTGGCATCAGTATCATCCTTTGAGAACAGCCTGAACTCCAAAAACCAATAAGTTTCTTGCTGATCATGTTTAGTAAATTAAACAAACTTCTGGAAAACCAGCTCCCTGAAATCTGTATGCAGAAATGCCTAAAGTGGAGAGTACTTTGCTGATGAAGCTAAACTGCAGCCCGTTGCCCATGTTCGATATGGCCCCGTGATCATGGTGTCTAGTTTAGAGGAATGCCTGTTGTTTTGCTGTTGCTGACCTTGTCACTTCTGCTGCTCTTGACTATTTTTATTTTACAAGAAATGCCCTTGGTATATCACCACCAAACTGAATAAAATTATGATCCTTCTCTTAGACAAAAGAGAAGGGAGCAATACTAATAAAACATAAGAGACTTATTTAGAACTAGAGATGGATCTGAATTACTGCAAACATGAGATCTAGGTTAGAGTCTGGATTTTAACAGCCCTCGTCCCAAAAAAATTCAGGGATGTTCGTATTTGAAGCTCTATTCAGCCCATCATTGAAATAGGTCCTAACTACACAATTCAAATTTATGGACTGTTTCAAGTTTGGAGTCAAATATTTTGCACAGCACTACCCAAGAATTAGACTGGAATCACCATAGTCATTTCACTTGTCATCTGAACCAGATTGGAATCCATTTCTCCAAAGAAGAAGCTGGTATTTGTTTTTGGAGAATTCAAAATATGTGTGCATGCATGCTATTGTGATACGCTAGTGTATTATTTAAAGAATAGCTGAAGAGATTACCAGTATTATCTAAAATGTCATGGTTGAGTCATAAAAAGTCCAGCCTCAATTAAGTCATTTTTCATGTCTCCCTTTAAAACAGAGTGACTGTACTTAGCTTTTATGGTCTGTGCTAGCTAATTAGGGAATTTTAGTAATCTATTTTTAATATGTACCATCTTCTGTTCTTTCTAGTTCTGCCTTAAAATAGACTTTTATCTTTACTGCTATGCACCGATCATCAGAAAATATAAGCTCTCCATTACATGACAACTCGTAATGAGCCTTAATGAAGCTTGGGAACAGCTGTTAAAAACTCCAGTTGAATAGGTTTTCCCAAGCAGCAGTAGCTTAAGATGGTCTCTCCGTTACAACACTGTTGAGTCATCTGCTCACCATACATATAATGAGAAAAATGAAAATGAAACACTAAAGCAGCTTAATCCTTTTTCATTAGCTATTTTATTTTAATCAGAATTTTAATATACTGTTATTGAATAAGTACATTACGAACCATCATTTCTAAGCCTTTCACCTTTTTAATTATACTTCTGCTCTGAACACAGAAGAAAGCAAATGTTACTATGCAAATTTTGCTCTGAATTCATGTCCTTAGTGAGAGCATAAAAAAAACAGAGTTCAAATTCCATTTTTAATTATACCAGAGATGCGTGAGCTGCAAATTGTCAGAAATTAAAGTAAGCTCAGATGATTTTAGATAAGATGTGTAAGTTAGAAGTCAAAGAGATGTATATTTAGGGTGGGGGATGGAGCTTGAAAGGAATTGGGTAGGTTAGCCACCATAGAAATATCGAAATTCCTGTCAATTCACAGGATTTCAGCCTTTCTTCTTATTCTTTCTTCCTTCAGTGCACACATGCACAATCATGGGTGTGTCATATTGTTTTTCCTTTTTCTTTTCCTGGATAAAGTGTTAGTTGGTCAGTCAAAACACATGGGAGCAGCATGCTTCCAAATATCAGCCCACAAAGCACTGCCTCACCAAAATTGGCTGCTTCCCACTCTCCTATGATGTTATTATTCATTTGTTTTTCAGGAGCACCTAGAGGTCTCAGCCCCACTGTGCTAGGCATGATACACAACTAACAGAGAGCCAGTCCCTACCGCAAAGATCATACAATCTAAGACTAGAGACAACAGATGGATACAGCAAACACATGAGGGGAGCACAAGGTAAGAGGGGATGAGTATGCTCAGCAAGAAAAGCAGTGATCACAGGACCCCCAATGGCCTACCCCATTACTGCTCCTTTATTTTTCCTTTAAACACTCATTTATATATCCGATCATTTAAGTTTTCAAAATAAAAAACATGGAGAAAGACAATCACTGATTGCCATTGTCAGAATGGAATATGTCAAATTCTTAACACAGTGGTGTAATGCAGGGAATACAAATAGCTTTGTTTGACATCAGCCTGCTAAATTCAGTGACTAACCAATAAGCAGGGCTCTTTAATCCCTGATTTACTTGGGTTTCAGATCTTCAACCAATTTAGCACTTTTCAGCAGGTAACTTTTCAAGCTGTTAAAAATTGAGGAGGGTTCTGTCAAGCAGTGGAAAAGCCCTAATAGGTTTAGCCTTACTGAACAGCATTGTGTCTTTGGTGAAATCCTGGTCTCAGTCTCTCACGCTGGCTTCCTTCCCACTATCTGATCTCACTGCCATCATGTTGCTAAACACACTGCAAACATAATTAATGCAGTACACAATGCAGTGTCTAATATTTGTGTTACTATGGGAATAAAGACTAATGGCCTGATTCTCACCACATTAACAGTGTAAAGTGCCTTAGCATAACTGAGAATCAGGGCCCAGTTGAAGGCCTTGGAGTCTGCAAGTCTATGCAGTACACAGCTGAGAATGCAAGATTGTTGCGTTCCCACAGAAGTGTGTTCAGAGACTACATATGGGTGAAAATAAGGCTAAACTCTAGGCATAGTCTTCTGGATTAAGCCAAAGTCTCAAGCTCTTTACACATTGGCTCCCTTCCTCTTAGGAGTGCAGAGTATAAACAAATAGAGTGTAGGCAGGATAGTGTCTCTGAGAAGACAGGCTTTGATGGGAGTGGTTCCTGATGTGGCCACTATAGATTACATAGCTACTCCAAGGTCAGAGATCTCAAGGGAGATAGAGTATCATCCATTATGTCACTCAGGCACACCTCAAACCTTCTGTTTGTTACGTATTCTGATACATAAATGTCCAAAGTCACCTAAGGTACACATAGCAGAAAATATTATAAACATGGGAAACCGTAAATATCAACCGCACTACAACAATGTGAGGCTTTGGAACAGAATATAAAGGGACAATATGCCTCTCCCAGTATCACTCAGCCAGGCTTTTCCAACAGCAACAGGGCAAAATATGAAATATATTCTGTAGGTTTGGGATTATAAAAAGAGATGAATGGAACTCTCTGGAAAATCTGCCTGTACAGTAACAAGAAATAGAGGAATCCAGAATACAGCCACAGAGGAATTAGAAAGCAAGAGGTTGGCTTACAGAGCAAAATTTCCTGATTCCACAAGGTCCCTGAGTGCTATAAAAGTGAAGAGTGTAAGTGCTCTCCCCCTCCGCCCCCTGCATAGCAGTCTCAGAGATGGGAAAGTTTTGTCTGGGCCAACAGGTAAAGAAACCCTTTGGCCCTTTAAGGATTGCACCAGCTCTCCATGTGAGTATTCAGCCTTCTTGTGGGCTTAAGGGGGAGAGGAGGGCTCTGTGCTGGATTGGTTAGACAGAAGGGTGAGGCACCAGCCTACACATACAAGGAGAGGTCTTATAAACTCTTCCCCCTACCCAGAGGTGCCATTCTGCACTGGGAAGATAAGGTCTCCCTTCCTTTGGCATTAGAGAAAGATTGAGATTTTTAGCCTTGTTGGGGGCATCTTTTTGGGGTTGGGAAAAAAATTTCCCTCACAAACAAATTGGCCTGAGCACATGGAATTTTTCCACCTTCTTCTCAGCAACCCAGGGACCCAGTGGGAAGGTTAGGTTATAATAATTATTTTATCATAATTGGCAGGTGTCCAGTGCAGGTACTAGTTCAATAATGGTCCATTTCCCTGATAAAAACTGGAATTGGAAGTAGAAGTGAGATTGCGGCTCCTAATGTTTAGTTCAATGAGGAGACAACTTCTCTTCCCCACCCCCTTAAACCTGATAGGAGGGAAGGGCTGTGGTGTCTCAGCAACAGTGCTGGAACTAAGTAAATGGAGTGGGGGACTAAGGGCAACCCTTCCACAGGTGGTTCAGCATATAGAAGGGAATGATGACCTGCCCTTGATGAGTTATTGCCATATAGTTCCCAGATGTGTCATTTAATAAAGTAGCAGTCTAGTTAAAGCACATGTCTGGTGTGTTTTTGTCCCTGTGGTGTCTGGGATAATAGATGCTGCTAAGGAACTGAAGAATTAAATAACTGCAAGTAGGTGGGATTTTTTTCCCCCACAGCTCTTCGACTTTTCTCTTAAGGTGTTTGACTCCTCAGCTATTTGAAGCACAAAATGCTATGAAATGTAATGCCATCAGGCAAGGAAGATGGAAACATATCTTCTTATAATAATTGAGTTTCCTTGATGCAGTGATTGCATAAAACTGTTAGGGATGCACGCTCACTATTCATGCTCCTAACTGTGAAAAATCAAGTTCACTTAGGATCACTTGTAACATGGTTTCCTCTAGCCTTTAATAGGATCAAATTATTCCTGCAAAGAAAATACCTAATTAGGACTAGTGTTAGACAAATTATTTGCCCAAATGATTTATTTGCCATATTTGCTCTTCTCTTTCTGTTGGCAAATGTTCATTAAACACGTTTTTCCTCATTTTTCTCATTCATAAATTGTTCCATGAATAGTTCGTACAAACATATTTAGGTTTATGGGCTTTCACAGACTGCTTATACAGGTAGTAAGTAGTGATTTATTTTCTAAGTTACATGGCATGATACATGATAGGATGAACTAACCTTGACAAAAAGAAACAGTGCCTGAAGAAATCATGGAGGCATGAAATTGCTCAGGAAAGGCCTTTTTTGCCATTTTTCCCAGATCATGGTTACTGGACTGATGGTTGTCCTTCCTGCCAGCACATTGCACATCGTTGGATGACCACCTGGTCACATGTAAGATCATTTATATTCCAGGACTGTCACTTTGTGTGTCACTCTGAAGCATATAATGTCTGCTGGGTCAATGGAAACAGCTGGAAGCATGGTTGAGAGTTCTTTTTACTTAGAATATGACCAGGTTCAATCATTGCTGTGTTCTATGGTCTACCACTATCCAGTTTTTACATTCTCAGCCATTTTGACTTTAGAAATTACACCCATGCAATGTAACAGTAAGGCATGTATCTAGAGTGTTAGGCCATTGTGATATCAGAGGTAACTCAATCAATCATCACCCTTATTCTACAGCTAATTTGTATGAGGTAGTCTTCAGATTGTGGATTACTTGGCCCAACTGCTTTCAGCTATTTCTATATACACATATATACCCCGGTGTCATGTGCAGAGATGGCCCAAAGTGACAGCTATCCCTGGGCACTGATATATATATAAAATATATCATACACAGAAACAGGGGTTATAATTCAGACAATTATACAGTTTAATTTTTAGGTCTATGGAAACAAATTTTTGAAAGATGTGATGCACTCTTAGGGTGCACTGCAGTCAATGGGGGTTTTGACATTAACTCAACTGGGGCCAGGATTTCACTTTCAGTGTCTGAGTGACAAAGAAACAGAGAATATCACTAACCTTGCATCTAGAGAAGTTTTTTCAGGGGAAATATTGACAGAAATTTCAGAGAAAATTACTTATTTGGCCTTCTAGTCCTTGATAGGGGAGTGAATGATAAAGCAGACATTAAAACTGGCCATTGCAAGAAGGTGGGAGAAGGAGGAGGACAGGGATGGTGTCCCTAGCCTCTGTTTGCCAGAAGGGGGTAATGGACAACAGGGATTGTTCATTTGATGATTACCTCTTCTGTTCATTCCCTCTGGGGCACCTGACATTGACCTCTATCAGAAGACAGGATACTGGGCTAGATGGACCTTTGGTCTGACTCAGTATGGCCGTTCTTATGAGAAGGAAGTGTAAAGTGTGAAGATGGGGGGGAAAGCCCCATAATATTAATATAAAGGTAATACAAAATAGTAGACTTAATGGACCAATCATCTGATCCGGCATGACAAATATTTTGTTCCTATGAAACTTGTCAGCCCTACCTAAAGAAGCCTGAGATCTCAAACTACTGCACTGAGGAGAAGAGAAGCTTCTTCCTATATAATATATCTCTGAACAGAATGATGGAGAAGATAGAACCCAAACTTTGGTTTAAATTTTCTGGACCTATATCCAATGAAAACTGTAACCAGAACAAAGATCTAGCACAGCCATTTTCCAGCAGTTTGAAAAAATATGTAGGCAATTATAGGACCTCTGGTAATCAAATAGAAATGGAAGTTATTAGAATCACAAGGAAGGTCTGAGTAATTACAAAAAGGAATGGAATTTTGTGTTTAAAATGACAAAAATCAGCTAAATAAATCTTATAAATGAGACCATGAGTTCAAGTATTAAGTTATGTAATTATATTTCTGACGCTTCGAAGACCAACATCATCATATTGAAGCAATGTTAATTTTGTATCCATAGTTTGCATGACAACCATATGATCTAACAAGAAACAAACATGCATTCACAAATATTCTGATATGTTTCCTTTTTTCTCTTCACCTTTCTATTTTTCCCTCTTTAGCTGAACACTTCTGTGACATACCAGGGCACAATCCAGACTAATGAGGGGCTGTATCACCTCTTCCCTGTAACCTGGGGTGCCCTTTACAATGCCTTGCAGCTGTATCCTCCAAATTGGGCTGCTCACAAACAGCCTCCAGCATGTAAGTCACTCCCAGCTATGTCTGAGTGTGCTGCAGACAAACAGCCACATCTTGGCTCACACCAGCCTTGGTTATAGTGCAAGGTGACCCCAACATAAACACCCAGTCCTGGATCTTCCCCCCAGAAATTTATGTCCTGTACTGCTCAGCCCTCTCCTGGACAGTACAAATATACTAAATCTGTTATTCCCTTAACGGAATACTATGCCAGTTTATTATCTTAAAGAGTTATCCAGACAGTTCATCTTAAACATACTGGATTAGATAAAATGGTAAAACAAGTTTAACTACTACAAAAAGATAGTTTTTAAGTGAGTACAAGTAATGAGGCATAAAAATTCAGAAATGGTTACCAGAAAAATAAAGATAAAACACTTATTAATATCTACTTAAGAAACTAACTTAGTTGCAAAGCAAACTTTCTCTCCACATGTTTCCAGCAATATTACTCATCAAACTCTTCAGTTCAGGACCCCACTCCCAAAGTCCAACAGCTGTTTATTTTTGTCTTCTCGGGTGCAGAGAATGCTATGGTCAGGGGGAGAGAGAGGAGTGCCTTGGGATGTTTGTCCATCCTTTTTATAATTTCACTCCCCCTCTTGAAAAATATTTCCAGCTGAGAACCAGGAGACAGTTTTTGTGGAAGGATATTCCCTGCTGGGTTTTTTTCACCTGTTTGAACTTCCTTTGTTTTCCCTTCCTGCTTGATGACCCTGTTTACTGTTTAAATGCAAATTAAGGCAAGTACATATTCCTTCCTTTGTTTAGGACATACTGACTTCTGCTGGGGCAGGGCTGTGGGGTTTGGAACATGTGTTAACAACATCATATGTGTAATCTTGTAACTTCAAGTACAATGTTACCACACATATTTTATTAGGACAATACAGACCAGCAGATTCTGAGTTTTCAAATACTTAACAAGGTATACTTTGAAGATTATTACAATAGTATGCAGGGAGTGAACACAGGGGTATATTCCATCGCAACATCTTATTTTTATCTAATTATACTTAAGGCTTCATTTTTTCCCTATTATTAAAGAACTTTGCTTTTGCTTATCTCTTATTTATTTTTGAACTCCTTCTTTTCTATGTTTTTCCCCCTCTCATTTTTAATGGTTTGGTTACATGACAATTCATACTCTTGTGAAGTCTACTGGCTTATAATGGTCCTCAGTATCAGTTTTGTGCCCTGAGCATTACCTACCCAACAACAAGTAGGACTGTAAGCTGTTAGTTGGCTTTTAAAAAGTGACTTACTAAAACTTTCTAGTATTGCTAACTACTAAAATTTTAATTTCGGCATTGTCAGTGTGTTCATGAGAGCAGAACAGTGTACTTAAATAAAAGAATGACAACATTGGAAATTCTGGAAGGTTCAACACAGATGTTAGGCCTCAGTGGAAACTGACTGTCACTAAGTTTTACAGCAGAGGTTCTAATTTGGCTTTGTCAAGTCTGATTCCCCACTCTGGCACTTTGAGTACAGAAGGTGGAGGCCCGCAAGGATTTTAAAAATTAATACTTGCCACTCCAGGCTTGTATTACACTCCCAAAGTTACAGCTTTTCTCTGACCTTGGCTTGGTAAACGCCACCACCCAAATGCAAAAAAAACCCTTTGAACCCAGGAAGGAGCACTTGGGAATTCCTCGCTATGGCGTACCCTCAAGTCCTTTCACCCCCCTCCGGGGAAGAGCTAACAAAGAAAACAAAGGAAATTAGCTGTTCCTACCAGCGAATCAAACAACATTCACAAACCTCTTAGGATACCAGAAATCCAATCCTGTTCTTAAAAAAGGTAAATTTTATTAGAAACAAAAAGGAAGAAAATACATTTGGAACTTAGGCTTTTGCTAGATTTTAAAAGAGCAATTCCAAAAACTATGTATCAAGAATAGCTTTTTTGGGGTCCAGCTTACAAGTTACAAATAAACAAAAGCACCTGGGGTTTAGCACAGAGGAGATCCACAAGCCAAAATAAAGAAATAAACCTGATCACATCTATTTAAATATTCCCTGTTCAATTATTTCTTCTAGGCATGGAAGATGAATTTTTATATTTGGTTTAAGCCTTACACAGCATTCCTGCTTATAGCATTCCTGCTCCTTGTCTTCTTCTCTGGAGAACACCAGACACAAAGGGAAGGCTTCTTTCCCAATTTTAAAAAGTTCTACCTTCCTATTGGCTCTTTTGGTCAGGTGCCCTTTGTGATGTTGCACCCCATAATTCTTTATAGAAGTATGCTTATGAATGTAAATATCACATAACTGGAATGTTTTATGCTAGATATGCCATGTAAGATCTCTGTGCAAAGGTTATATTCTTCTGCATGTATTTATCCTATTTGTATGAATGTATCATGCTTGTATCTGAAACTAGATAATGAAAATATAACTCTGAGGTCCTATTGTAATTATGCAAAGTGTGGGCCATTGATGGTGGTTTGGAATCTTGATGGCTCCCATTAACCAGGACAATTGACTGTAAATGGCTATGTTTGCTTGCAAGCCTTCCTGTGAGTCAGGCTGGGAAGAGTGAAGGCTTGGGGTCTCACAGGACATGTGACCATGTCACCTGGTACTGGAATCCGTCTTAAACCTGGGGCTTTTCCATTTAGAAGGAGGGGAGGGGACCCAAAGAGACAAAAGATTCCCACCTTCTGCCAAAGCTATATAAGGGGGTGGAACAGAACAAAGAGGGTTGCAGTCATGAGAAATCCCCTAGCTACAGTCCTTGTTTCAGTCTGAGCTGAAACAAGGACTGTACCAAGAGAAAGGATTGGGCCCAGACTAGAAGGAGGCTACTCTGTCAAAGAAGCTTATTGGAACATCTCTGAGGGTGAGATTTACCTGCATTTAGTTTCCTACTGTATTGGGGTAGACTTGCATGTTTTATTTTATTTTGTTTGGTAATTTATTTTGTTCCGTCTGTTATTACTTGGAACCACTTAAATCCTACTTTTTGTATTTAATAAAATCACGTTTTACTTATTAATTAACCCAGAGTATGTATTAATACCTGGGGGGGGGCAAACAGCTGTGCATACCTCTCTATTGGTGTTATAGAGGGCTAACAATTTATGAGTTTACCCTGTATAAGCTTTATACAGGGTAAAACGGATTTATTTAGGGTTTGGACCCCATTGGGAGCTGGGTATCTGAGTGCTGGAGACAGGAGCACTTCTTAAGCTGTTTTCAGTTAAGCCTGCAGCTTGTGGGGGACGTGGTTCAGACTTGGATCTGTGTTTGCAGCAGGCAAGTGTGTCTGGCTCAAACAAGGCAATGTACTGAAGTCCCAAGCTGGCAGGGAAAACGGGCTCAGAGGTAGTCTAAGCACATCAGGTGGCAGTCCCAGAAGGGTTTCTGTAACTCAACCCGTCACAACCTTTTCTTTACCTGGGGGAATTTTTTAACCCTTTACAGGTAAAGCAAGCAGAGAACAGCTACCAAGAGGGATTTTACAGCTAACCGGCTGGGTGGGTGTCCATAAAAGAGAGCTACCCCCCAACACACACATTTCATTTATCACAGGCTATTTAGGGTTTTTCACCCTTCTGATCTTATATGTATTTATATACATACATTCTCCTGTAGAAGACAGAAACCACTACTCTGAGAATTTAGATTGAAAGTTTCTATGATGACACTGGCTACTGGACAATCCCACAGATAAGATCACTCTAGCAAAATAATGACTACATACATAGAGAGAGAGTAAAACAGACTTGAGACAAACATGATGTACATTTATTGGTTGCCTCAGATGTCCTGCCTATGACATTGATGATATCAGCCAAGTATGAGACATAATTCCAACACAGAACAAGTATTGGACAGTGAGATAAAAGATGACAGCCCAGTCTATCATGAGAAAAATCAAGCACAACTCAAGGTTCTGGCATGTACTGAAGCAATTACAGCAACTGTCTGCAATATAGATGTGCACATCTGTATTTGAAATTTCTGCCGCTATCACCCATCATCTACCCAGAGATGGCTGGAAAATACATGTGTTTTTTAATTGCTCATGAAAATTCACTGCTTTGCCAAACCTGAATTTTCAATAGACTGTCAAACATGTAGTAGGAAGAACACAAAGATATTTTCAAGATCTCTTAAAGCTCCTACTAGTAGTAAAATGATATAACTTAAATGTACTCTTACCTGAATTTGAAAGTGCTTATCCTTAGTAGACAGCATAGGGAACTCTTGTACCTGCACTTCATACAGGGTAATATACAACGCAGCATTCTGCAGTGCTCTTTAGCATCTACACTACATATTTCTCTGAGTCTCCTCAGCATACATACAGTTATTTTATATGTAGCTATATACAATATACTCCTTCTTCCAAATAGGAATACACAGTAGATATAGGAATTATTACTATTATTGTTACCATTCTGGACTAAAGCATTGATCTATCTAGTCCAGTATCTTGCCCCCAACAATGGCTAGTACTGGAGGCTTCACAAGAAAGTGCATGAATAATCTGCCCAGGGGGGACTTTTCCTGAGTGTTTACAGTTAGTTTAGAACACAGCAATGTATATGGGCATCCCTTCCAATGTGCATTATCTGGCATTTTTCAGCACTGAATTTTAACTGTCATCTTTCTCCCTCTTCCCTCCCTCCTTCACCTAGCTTTGTTAGGTCCTTCTGAAATTCTTCCCAGTCTTCTCTAAGATAATCAGTTTTGTATCATCAACCTATATGCCACTTTACTATTAACTCTTTCCCTGGAGCCTTAATACATACCATTAATCCGCACCGCTAACGTGGATCCCCAATGTTAACATTTTTCACATTGAAAATATACTATATACCATACTCCTGCTCCTTGTTTTCTGCTTAGCCAGTTTCTAATCTAGGATAGAAATTTACTCATCACATGACTGCTTAGTTCTCTTTATAGCCTCTTAAGATGGAAAATCTTTTGGAAAATACAAATAAATTATAAATCACCAGTTTCTCCTTTATTTGCTACTTATTCACACACTCAGAATTAGAAATAGACCAAAGAGGCAAGTGTTTCCTTTACAGAAGCCAGGCTACTTTGGATTATTTTCAGCTAGGCATTTTATAATTCTCTTTGTACTTACTGTTTCAGTCAGTTTTCCTGGTATTGAAGTCAGGCTCACTAGTCTGTATTTTGGATAATCTCTTGTACCATTTTTTATAGATGGTTACAACATTCGCTGCCCTCCAGTCTGGCAGCTGATCTTAATCAGAGATTGTATATTTAACAAGTTGGCCACTTGATTCCTGAATTCCTTCAGAAATCTTGGATGTATACCATTGCTGTAAGGGACTTGGTTGTTCCTTAAGGCCCTGATACTGCAAAGATATATGTACCTGCTCAATTTTACACAGATGAGAAATCCCATTGACTTCAAGGGGATTAGTCATGTGCATGTGTAACCCACACATCTTCTGGGTGTGGTGTTCTGTCCCATCTAGTGGCACCGAGACCACTTAGAGAGAGAGACAAAATGAGTCTGCTCTACAGCCTTAGCTAATAGCCAGTTGGCTTTTAGCTCATGCAGTAGAGACTCGTGCACTAAGCTCCAGAGATCCCAGGTTCAATTCTGCACGCCGATGAGCGGAGTCTGTCAGCTTTACACATGGAAGTACATGAGTAACTAAATGCAAGATCAGAGCCTAATTTATCATTACACATCTAATTATATATGCAACTAAGTGGAGAAAAAAAAGGTAAGATTTTTTCTTATAAAGAACAAAAGTATATTTTCCATATTTCTTTCACAGTGAGATACAATATGTTCCTAAAAAATTTGTTTCTCAGTTCATTAAATTCTTGAACCTGCAGATATCCCAGTACTACATTCTCATTTATTTGCTTGAATCACTAATGACTCAGAGTTTCCAAGAAACCCTTATTTTCAATGGCAACATTTTAGTTATTTTGTACCTGTTCATTTCTGTTGTTCTAATATTCCAAAGAAAGTCTGCATAGAGAAGACTGAGGTGACTTCAAAATTGGAGACGGGCCTAAAACAAGCCACCAGATCCAAATCCTCCCCATCCCAACTTTAGGAATGTTCAGATATGGATGCAATTCAGACTTTGAATTTCCTGACATGGACCCATCTTTATTCAGAAGCATTTCTAAATCTCAGATATTCTCTTTTTCTCCAGGTTTCAGTAAATTGGACTTTTCAGCCTTCGCATTATTTTACAGTGCCTTCCGTCATTCACATTTTCTTCTTATTGGCACAATTTCAGGATTACAAGTAACTGAAGACATTTATGAAAAAGTTTTATTGCTCTCTCTTCCCATATGTAATGGCTCTGGGGTCATATTGCTATTGTTTCTCAACTAGAAGTGAAGTTTATCTTTCTGATCTTGTTTAGTTTCAGTGTAACTTATCTTTAAATTATGGACTATAATGTGTAGTGTATGTTTTGAAGATTTATATATGAAATGAGGGAAACTTCAGTATTTGCAGCGAACAATCTACTATGCTTTATACTTCTGCTTGTTTTTAACATAAATTTGCCCATGTTGTATTATATTAATCTAGCAAAATTCTACTTGCACTCATCTGAACAAATATTTCTTATGGTAGAGAAATAACATCAGTGTTTTCTTTATTGTTAGCATTACAGTAAAGGTCAGGCAAACAGATTTCGGGCCTGGGCTGATGCTGCTTTGAGTTGGTGTTCCCTGGTCAGTGGGCAGCTTGCTTCTGAAGATGAGCTTGGAGAGCTTGAGTAGTTGTTTGAAGGCCAGAAGTGGTGGTTCAGAAAAGATTTCTTTCAGGATTGGGTCCCCAATCGATTATGTGTTGCAGCTGTTTGATGATACCCCTTATGGGTTCCACTGTAGAGTGGTAGGTGACAACTAGGGGTATGCAGTCAGAATGGGGTTTATTTCTGTACTGAAGCAGGTTCTCTTGGGGTATTTGCGTAGCCTGTTCCATGATGTGATCTACTTCCCTGGTGGAGTGTCCTTGTTTGGTGAAGGTGTTTTTAATGTGTTAAGGTGTATATCCCAGACATTCTTCTCTGACCCTGACAGAACAACGGACACAAAAGCTGCAGACATATCTCCACTGCTACAATGATCAACACCCCCCCCCACACAACACACCTTTCAAGCTCCATAGGTCCTACACATGCCCATAACAACATGTGTTGTACCTCACATAATGCACTAAATGTCCCAATGACAATTATGTGGGTTAAACCAGACAATAACTTCACTCTCAAATTAACTCACACAGGAAAATGATAAAAGATGAAAACACCCGATCACCTGTGGGTGAACACTTTTCACAAAGAGATCACTCTATATCTGACCTATCAGTCCTCAAAGG
Source organism: Terrapene triunguis (assembly GCF_002925995.2). Classification (NCBI taxonomy): domain Eukaryota; kingdom Metazoa; phylum Chordata; order Testudines; family Emydidae; genus Terrapene; species Terrapene triunguis. The sequence continues at coordinate 9,278,409 of NW_020664417.1, read as the reverse complement.
AAACCTGCACAACATTTTCAAAAGATAAGCCTGGGAGCTTAAATTCATAACTTAAATTCATAGACACTGAAAATCATAGACTTAATAAAGACACTGGATTTATGGCTTATTACAACAATCTGCAGAGCAACAACCCCCACCCCCTTTTTTGTTCGATGACTACAGGGATGTTAATGGGCCACTTCACCTTGACTGGCCCCTTAGAATATGTGCTTAGCTGCTTATGCTAAACTATCCATTTGATCTTGTATTTAGCTATGATACTGTTAATACCTTTCTCAAATCAGAAGAAGAGCTCTGTGTAGTTGGAAAGCTTGTCTCTCTCGCCAGCAGAAGTTGGTCCAATAAAAGATATGACCTCACCCACCTTGTCTCTCTGATATCCTAGGACCAACACATCTACAACAACACTGCATATAAACATTATTGTTAGAATACCACGGTCATTGAAAACACTTTGTGCAAATATTCCTCCACTATAGAACAGATTATGTGAATGCAGAAGGGCTCATTTTTCCATCTCTTAACTAAGGGGGTATATTTGCAACGAGATAAAAATATTCAAACACATATTCCTTTTCAAGTTTCCTTTATTAACATATTGAAGGGTGTTATCAGAGATGTTCTGCTTTATCATGTTTTTTAAAATATGGTTGCATGTTTCCAATCTATGCGTAGTTCTTAGAAATTTGTAGCTCAGATTTCAGGAGAATTTGATTAAGAATCCTTCTTTTTTTTAAAAGTACTTTTCCCCCTTCCAAGCCATCAGTTCTCCATATTTATGTGCACCTGCTTCCTATAAGCACCTATTAAGGTATACACCTGCAGTGGTTTTTCTTCAGCACACTGCAGTGCCATTAAGCGCCATTACTTCATTATTGTTTCTTTATTTTTCAGTTCTGTTCACATAAGACAAGGGCAGGACACATTTCCACCAGTAGTGGCAAGACATGAAATACCTGCACAGAAAAGAGCAGAATATTTGCAGGTTCCTCTGCGGTTGTTTGTCTTAACAGCCAGCACTGTGGCTGTGACATTATACTTATTGAACTTTTTAAATCATCATTTGCTCAATTCTTGGAGGAGTTCTACCTAATTTCAAAATGCTTATAAATCTATGCTTGTAAATCTATAAATCTTGGGGGTTGTAAATGCACTGATTAAAGTAATTGCTATATTTTAAGTTAAGGTTCCCTCCCCAAAAAATTCATTTAGATTTAATAAGACAGCTATATTATAATATATTTAATACAAAATATTTGATTATTAAAACAAATTTATTGCATATTAGCAGCAATATGAAGATATAGTACTATATCTATTTCCATAACCCTAATCCTCAAATTTTTTGTAATGTAACTGTCCTGTCTAAATTAAATGCATAGCTGAGAAGTAGACTTTAAGTGGGGTTTATTACAGTCATACAGTGACCAGGTATTCTTTGCCTGAACTTTATTTCCTTTCAGTTTGATAAGCAACTGTGAAACGCAGGCTGCAGATTGTTGCCCTCAACATGTGTCCCTGCCCTTGTGATAAACCTTCTATTGACAACATAGCCTCAAACATACAAAGGGTACAAAGGATTGTACAAAGGATAGAGAAATCCCACAAAAACTAAGAGTAATATCAAAAACACCTTGCAGCTCACCAGACTACACATGCATCCCTGTAGGGCATAGCTGATCTTCAAACCCCCTACATATTTAGAGAACTTTCCCTGGAAAAAATATTAAATGTTGGCAGCTAAGCACAATACAGTGGCATTTTGTAACTTCGGTATCTCTGTTATGCTTCAAAAAATAGTAATGATGCCCTCAGTGTAGTAAATGCAATACAATCTTCTCTTAAAATAATTTGCCAAGTTCATTCTAAGTGTAATGCCATTGACTCTATTAGAGTTAAATCAAGTCTGAATTTAACTCACTGTTTACTGTTAGTTGAAAACAGGCTTGTGTTCATACAGTAGTTTCTAATTCTTCCCAATGGCTTATTTAGTACCAAACTGGGCAAAAAAAGGAAATGCTATATTGAGGCATTTTCACAAGCTTTTTGTTAAATCATGTTCTCTGGCAGAAACAACAACCAGAGTGAGAAACATTAGGCTGAAATATACAAATGCAGCATGGGGTAGAGTGGAAAACAAATAGCCTTGGCCAGCAAGGATATCTGCAAATGCAGAGGCTTGGCCCAAAAATCTGCAAAAGCTCATCTATGGGCTAATTTATATAAGGGAGTGTGGACTAACAAGGTAAAGTAAATAAATAAGTGAATAACCTTTTCCCAAATCAAGGTGCCTTTCCTACAGATGCAGATATGTATTTTGTATACAGATACATTGGCACCAGCTACAAAAGATTCACAACCAACCAGCACATGATGAACTGTGAAGAAGAACAGGGATAGGCAGATGGTCTACAGTGATACAAATATCAATCCATGTATTTATGTTAAAAAGAAAAAAAGACTAAAGAAAACACCACAAAAAGAGTAGAGACACTTTTAGGTTTCCGTCCAGCAAAGCGCATAAGCACGATTACTGTTAAACACATGAGTAGTAAAATCAACGTCAACGGGACCAGCCAAGTGCTTAAAGTTAAGCATTTGCTTAGTGCTCTGCTAATTCTGGACATTACTGAGCAAATCCAGGTCTTTTTTGTATCAATCTTTTTTATAATTTAAGATTTGTTTCTTTGTATCACTGCAAATATGTATGTACATATATACATGTGGGTATATATAGATTTAAATGTACTATTACAAGGGTCATATACAATATCATAGTTTCTATATCAGTTTTCTCAGACATCTCACATTAAATCCTAAATGGGACTGCAAAACCTCTGTCTAGTGCACCTTCTATCTCAAGGATGCACTGCCTCTAAAAGGGGATTAAAACTACACTTCTGTGGCTAACAAACACTCTGATAATGATCAAGCCAATGCTATTCAAAGGATCAAGGATCAGCAGCACAGAATGTCAACCTTGTTTAGGAAAAGTTCCTTCTTCCAATTAGATAATTTTTCTTTTTAGTTCTCATTTCCCATATTACATTTGCCAAGGGTCCTCCTGTTTAAGGCACTATGGGGTAAATTGTCAGAATAGTGCACATGGAATAATTCTCACAAATCCTGTTACCAGAAATGGGACTGATGTGGGGCACTCACCATGGGCTGCCATGAAACTACACAGCAGTAAATTGTTCCATGCCGTTATTAGAGGTTTCTTAATAAATGTCATTATTGGAGACGTGAAAATGGTAAATTATTTGATTTCAAATTCCATTCCAGACAAATGATTTCATTTGTTATTGACTTTACATATAATTATGACAGAGCAAAACAGTAGGTTATCTCGTTTAGATATCTATCACCTTAGCTTTACATTCCATATGCTGCAAGAAAAGGCAGAGAGTCATATGCAGTGGTGACAATTTATATTGAGCGGAGTTACTGAGCAGTGTTACATCCCTTGTGATATAACCTACGGTTACCACTGCAGACCACTTAAAAATTATCCCTGCTTTCTTACATAAATGTCATGTGGGTTCTTTTTCTTTATACAAATGTTATGTCTTCACACTTTGCAGCCCACTGCTGAGTAGAAATACCTGCCAATCTCAGGATTTCATTGCTATCTAATTTTCAACAGATTGATTTCAACAGAGACATAAATTGATTGATGTCTTCTAGCTACCTTCTCATACTTGAGTGGGGAATGCAAACACAATAGCAAAATTATATACTTTCAAGCTACTATCACTGTATATAGATATATATAGAGATAGATAGATAGATATATCTTTGAACTGCTCCACTTCTGTTTTCTTTATATTAACAAAAGAAGTTTTTATTTATTTTTGGTATAGTTTTCATAAGCCAGATCCTCTTCTGGTGTAAATCAGTGTAGATCCATTGAAGTGATGCAGATTTACACCAGCTGAAGATTTGGCCTTATGTCTTCTAGAAATTGCCCAAGGGTTTAGAAGACTTTTTTCCAGATATAATAATTTGTCTTTGTATTTTTTTAAGTTTATGAACAGGGGAAAAATCCTCTACATTTGTCAATTTAATCAGTAATAGCATTATTGATGCATGAATTTGAGAATTATAAATGAAATATTTTAAAGACTAGTTTACCACCTAATTAATGGTGAATTATTTTATTCTACTGTCGGGAGACTTTTAGGACTATCAAGATTTCTTATTCACATGGAAGTGTTGTCATCAATCCCAAAGGTTACTGGACGTAACACTGAACTGACTTCATGAGAGAGGAGATTGTTTTACAGATATAAGACTGTCTTTGTTGCTATACATTTCCATGTGTATTTTCATGATGCGGAATGAAAATACAGCCAATTGGCAGGTGAAACATACACTGCACCTAATCTTCTGTTTGGCTCTGTAAACATGAAGAAAGTCAGGATTAAAAAGTAAATCATATTCTTTCCATCTGGCCCAAAGCCATCACATTAAGAGAATTTGGATTAATCTGAATATATTTGCTTAAACCGTACCTATCAAGAATACTATTAAATCATAATGCTGAAAGGGTGCCGCCTATTGATATCAAACTAATTACTACAATATGAAAAAAGAAAATCTTTGGCTCACTTTAGGAGCACCAATAAAATTTCACTTAGATAGCAGTTTAAATCATGGCTTTTCTTGAATGGAACTGTTAATGATGCATTTTTCTAATGTAAAATATGTGTCCACAACTTTATTTATGTCTGAGGGACACAAATAGTTCCATTTAAAAAAAAATTAATATGGATCTCATGCGTTTCATAGGATCCCCAGATTCATCAGGTAGAAAAGCTCTACCTTGCTTATAAAGCAAGAATTCATTCTCCCATATGGTAAGTAACCCCCTTGTGGTGGTGGTGTTGTTATTGCTGCCAGTTTGGAAGAGTACTACAAATTACCTTAAGTGAGCAAAAACTGGCAGTAACAGTCTACAACCCTAAGTACAGGATATGCTCACACCCTTCTTCAGACATATCTAAAGTGACTGCTCAGGAGCTAAATGCACCTGTGATCTCTCCTCCAGTCTCTTCAGTGGACACTCTTTCCAACTGGAAGGTCCCTGCCTGCACTCTTTCCAGAGTGGAAGCCCATGGTTCACCAGGCTATAACAGCCCCTATTCCCACCGTCCTGGCACAGTTACAGAATGTGTGGTGCCCTAGATCCACTGCAGTCCCTCACAAGTGCACAATTACTTTCATCTCTCTCTAGATGGAACCCTGAAGTTTCTACTACTCAGGTTGGATCCTGGAATGGGAACACCCCACCTCTAATTGTGTTAACAGGGCAGGCCCAACTGTGATTGGTACCTGCAAGGCACTCCTCTCCACATGCCTGTGACGAATAATTGATTAAAGTGACTCAAAACAGCTCCTTCCAAACTGATGTATTGTCCATTCACCCCAAGGCCTGCACTCCTGGGTCTTGCCTTCAATTCATCACTTCTCTTAGGTGAGCCCAGATACTTCAGACACATCCCACAGACCCCCGCCTTAGTTTCACGGTCCCACTTCAGACTGCCTATATCTGGACAGGGAGACAGATTCTCTTCCTGCAGTTTCCCTTTCTCTGTCTCTCTCATAACATCTCTCTCCAAGGAGCTGCTGCCAACTTACCTCTGTTTGCCTTTCCTTTTAATGGCTTGGTGTTCTTTTGATCTTAGGCTCCAGCCTTGGGAAAATAGGCCTGTTAAACTAACTAGTGACAGGCAAGTAGGTATTTCCTAGCTCACACATTTTTTTCTTGTAAGGATCTATAATATTCATCTTGGAGATACCTTGTCTGTCATTGTTTTGTTTCCTGCTTGTTCTCCCCCTTAACAGTCTCCTTTGATTTAACTACAGGCAGCCAGAATAATATAAAGCAACTAAACTGAGGCACATATCATACCAAAAATAATACAGTTATCTTCCTCATTCTCCAGAATGATATTGACTTCAAAGACAACCACCCAAAAATCTGCCTTGCTCCAGGCTCAGGAGCAGTTAGGACCAATGGAGAGGCAGCATGTGGCTGTGCCTCTGAGTAAACTAATAACCCTGTTACTAGACAGGGGTATCTAATATTCCAAAGCTGTTTAGACTACATCCCATTCTTACCATACTCAAGACTGAAAATAAGACTCTCTGCAACATGTGATTGTCTAAGCTGAAATTCAGATGGTATCATATAAAACAAATCAAAATAAGTATTTTACTTTTTAGTGTTGAGATCCCATGAACAAATGACAATGAAAAGGTCAGAAATATGAGGGGGCAGTATTCAGTTGCATACCACCATTCAGTTTCTCTTAGTAAACCTTTTGCAGTTCAGGAGAGATCAAGTCAAATGGCACTGTAGAAAACAGAAAAAACAAACATCCAGTGTAATGAATTCCCAACAGAACTCTTGGCTGGCTAATTTAGGAAACCCTGATGCATCATATTAGATCAATGCATTCTCTTATTCTTTCAACGGCTAAGTAACCACACTAATGCCCATGTCACATGAATCATAATGTTTGGTTTTGTTGGTACGGTTTATTGCAAGTGGTGTTATCCTCTCTCTGCTTTCCAGCTTAGCTTGCAAAAGTTACATTTTCAAAAGTGATATTAACATCCCAAGATGAAAAAGAGAGTTGATAAAAGAAGACATGAGCATGCGTGACAACCACATTCTCGGTATTTGAGGCTTGGCTGGTTCCCAGCATATCTATAGGATTACTACAAGGCATTGCGGGCCTCAGTACTACTTAAACAGTCAAGCAGTCAACAGCTGTCAGGCTGCCAACTAACTGTCTTTTTAGGCAACAGCTGTGCATGCTGTCACCAGCTACTTTCACACAATTGTAGTAAACCAATCACAAGCATGCTTTTTTACTTGGTTATTAACAGCTCACTGCAGGGGACATATGAATGGGAGATACTCTTCTCTATTTGACAACTGGAGGAAACAGAGTAAAAAATAAGAGGTCTGTGATCTACTTCCTGGATTAGAAAATTATCACTGTATTACCTATGTCAACTACTCTACATGGTTACCCTGCAAAATAGGTGTCTAAAACCTGGTCTTTGTTTCACATTATGCCTCCCCAGGTGAAAATAAGTGTCAAATGCGTAGTTCTTGAGTGAGATTTATTGGCTGTTTTATACTTGTTATTCAGAGATCACTACATTCACTATGCATAGCAAGTTGGCTTAGGCTCCAGTCATAATACAATCCATCTACCACTCACTTTTATGTTTTTAGGCCCAGTGTTACTGTACTCAGCATTGCAAGACCTAGCAGATTTAGGATTCAAAATCCCAATGTCAATCAATGGGATTTTGACTCCTAAGTGCCTGAATCACTTTGAAAATGAGTTTTAGACTCCTAAATCAGTTAGGTGGTGCAATGCTGAGCACTGCAACACCTAAATACCTTTAAAAATCTGGGCCCTAGTCACTAAAGGTTTTTTTTAGATCAATAAACCCCTGGTTGTATTAAATCAAATTGTATAATTCAAACAAAGAACATAATTCAAAGTAAATCCACACCAATGTGACAAGACGATGGATGTATGTGCCAATAACCAATTGGTAACTCATTAGGTACTAACTGCCTTTGTTCAGTCAATGTGTGAATTCTGGCTTATGTAAATTATTGTAAAAACTCTCTTGACTAATGATTATTATCTCTGATTTCAAGAAAATAACTTAGGTGTGTCTAAAAATGAGATTCATACAGATGCCTGTCTTCTTGGTGAAGATATGAATCTGCTGATTAGACTGTACATTAAAATTAAAAGTGAAAGTAGTGCTAACATTTCAACAAAATTGATCCAACCAATAAGAAGTATCTATATTCAGAAAAATATTGTGCTGAAAGGAAATTTCAGTCGATGTATTTACATCATGCTGTACGCATTCATTTGAGCATATGGCACCATGAATTATTCTCCATGACAAATCTCCATTGAGACAGCTTGCTACTCACTTAGGCCCTGAACCTTCTGAATGTGGTAACTCTCCCCTGCTAAGCTGTGTCATTCAAGGTATAAAAAAATATGCAGTATTAGTTGGTGAAGCTATGCCACCTGTATTGAGTGGGGCAGGAAGAATCTGCTAACTCACTAAACTTCACTAGATGCACTCACGAATCTCCCAAGCTGTGATTGTGTGTCAGGATTTAGAATTGACTGGACTTCATCAAGGACTTTATGGCCTAATGGGGCCATTCTAGTGGACAAGATTTTCTGAAATCTAATCTTTCTTACCAGTATGTTTAAGGTGCCTCTAAATAGATGGGTTCAAGTAGCTGCATATAGAGACAGGGGTTTTACAGCACTGAGTCACTCATCAGCACAAAATGGGAATGACATTGATGCATACGCTTGAAATAAGGGACAGAGTAAAGTACTGGAAAGTGGAAGGTCCATAGACTCCAAGACAGGCTCAGAGGACAATTTTTTAATGGAATTACAGAGCAGTATTATCTGAATAGATGTGTTTTCAAATAGGTCAGAATCCTGGTCAGTGGACGTATGACAACTTTAGTGCCGCTTGTGAAGGTGATTGGTATCTCAGTTATGTCATGTGCAGCCATATTGCCTTCCCAGGAGAAATATAAAATGCTAACATCTTTTGGGGGGAATAAGGAGATATAGGAAAGAAGGGCAAAAAATATAGTCAAAGTTGGTCCAGAGATGGATGTGAGAATAGTCATCATACTAAATGATGTCAAACAATTTATTAGCCAGAACTATCTACAATACCAAAAATTATTGGCGAAAGGAAAGGTTGGAAGCCCAGAGAATCTTGGGTTCCAATCCCTGTGTCCCTGTGCAAGACACTTGCTCTCATTGGACCTGATCCTGTTCCTATTGAAGACAATGCCCAAAGTCCTACTTACTTCAATATAAGCAGTGCCCCAGACAGTCCACCCAGAAAATTCTCTCATTTTCCTTTCATAGCATTAAGGCAAGCTTTGCTGGATAAATAAACTGTTTTTAAATGACTGTAACAGTATGGCTGTCTTCACTAGCAATCCTCAGCTGTGTCTCATGACACAACGGGAGAACTACAGCATAGAATAATTATAGTCATTGCAAGAAATCTAGTTTTCTAGCGTTAGGCAATTTGTTAGCTATGCGGATTTTTATCTGACAGTGTAATGTGCAGTATCTTTTCAGTTCTTCTCATGGTGATGTAACTCTGCCTTGAAATATAACTGGTTAAGTTACATTAAAATGAGTACCTTGTCTTGTTTTTCTAGTTTAAGAGATTAGAATATGCACAGCCTAAATGAGAAGTTTAAAATGTATCTGTTGAACTAATTTCCAGAAAAACTGTTTTAAAACCCCTATATGGACCTCCACCATTTTACAAAAGTTAAGCCTTCAGTATTACCTGAAGTCCCAAAATTGTATCAGTAATACTTTTAGTAATTCATACAGAGGGTGTGAATTTGAAAGATATAAGAATTATGTAGCATTCTAAAAAGTATGTGAAGATGAAAATTGCTGCAGCACAGTAGCATTTTCATCAAAAAAGTTGTATTTAACGGTCTCTAGTCTGATATATTGAAATCATATGAGATATCCTACTTTCACATTATTTCATGGCATCAGACATAATCACTTCCCTTGACTTGATGAATCTTATAGAATTACTGTCAAGCTATATACGGCTGAAAGATCTGTTTATATGAAGCTGATTCGTGGTTTTGTAGCTAAGTAAAAAGATAAATCCATCTGCTGTCTTTCATCTCACCTTTTTTATAAAGCCTGTAGGATGATGCCTGTAGAATTTTTTTTTTAAATCTTTCTTTGGCTGCTCCATTTTCAAACATCAAACCAGAATTTCTCAGCACAACAGACTGAAGCTTCTCTCCACTGTGGTTATAAAACATCATTAATTCTCAGCTCTAAAACCTATACACTCAAGATGGTCACATATTCAAATATTCAGCAGCCTTCCTAGCTTCAGACAAAGATTGTGGTGCAAGATACGTCATAAGCAGATTCTTGCTGTACTGAATTACTTACTGCAACTTGATTCCAAAGAGCCTATTACCGAGAGCCAGAGAAGAAAGACAGAGATATTTCACTTTAAAACTTAATATTTTGAGCATGTTTAATATTTGGGGGTTTGGCTCCCTGAATTGACACAATTCATAATTCTGAAATGTTGAAGCTTTCAAGGTAAGGTTAGTGTTAAAAACACCCCACAGTAAATGATCCATATGTTTTAGGAAAGCACAGCTAACTACCATCAAAAACTGAGAGGAATTAAAAGAAACTTCTAATGAGATGCCTAAAGCTGCACTCATCTGCCATATGCAGAGACCTGTAGCTTTTTAAAACAGGCTTCAAACTAACAGACTGCACTAGAAAAAAAGAGAAAGTAGAATGGCTGACTAGAAATAGAAGGTTAGACCTCTATATAGCTAAATTCTGCTCAGCACAGAACCAGGAGCTCCCTGACCAGGGGCAGACAAGTGCTAATTCATCCCCAGAGCAATTTAAAGCAGCTTCAGGACTGTGCTAAGTTCTGACAGGTTGCCCACAACCTCAAGGAGCCAATTTAGCAGCTGGGGGATCATTGGATAACAATGGTGCTCTGACTACATCACCTTCCCATGGCCAAGCCTTTAGTGCCAGGGATTGTGGAGGTAGTTCCAACTGGAAATTCCTCCTGTGCTGGGAGAATACCCAGCTATACCTCTAAGGGTCCCTCATTTCAAAGGGTGTCATCCATTTTAGTGAGATTTGGTGTCTCCTCATTCTTTGTGTTGAATGTTCTTTATATAAAAAATAAAGGCTCATGAATGTAAGGTTAAAGGCAAAACTATTTACACTAAAGGAAGGCGTCTTGCAGCATTTTGTTTCTTATAAGAATAATCATTCCGTGCCCTTCATTTTGGGCCTTTGGGAAGATCAAGAGGCATGTCCCCAAAGGTCTAGTTAAGCTAGCTTTGCAGCCTCCTTGTATTCTCCAGAGTGGTGCAAACAGTCCAGAATGGGGCCAAAGATCTGCCCTAGACAGTGATAGAATGAGAGAGAGTGTGTGTTTGTGTGTTCATGCACAGGCTTTAACATATCTATCTCGGGCAGCACAGTCTCTCTCAAGGTGCACAAAAATGAGTGACTGCAGTCTGCAGAGCTCTCAACTAGTCTAAAAATGCTAGATTTATCTTTCCCTTTTGAATTAAAACAAGTTTACCTGGAGTTTTCCCTATCGGGAACATTTTTACTCTTAACCAGGATTTCCTGTAATGGTTTGAGATCCATTCTGGTGATAAATTAAATACATTTCATCTAGCAAGGGAATAACCACCATCAATCCTGCCAATAATATGGAGCTGTCTAAAATTTATAACATCTGTCAATTCTGGCAGTGTTGTCCACTTAAGTCATTAAAGCAGGGGATTGAGACTTATCCCCTAGCAAATATCTTGCACCTATAGTCCAGAGTGTAGCAGTAAATGTGCCCTTTTTTGTGTGAGGAAGGGCTCACCTTTGTTAAAACAAAATAGATATGAGCATTTGGGTCACAGAAGCAGGAATTTGGCCTCCTATTTCCAAAGATCCACTATGTTCATATAAAAACTCACTCTATTAGTTCCTCAAAGAGATACACAAGGTACAAAACAGATAAGACATAAACTATGGGGAGTACAGTTTCCCCACCCTATGCTAAAAGCAAAGAGAGAGCACTCTGCCTCCTCTCCTGCCGTGGGAGAATATTGCTCCCTTCCATGCCAGCCTTCTCACTGGCTGGTGAAATGTTTGGGGAATCTCACGTGGAAGCAGCACAATGCGTGGAGGCCTGATTAAGGAATTTCTGAGGCTTCCATACTCATTCCAGTATATGGAGCAGTGAGTAGCACTAGACAGGAGAAGAGGAGAAGATGCACTGTTCCACCAATAGCTTTTGATCCTGTTTAGGGCTAGAAGAGGAGACACTTTACTACCACAGGAGAAGACACACAAAATACACATTTCTGGCTCCCTCTCCCCTCTACGTTCTATCGGACACAAATCACCTGGCCATGGTGACTCATGCCTTCAGGGCCGCCAGGCTCAGTAATTACAATGTACGTTCCTTGGTAACAAGACACTATAGATACTCCAAGTGGTGCAAAATGCAGCAGCCCACCTGTTAACATGATGAATACACATCACTTTACTGCTCCAACCATAGCACTGGCTACCAGCTGAAAATCAAATAATGTTTAATATCCGGGCTTGAGCTTCACAACTAACTCTCTCTCTGTATGTATGTATGTATATAAACTCCTCTCCCTCCAAAACCAATTCACCTGACACCTCTGTGATTTGTGGGTACAATGGAACACTCAGCAGATAGAGTAAGTATTGTCAGAGACAATAGTTTTAGTGCAAAGACCCTCAGCTGAGGAACTAACTCTCTTCATCTGGAATACTGTATACAATTCTGGTCACCCATGTTCAAGAAAGATAAATTCAAACTGGAACAGATGCAGAGAAGGGCTACTAGGATAGTCAGGGGAATGGACAGCTTATCTTATGAGAGGAGACTAAAAGAGCTTGGCTTGTTTAGCTTAGGAAACAATGGCTGAAAGGAGTTATAATTGCTCTATATACCTACATCAGAGGGGGTAAATATCAGGGAGGGAGAAAAGCTATTTAAGCTAAAGCAGAATGTTGGGGCAAGGACAAATGGATATAAACTGAACATGAATAAACATAGGATGAAAATTAGAAGAAAGTTTCTAACCAACAGAGTGAGATTTTGGAACAGCTTCCAATAGGAGTAGTGAGGGCAAATCACTTAACTAGTTTTAAGATGGATCTTAATAAATTCATGAAGAGGATTATACAATGGGGCTACCTGTAATAACAGGGGACTGGACTCAATGATCCAGGAGATCTCTTCCAGTCCTATTTTACCCAGAAGCAAAGGGTTAATAAAAATCTTTCTGCCTTCCGGGAGGAAAAAAACAATGCATTTCTTTTTGCCACAGTTTTCTAGTAACATAAAAATTATTTTAAAAATTAAAAAAATACTTCTGCTTGTTCTTCAAGGACAAGGGTCTCTGTGTGTACCACCTATGAGGTTCTATGTAATTTTGTAAGATGCATTGCACAGATACATTATTAGCTAGATCAGGGGTGGGCAAACTACAGCCCGCGGGCCAGATTCGGCCCATGAGCTCTCGCTGGGAACGGGGTCTGTGGCTTACCCCGCTCTGGCACTCCAGCCAGGGCCACGTGGCTCAGCCCCGCTCCGGTGCTCCAGCCGGGGTGCCAGGTCGGGGGCCGCATCACGTGGCTCCCGAAGCAGCCGCATGGCCCCGCTCCGGCACTAGCAGGGTCAGGGGCTGGTCCATGCGTAGGAGCTGGAGAAGGGACATGCCACTGCTTCCTGGAGCCGCTTGAGGTAAGTGCCGCTCAGAGCCTGTACCCCTGAGCCTGCACCCCTGAGCCTGTCCCCACGCCCCACCCCTTGCCCCAGACCTGATCCCCCTCCTGCTCTCCAAACCCCTTGATCCCAGCCCGGAGCACCCTCCTACACCCCAAACCTCTCATCCCCAGCCCCATCCCATAGCCTGCACCCCCAACCAGAGCCCTCACCCGTTCCAGCACCCTAACCCCAATTTTGTGAGCATTCATGGCCTGCCATACAATTTCTATTCCCCTATGTGGCCCTCAGGCAAAAAAGTTTGCCCACCCCTGAGCTAGATAGAGCTGACTGAAGCCCTTATAGGAAAACTGCAGAAGTTAAGGGACCAGGGGCTTTTACTTGACTCCTCCACAGATATAACGTTTCTGTGCTGAAGCCATTAAATGTATAAAGACTTCAGGTGAATGCTGTTGTATTGATTTCAAGGGCGAAACGGTGTTATAGACTCTTTCACTGTCTAACACTGAAACAATATTACAAAGATTTGTGTGGGATTTTGTTGTTGTTTTTAAACAGAGACTGCGGTTTACTTGATTTCTTGGCAAACACTCAAAAGCATTCATTTAAAAGTTGAAAATTTATTGATCGCACACAAGAAATCCAAACAAGCATTTACATTGAAACTGAAGCTGCAAAACAAACTTAATTAAAACCAATTCAAGTCTTTCTCCTTTTAGAAGCAAAATATTAGTGTCTCTTATTTTCGTCATCAACCTCTCTTTGGGCTGGTCCACACTAAGCCCCCAGTTCGAACTAAGATACGCAACTTCAGATACGTGAATAACGTTCGAACTAAGATACGTGAATAACGTAGCTGAAGTCGAAGTATCTTAGTTCGAACTTAAAGGTACTTACCGCGGGTCCACACGCGGCAGGCAGGCTCCCCCGTCGACTCCGCCTACTCCTCTCGCGGAGCAGGATTACCGGCATCGACGGCGAGCACTTCCGGGATCGATTTATCGCGTCTAGACAAGACGCGATAAATCGATCCCAGAAGATCGATTGCTTGCCGCCGAACCAGCGGGTAAGTATAGACGTACCCTTTGATTAAAAGGAAAGGGTTAATTTTACACTCAGTCCTCATACCTGAAGGGTATTCACTTCTCCTGTTTCTAACAGAGAGACAGATACCAGCTGGAGGACAAACTAGAAAAAGGTGGAGAAAACAGCTTTTGCTGATGTTCTTGGAACACTGGTCAGCCATGAACAAGGCTTTGGGTTTGCAGATTGGCCACAAAACCTGTTTCTCTGGATCCAGGCTCACACTTTGTTCAGGGACGTAATCTGGGTTGGGTTCTTTCTCCTTACAGCAGTCTCCTTAGGGCAGTGCTGGACAGGCAGTCTCATCTCACTGTTATGAGTGTGTAGTACAGCTGATTTCAGGATTCAGTGAAAAGCCATGAAAGCAAGAGATAGGATAGGAGGAAGAATAATGGGGCAGAAAGTAACACAAAATGGGAAGGGAGAGAAAATAGGATTTTATGTGCCTCAGAGTGGAGCCTCTGCAATGATGACAATTAGGTATTCCGACTGATGGGCTTAGTCATGATGATATGATGACTTTCAGGACTCACAGATGAAAAACAAAGTTCTTAAACAATAGCAATAGCCTGAAGGACTTCCTCTTGGGAAGAAAGTCCTTCGGGCTGGTATGCCTTCTGTTCTGGGATTGGGGAAGATGAGATGAGTTGAGCTCAGATGCCATGATGATTTTTTAAAGTCTCCTTTTCATAACCTCCAAAATGTGGGTGGCATAGTTCATCCCTTCATTATTTTGTCTGCCAGTTAGGCCTAATATTCACCACACCAGTTTTGGTCCATTCATTTTTGGACCCACGACTTCTTGTTTAGCAAGTGTGAGCTTTGAGTCCTTGAGTAGGTCTTTTAGTTTGGACTATTTCAGTCTCTTTGTCTGGTTTTCTTGCACTTATTTATAACATTCTGTATTGAAAATAACTTCACTTACATTTTATGGTTAATTCCCACACAGGCAGAAAGTTATGGGTCCAGTTGATAAAACAGTGCATCCACGTTTCATGCCTCTACTGTTCCCCTGCTCCATTCTGCTTCCCCAAAAGCTCAGCTAACCAATTCCGTAGGTAGTTGGAGAAGTGGACTTCGCAGACCAAAAAGGCAGCAGAGCCCACACCCCCCATAATATGAATCCTGAATTATCTGAAGAGCGATCTAAGGCTTTGTCTACACTAGCACTTTTGTCAGTCAAACTTTTGTCAGGCATAGATGACTGGTGCCCCCCTTACTGGGGGGGCACAAGCTAAAGGGGAGGACACATGACTGCCCCAAGTGTCTCTCCTGCCCAGTGACCTCTCCCACCCTGCACCCAGCCTGAGGCAGCAGAGCTCTTCCTGCCTCATGTTACCTGCACGTGTGGGAGGGGGGGACTCTCTGTCCTTCTCTCCCTGCGCCTCCACCTGGCATGTTCGGCCTCTCTCCCTGGCAACCAGGTGGGGAGCTGCACGGAGACGATTCTGCCTGAGAGAATTCAGCAGCTCTCCCTGGCAGGTAGGCAGGGAATGGGATAGAGTCACTTCTGCCTGAGAGAGCCTGGCTCTTTCAAGCAGAAGCGGCACTGTCCCGCTCCCCGCCCAGCTGCCGGGGAGAGCAGCCAAACATGCCGAGGGAGGGGGGAGGCACAGGGAGAGAAGGACAGAGAGCCCCTCTCCTTCCCACCCCCATCAGGCCAATCTGGGGGGGCACTTGACCCCCTATCCCTCCCCATGTGTCGCCTCTGGTCAGGGGTGTGAAAAAAGCACCCCCCGACCAACATAATTTCACCAACAAAAGTGTTGGTGTGGACACCACAATGTTGGCAGGAGACGCTCTCCTGCCGATATAGCTACCGCTGCTCATTGGGGTGGTTTAATTTTACCAGCAGGAGAGCTCTCTCCTGCCAACATAGACCGGCTACACAGGACACCTTACAGAGGCACAGCTGCAGTGGTACAGCTGTGTCGCGGTAAGGTCTGTAGTGTAGACATAGCCATTTATAAATGGCTATCACCTTGGTATGAGTGTGATGGCAGCCATCTTTATGAGCATCACAGGGATCAAACCAGGAACCCCCAGAGCTAAAAAGGATGAGCCACTACAACTTGGGCTCAAGAGACAAGCCACTCTAGGTATGTCAGTAACAGACACATATCCTCTCTGAATGGAGCACAAAAGGAAACTCACCAGTTGGTTATATGAGCAGCAATTAACCTTTGATTAGAGACCATTGGATACTAAAGATTGCACTGTATAGATCACTGTTTCTCTAGAAACAAATCTACACATTTCACACTCATTTATACAACTGAATTAAGTTTCCTTGTTCAGTAGCTTGTTCTATATATTATTCCGTACATGCAATAGCTCTTCTTGAGTTCCTTATTTATTCCCAATGCTCCCAGAGCTGTCTGCATGTGATGTTTCATAAGGAATGCAAATAGAGAAATCACATCCACTTCCTGCTTTTTGTTGGTGTTCTGCTAGTGACAGGTTTATTGATCATGTCAGTGATGTCATAGAGTTGCTTTGTATTTCAGTCATCTGGAGCGACATTTGGGATGGGTTTTTTCTGCCAGCAAACAATAGCTTGTATATTTGGTGTAATATTTCTTCTAGCTTAGAAATATTACACCAAATGTAAAAGCTATTGATTGTAGGCAGAAAATATACTGACCAATTACTGCTGGAGAGGAGATGAATATAAAGTACTCTCTAGCTGAAGCGGTTGCAGCTGGCGATACACACAAGATCACACCAGTACTTGTTAGCACAAAAATCTGAGAGGTTACAGATTCATCATGAGCAAATGCCTGGTTTTTCTTACGGGTTAAAACTTGAAGCACACTTTATTCCAAAAAAACCATGATATCCTGCAGTTTTCAAGGTAGATTTCTGTGATTACATTCTGTGACAGAATATACCCATGTTCACATCCTACACACTATTGCAATAATGTTTGTACAAGGAATGCCTTTTGAACTGTCATTAAAAACTTATAATTTGCTGATCAATAATATGATCAGCTGATCAAAATGCACATAGCAGAGTTATATGTGAAGTTATAAACATAAACCGAGATCATGACTAAAAGTAGATTTTCCAGAGAAGCCTGGGGAGTGGCCAAACCAGTTCCTCAGAGACAAAGGGCAAGCTGATGCCTCAGACAGGTGTAAGAACACACCCTATCACAAACCCCTACAAGGAAAATCTTCACCACATTTTTTAAATTTGAATATTACTGTATTAAATATTAGGGCTAGTTTAACAGGTGCCAGATTCCAAACTCAGGAAATTATTTATTTGCATTATATTAGTATCAAGAGGCCCCAACCTCTTGTGTTAACCCCCATTGTACTAAACACTGTACAAACACATAGTAAGAAACAGTCCCTGCCATGAACAGCTTACAAGCTGACCAGACAAAACAAAGAGTGGGTGGGAAAACAAAGACACAGCAAATTAAAGTGACTTGCCCAGGGTCACAGTAGATCAGTGGCAGAGCGGCAAATAGAACCCAAATCTGATGATTCCAAGTCCAGTGTCATAACCCCTCTGCCACAAAAAAAGGAAAGAGCATAGATGTGTGTATTATTCAGGATATCCGAATTCCACTTAACATTTGCTAATTCTCCATCAGACAAATTCAGCCACAGTAACTGACTCACTTGCTTCCTGCTCACACCAACTACCTCTTCAGCCACCAGATCTGCACTTCTTCTCCACATAGTTAGCTGCCACACAGGGCTCCTAGTGTCTCTGGTCAAATTGCATGTTCTCTGGGGGCTTCCCATTAGTATATAGTGTGCATGCCAGAAGGTACAGTACAGCATGCAGAAAAGGAGAGGTTTGAGGCATGGAGTCAAGAAATCTGAGAAAGTTCTAGATAAATAGTCAAACTTCTAATACTTAGTCAAACCAAGGTCCCTTTGTGGTTTGACAGACAGCAGTTTTTACATTGAAATGCTGTTAAACAATGTATTATGCATATATTTAAGCCTCGTCTTAACGTCTGTTTTTAAAGGTGGTATTTTCAAAACACCTAAGAGAACTTAGGAGCACAAGTCCCAGTGACCTTCAATAGGATTTGTGCACTTTACTCAAGTACTTTTGAAAAACTCTCCCTAAATGAACAGAAATTAGTCTTTGCAACTACCACACCAAAGCAGCTCTGCGGGTAGTTCATGATACAGCTTTCACAGATTCATAGGTTAAGACCAGAAGAGACCATTAGATCATCTAGTCTGACCTCCTGAATAAGACAGCTTTGCGAGCAGGCAACATGCCCCAGAAGCTTGATAGGCAAATACCCCATTGCAGAAGCAATGCTTTCCTCTTGTTTCAGCAGTGATATTTTAAACACATTTCTTCTAGGTGTGGAATTAGGTGTCAGCATTCTGTACAAACTCACCTATGCAGAGACTAAAGTAAGGGTATGCCTCTTCGTATGTATGTCAAATAAACCTCTTCGTCAGAAAGATGCCCTTACTTATCATGGGTACTCTGACAGTCTCTGTATGTTAAATCAGCTGTAGAAAGTAAGGATCTCCAATAAATGAAATAACTGATTTGAACATGTTCTGCCTGATGCATATTGAGATCTATAAACCATCTCCAAACCTTTTCTGCGTGGGCAATCCTTATGAATTCTACTCCTTTATACGCTTCACAGACGTTTACTCAAATTGGTTCTCAAGAAGTACTTATGTACGTTTTTAGTACCAGCAAAAGAGTTTTGCAGAAAAATGATACCACTAAGAAGAATAGAGTAAGTTGGAGAGAAAAATTGCAAATGAGGTTAAAGCCAAAAAATATTTTGGCCTGCTTCCCTTTATGCTGCCAGAGCAGTGTAAAGGGGGCCTTATTATAAATGGGAATCAGACTCTTCATGTTTTGGAAGTTGCTTAATTCTCTGCAAGCATTAAACAATTTTAAAATTTTATAATGTAGGCAATATAAAAATCCATCTGACATTGTGTTATCAAAGAACATAATGATCCTTACGGATCATTATATAGTTTAAATGATTTGTGGACTAATGGAAAATTTTCAAACCCTTATGCCAGTTGTCAAAATAGTACAGGCACATTAAGACCTAGAGTTGGGCCTGAGACACAAAGTTGTGGTCAAGACCTATCCAAAGAGAAGGATAGGAACATCCAGATGCTACAGTGATAGGCACAATATTAAAAGACAGTAAAATAGACTATGGATATTCATACCAAGGGGTTTGATTTGGGCTGACTTCTAATAAGAATCAACTTGAACTTTTGTCCATAATTCAAATTAAAACTTTGGGTTTGTCTTCACTAGGAAATTTAATCATCTTGGAACAGTCAAGATAGGCAATACAGTGCTGACCATTTCTTATTGGTCAGTACAGACTAGGCCCACTTCTGCTCAGCATCATGTCAGCTAGTCATGGGTAAGCCATGGTCCTTATAGGGTTTTGCTATGGTTAGATGAGACTATGCTGGACACAACTGGTCCTTGTTTACACTAACCAGTCCGCATCATGTCAACTAACTCAATTATACAAAAAGAGTTTTAAAATTATTACATTTCATAATAGAGAAGGAAAGGGAGGGTTGGAGCAATATACAGAAATATTGCCTTGGGGAGCTGAACAGAACTTTATTGTATTAAGGTTGAATCAGTAAGTTTGCCTGGTACCTCATTAATTTCCCTGGGCAGGGCATTCCTGGGTGTCCAGAGTCCCTCCAAATCTTGATATGCCCTGAATTCTCTTTACACTGGGTTTGTCTGCCTGCCCAGCAAATTACCTAATAAACCTAGTCAAACTGAAGGGCCTCCTTGGCTCCCCACATTCCCTTTTTTTCTTCCCTTGACCTGTTTTTGCTTGCATCCACTTATCACTTCCCAGTACAGCACTCCTCTACCATGAGATGGAAGCCATGATCAATAGCTTTGCCAGTGGCCCAATTTGGATCTGTATTTCCCTTTTAAGTTTTATCTTTGCAATGATATTCATGTTATCTTTGTTTTAAACATATGTTTAGGATATGAATATAAAGAAAGTGCCATTCTACATAAACAAACACCAAAACTCATTCTTCCATGGCCCTACATATATATTTGCACATTTGATCTTCTTGGTTCCAGCTGGGACCTGAAATGGAAGCAGGGAGGCTATTTGGTGAAGTATTTCTGAACTGTCCGGAAGCAGAAAGTCCCAGAAATCTTGTAAGAACTTATCCTTGGGAAGTTTCCAGCCCAGTTTTGCAGAATCAAGTGGTTTGAGACTTTGAATTACTCATCCAGACCAGACTGATTTTTGTACCAGCTCATTAGACACAAATGGTGAGGAGCATTCTGAAGAACTGCAGTTGTATTGCTAGTTAGGATTTCATCCGATGTATAACTTATTCAAAAGAATTTTCCATGCTGTCATTACCCTAAAGATTCTTTTCACAGTTTCTGTAACAGTGGCATCTGCAGAGGGGAGCTCCAGCCACTTGAAACTCATTAAAACATGCTTGAGATTGACAATGAGTTGAGAACATCTGTCAGACTTGGGCAAGATTTCAATCAAGTGTGATGTTGCTGTGTTACTTTGCTACACTGGCTTAATAAATGAGTTGGCTGCTGTCGACTCAAGGAAAGTTGGGTTCTAATTACTAGCCTGTCCTTTTTTTCTGTATCTGAAATGTACTTTCACTTAAATGTTCATGGTCTATTGGAAATGTATTAAAATGAATCTGCTGTTGTTACAAGCTAAGGTGAAAGACTATAGGCTCACATTTCAGCTTGCTGTATTGGGTCAGATCAACCAATTTATAATAGGATACAGAATCCCCTCCCAAAAGTATAAAACCACATATTATTTCCATAAAACCAAAAGTTGTAAACAAACTACTATCCAGCATTGTAGCACATTCAGCATAACCTTCTGCTGAGGCAGATACAAAGAGTCCCATACAACTCGAGGAAGAAAGCATCATCTAGTGACCAAATAACTTCCAGAATAGTATGTGGGTCCAATAGTTCTCTTCTAAGGAAACTGAAGAAAAGTCTAGCTAAATGCAGTGCACACCAGCCAAAGCTGAAGGACTGCAAAGCTATTTCAAAAGGAGCAGGAAAGGGGTTGCCCAAACTATTTCTCACCCGCAGAGAGGTTTAGTCCTGCAGACAATTTCCTCTCTCAGATAAAGTTGGAAGGAGTTCTCTCTGGGACAGAAGGGCTCCAAACAGCCTTTTTATTCTGCAATTAAGGGCTTTTTTGTTTATAGTGTGTGTTTCATTCAAAACTTTTGCCCAGTGATTCTCTGCTCTGTCTCCCAGCACTCCTGTGACCTTGTATATAGACATAAGATACTGTAGCAGCAATGCAGTTCAAAAGGAAAGAGAGGGGCACCATGCAGGAACCCCTAAAAAATCAGCACTTTGGGTTGTGGAAAGCTTGTGAGCTATTATGGATTTAGTACGAAACCCTTGCTTGAGATTAGTGAATCCATAGGACTAGAGAAACCTAGGTGAATGGAATACTGATACCTCACCAGAGTATTATTTTAATTATTTGTATCTGAGATACAAAATGTTTTGGCAGATATTTTACTAATGATGCATGCAAAGAAACGTTATGGTTAGTCCTCGGTCTCAGACTATCTTCCTAGGCCATTAGGGGCTTGGAGTGTCTCAGACTGCACAACTGTGAAATCTCATCCATTAAGGAGTGGTATTCATGGGTTCTGAAGGGAGCAGAAAAATGACAACTGCAATATGGGGCTTTAAAGGTAGAGGTACAAAGCAGGATAAATGATCTGTGCACTACCAGGGCTCTAACAGAAATGCAGAGCAGCAGCTCCTGAAAAGAATAAAGTAAAAACAATCCAAATACATACATCTGGAGTCATTGTAAAATATAAATATGTTACCAAACAATTTCAAAATATTTACATGGTAGAGTATAAGTTACATGACATAGATGCCTATGTTTTGATTACATATCAAGAATAAGGTAGATTGGTAGGATGGTTACCCCTTTGTTTTAACTTTCCCCATAAGGAATCAATTTTTAATTGGGCCTATTTGTTATGTTAACTGGTGGCTGCTTGCTGACCTACTGCATATTTTCAATGGTATTGGAAGTCAGCACCCATGAAGAACTTGCTGTAGCCATATAGAGGGAAGGGAGGAAATGACACAGACATGATCACATGAATATGTTACAGGCCTGTAGAAGGGATTACCTTGTTTTCCTCCTAAAATAGCACTCTCTCCTTGCAAAACAATAACCTGTATTCTTCATGGAGAGGCTTGGACTATGGATCTGAGGACAGGACCAAAAACTAGAAGCTTCTGAATTCTAATCCCAGCTCTCACACAAACTCACTCCAGACTCCTGGGCAAGTCACTTAACCTCTAGCCTCTGTTTCTTCCTCTTTGGTTGGCTCTCTCATAAGGGTGTTGTGATGATTAATTACTTAGTGTTTGTCAAGAGCTTTGCAGATATTTGTGCAGGAGAATGCTTGTAATATGTACTGAGTTTGATTCAAAAACCTTCTGAATAAGAGATCATAAATTTATGCTCATCAAGTTCAAAACTCAGTAGCCAGTTGTCTAGTCATGAGCATGCTCCCAAGTGATCTATTTCTTTTTTTACTTCATGGTTCATTCTACTTTATATACAGATGCATTAGAAGCTAACCCCCTGATCTGAACACTATGAAGTGTAGGGCTTGGGGAGGACTGAAATCTGAACTTCAAATTTTACAAATGATTCCTGTCTTTATAATGGGCCAAACTAGAATCCTAGATATCAACATCCCCAAACTTTGGATCTGGATTTTGTGACTTGAATTTTGTGAGTTACAATGGGTCAGGACCCCAGGATAGTGATGCTTTCCTCTAAATCATTTTTCTGAACCAAAAATATTCAGTACAGTGCATGTTTCCCTGCTTGTAATGTACATCTCTGTATTTTATAGAATTGGTTCTATCCCTTTAAAAAGTTCACTGAGAACAATGCATATCCATGTGTTTAGGAATATGCCCACATTTCCCTTTTAAAATGTCCTCATTGGTTACATTTAAATTAATGAACCCTAAAGGTTTCAAAGCTTGGTCAGAGTCAAATAAGCCCTGAAAGTTTAGATACCTATTAGAAACCTTATTATAAAATGTAAATAAACCATATGAGATCTCCCTCTTAAAAACTCCTTTTTTCTGTCTCCAGATCCTTCTTTTCAGGAAGATTTTTTTCCTTTTCCTTGAATTCCATTCTTTCCCTGTGCCCCCTTCCCCCCTCCTCCCCCCATGGCTCAAGACCTTTATTGATGCCATTTTGGGGGCCCACCAAATTGTTTTATTTGAATTGGTCAGATTCCAAAGCTTCCCTGATCAAAAGCACACAAGAATGTAGGATGGGATTTTCAAAAGTACTCTGCTTCCAGTGAAGTCAATCATAAAACTTGCAGTGACATCAATAGAAGCCAAGTTAGGCCACCCTGAGTGCTTTTGTAAATGCCAGTCAAGCTGTACATCTCTGGGAGCCTTAACTAAAGATTGGCTAGGAGATTAGAATGAGAGAAAGGCTGAAGTTCAGTTGTTTTTTTGTTTGCTTCTTTGTTTTGAGAACCTGTTTGTCTCTCCCTATTTTAAGTACTGGCATGTATATTGTACAGAAACCTCACTGTTAATGGATACTTTCTGAAAGTTTATAGAGGATACTAGTCCCATTCTATGGCAGGGTGGACAAGAGCTGACAACTGTTGTTCCTCTAGCTCAGAGATTCTCAACCGGGGGTCCGCAGCCCCATGGGGGCCCATGAGCTGGTTTCAGGGGGTCTGCAGCCCAAGCACCCTGTGGGGCAGAAGCCCCATATCCATGAGCAGAGTTGGAGGGGGACATAGGGAGTATTCCTCCCCTCCCCAAACTGCAGTGCCTTAACCAGAGCTGGACAGTCCCGTGGGCAGCTCCACATCCCCCCACACCTTCTCATCTCGCCTGCAAGACCCCGCCACTGGCTAGGTCAGAGGCTGGAAGCTGGAGCCGGGCAGTGCAGGGTGGCTGCTGCTCTGGCTGGTGCCATTGAGCGGTTGGTCATAGCGCTCCCCTGTCTGCCGCTCATGCTCAGGGCCCTGGGGCTGCAACTGCTCCTCAGCTCCCAGCCCCCTTTGATTGCTTGTGCAGCCGATAAAAGCTGCCTGGGTGGGGGGACCCGGCTCTGGAGCCGGCAGAGCCCACAGGGAGCAGCGACTGCAATGGGGAGCGCTCCTCTGGCACACAGCCATAGCTCTCCCTGCACTCTGAGCTACCCCCCTGCCTGCACACAGCTCTGAGCTACCTCCTCCCTGCACTCTGAGCTACCCCCGCCTACACACAGCCCCTAGCTACCCCCTGCCTGCACCCTGAAATACC
>NW_020664417.1:9189742-9253580 GCF_002925995.2 Terrapene triunguis | reverse complement strand
TCCCTGCACCCTGAGCTACCCCCTGCCTACACACAGCCCCTAGCTACACCCTGCCTGCACCCTGAGCTGTTTTCAAACTTTTTTAGTTGAGCTCCCCCCCCCCACCACCACCTTTGAGATATAATTTTTGATTGTGCCCTCCCCCCCAACCCAGACAGGCTGGGTGGCCTGCTGAGGTGAGTCAGGCGCCCAAAAATAGAAATCAAACTATGCCTATGGAGGGCCTCCCACCCGGTGCCCTGTGACTGAAGTGCAGCATCTGGAGCCCAGAGTCCCTGCTGGGCCCTGGAGTTTTCCTAGCATGTTGGAGAGGGGGCTCAGAAAGAAAAAGGTTGAGAACCCCTGCTCTAGCTCATGTCCACAAAGGTTTATTTTCCTATTACCTCTAAATATTAATTCCCACAATGCTGTATAAACATTGTTCAGTTAAATACAGTGGAAAACAAAAAATGTTGCTACAGTGAGTGTTTCAAAGAAAATCTGTGTTCTTGCTGTCCAGGAATCTCAGGATACAGCCAAAGAATTTGCATTTTCCCTATCAACTGTAACAAAAACAAGGTTTCCTGTTCCCTAACTACACTTTGAAATTAAATACAAATGCAAAAAAAGAAACAGAATTGATGGTAAGGGATTTGAATAATCTGATTTTTCTCACACACACACAAAACAGATGGTCCTCTCACCTGTGCTGTCCCCCTCACTGGGGAGAATGGGAGAAGGGCTGGGAGCAGGGGTAAGTAAGTTTTGTGCTGAATTATTATTTAATCAAAACATTAATAACTTTTATGCCATCAACAAAAGCACAGACAATTTTTCATTTCACAGAGAAGAAACTCCACCCCCCACTCATAAGATAAAATATTAAATCAGTGTGATTCACTGATGTACTGAATCTACATTTGAAACATTATATATGATCTTTAGAAAAGCATAGTATTCTTGTAATTATGGCTCTTGCTGGAACTCTAATCCTTTCAGCTACTATTCGTTTTTGGCTTTTTGCATAGGCTTAATGACCAAACCAAGACAGATATGTCCATGCTAATCTGCCATGATAGCAGAAAAGTACCCTGCCCCAGTAACTTTCTTCCTATAGTCTGAGGCCAGATGGAAAATTATGCTATGTTCTTTATTTTTTTAGGAAAGATCAGACCACACTAGTGAATAGTAGCAGTTTGTCTAAGCTAAGAACTACAGGCCAGATTTTCACACTGAGTAGTACCTTACTCTGTGAGAAGTCTAACTGAAATCAGTGAGGCTACTCACAAAGTACATTATTACTCAGTGTAAGAGTAATAAAATCTGAGCTTAATAAAACTAAAGCAAGAATATTCCAGATTCTAAGGCCAAAAGCTTTCATCATATCCATTGGTGGCTTAGTCAACTGGCAAAGCCTTCCATCCAGAGGCTGGATTCAGCTGAGAAGTATTTTAGCATTACATTAATTGGTGAACTTTAACAATGACTTTTTGTCAAGTAAAAACCATTGCAAAATAGAATCTTATTTTGTTTGGCCTTTGGATAGTTGTGCTTATCAACCTATTTGTTATTTGTGAATGATCATCGTACATCCAGGCTCAGATGCCTCACTCAGCAGAGACAGAGGATGAAATCCTGGCACCACAAGTCAATGGGAGTTGCACCATTGACTTCAGTAGGACCAGGATTTCACCAAGAGATTGTGTCCATCTCTGACTAAATTCTGGCACAGTAATTTAAAAAGATATAAGACCACGCACGCGATTGTGCAGCTACCCTCTGGTAAAGATACGTTTTACACCTCATTAGCTTCTGCAGCTGGTCAAATGGATTGTATTTCTTGGGTTGACAAGCAATGTTTATTTGTTATAGACATATACTATAACATATACTGGAGATTCATTTAGAGTAGTATGCCATTTTCACAGAAGGAAAGGAAAATAAAACAGATATTGCAGGTACTAGACTTACAGTCATGAAATACATGTTTGTTATTGCAGTTACACAATAGATCCAAAAACATAAGAACGTAAGAATGGCCATACTGGGTCAGACCAAAGGTCCATCCAGCTCAGTATCCTGTCAACCAACAGTGGCCAATGCCAGGTGCCCCAGAGGGAGTGAACCTAACAGGTAATGATCAAGTGATCTCTCTCCTGCCACCCATCTCCACCCTCTGACAAACAGAGGCTAGGGACACCATTCCTTACCCATCCTGGCTAATAGCCATTAATGGACTTAACCTCCATGAATTTATCTAGTTCTCTTCTAAAAACTTCTATAAACCAATATTGTCTATTATCATCTAATAACATGTCCTCCATTTCACTTCTTAAATATCACCACTTGAATATCAAGTTAGGTTGTTATTTCTAGATAAGTCCCCATCTCTCCAAAGTGGGAGAAGACAACTTAGTGGGTCAAACAGAACAGAAAGTTATGCTGGCACCTTTATCCATCTGCAGAATAGCAGAGGACATTACTAATGGTAACCCTCTAGTGATGAGCAACCACTAAGCCATTTTTGAAGCCATATAACTTGCTATTTTTAACATTGGAGACATATAATGAAGTACTGTACTTTGCACTGTGTCTTTATAAGCATAACTTTATACCTGTACCAGATCTTCCAAATGCATTTGATACCTATGTCACATACTGTTGAATGCTACTCTCCTGAAAATGCTGTTACTCTCAAAACAGTAATTGCACCGTATTCTAATGGTTGTATTCCAACTATACTTTCAGCATAATTTCTGTTAATAAAAAAATGTATAACTGCATATTTATGTTAAGTTTCAAAGGCTAAAGGCAAAAGTGGAAGTTATACCTAATGTGAAATATTTCATATGTAGAAAACATGGAAGGATGGGATTCTGTGAGCTTGCTTCATTCAGCAGGTGAATGAATGAATGATTTTACTATCATTAGTAAAATATCTGCCAAAACATTTTGTATCTCAGTTATGTCATATTCATATCATAAGCATATTTTCATAAAGAATATGGAGTGAAACATCATAGTTTCTAATGCCAAGATTTTTAAAGGTATTTAGGTGTTACTGTGCTCAACTTTGTAATGCCTAACTGATTAAGGATTCTGAGGCTAGGTCTACACTACAGCGGGGTTCCGACCTAAGATACGCAACTTCAGCTACGTGAATACCGTAGCTGAAGTTGCGTATTTTAGGTCGGCTTACCTGGCGGTGAGGACGGGGGAAAGCCGACCGCTGCCGCGCTGCCACCGACTCCGCTGCCGCCTCTTGTCGAGGTGGATTTCCGGAGTCGACGGCAGAGCGATCAGGGATCGATTTTACCGCATCCTCACGAGACGCGGTAAGTCGATCCCCGATAAACCGATTGCTACCCGCCGGATCGGCGGGTAGTGAAGACGTAGCCTTAGTAATTTTCAAAAGGGATTTAAACACTTAGGAGTCAAAATCCCATTGTCCATTGAAGGTATTTAGACTCAAGTGCCAAAATTAATTTTGAAAATCAGACTTAGGTGTTGCAATGCAGAGCACAGTAACACCTAAATACCTTTAAAAATCTGGGCCTAAGTGTTTTAGCATATTAATATTGGGTGAAACTTCCCATCAATGCAGATAGCCCTCATAGCCCAACTATTATCAGGTCTTAAATGCTTAACTGAAATAAAGGCCCTTTTGCAGTCTCCACTGCTGTGAATTTTACCCATTAGGAAGAAAACTATGGATAACAGCACATTTTTAAAAAAGCACAAAGGAAGATTTTAATCTCAAAATGAAAAAAAAAGTCTCTTTGACTGCATGGGCTCTTTGTGCTATAGCACCTCTGTCCACTGCAGTGTAACTAGCATCTCTAGTCTCACCAAAGAGTAAATTTAGCATCCTACAGCATCCCTAGGAATAAAGAAAACATCACAGTATGATACAGCTAATCACTTACAAGGCAAACACCAACCCATTTTTCCACTTCTTTGTATTCTGTTCTATTTTGTCAATGTCAAGTCACCCTTTTCTAAAAACAATAGAGCTGCAATTAGAGATGTAAAACCCAGTTTGCATGTGATTTTAAAAGGCTGAAAACTGGCAATCTTCGTATGAAAAGCACAAACAATTATTTCCATTTCCATGCACCAGTGCATCTGGTTGACCATTATTTTTCAGCTAGGATTGTATAGGAATTGATAGTTAATTTCCAAGATAGAGAAAAAGACTGCTTTTTTGACAGGGGTTAGTGATTTGCCATTTAGTCACAGCATACTGTCAAGCTGATATTGTTAACAATTTAAACTACTTAACCAAATAATACAACAGTGTTCTCTGCTAAATATTTAATGTGCTACATGGGTTTCTTTTCTCCCCCAGCCACAAACTAAAATAGCCAGTTAGCCTTTTCTGGCTTTCCCACATTGAAAATTATACTGAGCTAGCATAGAAGTATTTGGAACTCACAAGCTATCTTTCACTGATCAAAGATGAAGCATAATATTGTGTAAGCATTGCAACATTTAACACACATACATATTTGAAACCCTTGAAATGTAGGTTAAGGTGCTAATTTTTCACACATGCACACATATAAAGCCAGATCCTCAGCTGATCTAAACCAGTGTAACTTGGTTGAGCTCAGTGGAGCTATGGTGATTTAGGCCCAAATTCAGGACAGCATTTAAGCTGTGCATCCCACCAAAGTCAATGGAATATAAACTACATGCCTAGAATTCCACACATGCTTAAGTGTGCAAGGCTGGACTTCTAAACCTGGGTCTTACTCAACGGAGCTGTTTGGATTATTAATACAATACACAGAGATATGCACCAAATTCTGAGCAAAGAGGGACTTCTTATAAAAAATTTCACATCTATAGTTTCACTTTAAATTTCATTAGGTGTTTTTTGCTAAACAGAACCAGTTTATTTAATAACCATTCATTTGAATATAGGACTATTTTCACTCAAAATAGGCTCAGAAATGGATCAGGAACAGGAATTTCTGTTCTGCAGGAAATTGTGAAGATTTAAAAAAAAAATCATTCAAATCAAAACAAAAACAGCTGATCCAAACAGTTCAGTGATCATTCTCTGTAAATATAGCATGTCCTATCCCCCTTTACACAAATACTACTATAAGCTACCGTTAATTTGACTTTGAAAGCCAGTATTTATGTCATGTACTATAATGTGTATTATTCAGGCTGGACTTTTCAAAGGAACCCAAGGTCACCTCATTATCTTAGGGTCCTTTTGTTGGCAGAACCATGAACCCAGGAGGTGTCCCATTGATTTCAACAGGGTTCCATGAGGGTGGACCTTTGTACACATAGGAGCCCCACATAAGTCAATGAGGCTCCACCTGGATGCAGGTGTCCACCTGCCCCAAGGAAACTGTAGAATTTGTGCCATTATTTGCTTAACCCAAACTTGGTGTGTCTGTCAAAAGTATATGAACCAAAACAAGACACCCTCCCAACAATTATTCTCCACTATTTAGTCCTATGGTCATCAAAATACCAAACATCAGCTAAAGAAAAAAAAATATGTTGCAAATATAGCCTGGGCTCTCTTAATTTCATGCATTGTGACTTCAACAATTTCTTCATTTTATTTCTCTAAATGTGGCTTCATTTAAAAACAGGGAAACCACATTTCATGCTCTTCAGTTTCATTAAAGTTTATACAAAAAGTCCTACCAAAAGAAGACTTCTTTAATTAAACTATTGGAGCAGATTAAAATATTGAAATGAGGAGTCTGAAAGGAATCTGACACACAATATATTCTCTTGCATCTCTTCTCATTTGGGTATTTAGAAAAAATGAAAATAAAGATCTGAAATCACATGCTGAAATTGTAACAGTTGCCATATAGGAACAGGTATGGAAGAACTTACTGATTTTAAAAAAATGTGTCAGGAAAGAAAGGGGACTGTTGTTGATCACTTCTTCAGTAGTGAGAGGAAAGCCACTGTGCCTTATGAAAATCTACCTTGTATGTCATTGGCCAGGCTAAAGTATGATTAGAGCCCTTGTTCAGAATACATTCCAGAGGAAATGTGACATAAATGCTGTACGAGTTAAATATGAGAGATTCATCACAATTCAACATGAGCTACAGTATGCACTAGTTAATGGGCACTTGAAATAAAATGTACCAAAAATAAGAGGGAATAAAACTTAATGTAATTCCTTCTCTCAGGACCTGGAAAATAAGTTCCTTTGATTGACATCTTTCAAGAAGTGAAAAGAATGACAATGACTGCTCAGGGACTAACACTGAGGAAACTGAATGAGACTGTATTCTAGTCACTGTTACTTTGACTTCAAAGCATGTGGAGCCAGATTTGTACAAGAAAGCTGGTCTATACTAATTCCCAACCTTTTTAACTAATATTCATTTAAAAACATTTCAAGATATAAATTTCTTCCTAAATGTCAATAGTAGTTTAGGAATCTTTTGGTAATGGACCAAAATTGATAGCAATTATATCATTACTATGTCAGCTATCAGTCATTTCTGATGGTTGGTTCTCCAGTATGGATTCTCATACATAGCCCCTTTAACCTTGACCACAGGAAATAGTTTGCTTATATTTAATCGTTTAAACTAATGTTTTATAGGGTTGGTAAATGGAAAAGGAGCTTTTTAGCCTTTACTGCCCTTTAAATCAGGTGCAAGTCACTATTATCTGATGACTACATGGAGGTCAAGGTGAAATTAACTGACTATCTCTGTTCAGTTCCCAGGGGACCAATGCCCACATCACAAAACTCCCACTGCACTTTTGTACATTTGTTGGCAGTCTCACTGAAGAAGCCAAGTATGGAATGGAAATAGACAACCCAGCCTTCAGCTTCTCTCTTGTACGTGTGGCCAAGGGGAAGGGAAATTCCAGGAACATTTCTTCATAGAGTTTCCCACACACATGCTGTTCTATCAGGGGTGGAGTTCCCTCTCCTTCTCCCCCCACCCTGTTATGGAATGAGCCACAGATATTGTCTCTAAATCCCACTTTTGGATCCCAAGTACCTTCCCATCTGCTCTTTTAGAGCTGTGCTGTCACATACTCCTCTGGACACAGCTTCTCCAGGGACCACCCTTGAAGGGGCTCACTCCATACTGAGGAAATCAACAGGAAAGGAAATAAAGCCTGAGGCTTTCCTTTGTCTTGCCAACCAAAACTGACCAGCCCACTACCCATCTAATCCCTGCATGGATCTCGAACCCTTGGGGAGCCTTCCTTGAGGGTCCAAGAATACAAAATAGTGCCATGGAGGTTAATGACCACTTTTCCACACAGAAGGGTTAAGATCCATGGTTGGAGGACCCCCTTCACAGTCAGGAGGTACAGTTGGCCCTGAATTACCTTCTTACTTAGGAGAGTGATGAGTCACGCTGGCAGAACAGTATGAGGAAACTCCCATTGTTACTACTTGTGCTATACATTTTTCTGGTGATAAATCAGAAATTCACTCTCCATATGTTAATCCAGTGCCTTTCGAAAGCACTAGAAAATCCATTTAAATAAGCCAAACTTTATTTTAAATGGGTAGGTGGCAAACAGACAAAGATTCCAGCTATACTGAGTTATTAAAGTAATTCAAACTCTATTACAGAAATATGTCTTCAACAGTGCCTGAATAAAAGTGAAAGACTTGTCCTCACAGCGGGCAGAACAGATGGTTTAGTGGGCCTTGTGAATCTTACCACAAAGGGGCACAGAAATAGTAAGTCTATTGTTTTTAAATAAATTCTTCTATTCCCCTGGTCATCTATTGGAGACATTTTAAAACTTTAGCAATACTAGTAGATTTGTGTAGCCAGTGTTCATAAATATGTCCCCTAATATCAACAGTGGCCAAAGCAGTGAAGATTGCAGCTGCAGTTACTGACGAGCTATTATAGCTGTGCTTGTGTAACACTACACCGGCAGCTAGGTCATTGGCAGTGGAGAATTAAACCTGGGACCTCTTGTTCTAAACATATAAGCCTTAGCCAAAGTTGTAGCATGCTCAACAACCTATACAGATGGCCCTGCCATTCCTGAGAGCAGGGGTAGGGAGGGGAGAACAAAGCACCACATTGAGTGGCTGTGGGTTTCAGTTAAAGAAATAAAATAAAATAAGCTTTAAAAATGAAACAGACAAGGCTCAAGAGGCCGTTTGTATTTGTTAGCACAAATTTGTCTGAGTTGCATACCTTAATAATTACATATTTGTCTTTACAGTTTGATTTTGCCTTGTTAGAAAACATGGACCATAATTTGACTACACAAGTCCTGAAAATAGAAGTACACAATTCTGAATTTGAAGGTAAAAAAAGAGAGACTGGCGGATTAAATAAAAAGTCATTTTAAAATAACGTCCTTGCCCATTTTATTAACTATGGCCTGGATCCTTATTAATTGACTTCAGTAGAATTATTCACCCTGCATAAAGTTAAGCACATGTGAGTCTTTCCAGGATTGAGGCCTAAATCTGTACTTCTGAGTTGTAATTCTGTGTTAAACATATATTAACTTTTATGCAATTTCTGAACAAATGCTTTGCACTGCTGAGGTTAATACAGCTACATTACAAAGCAGAGCAGGGTGAATAATTTTAAAAAGTATGCCAATATTTTGTTCATATATGGTCACAAAATTTGTGTTTATTCAAATATTCTCTGAACTCTTTAAATAAGCTGAATTTAAAATGGTGACTATTTTAAAAATATTGCTAAATATAATGAATTATTTGACAAATATTATTCAAGCAGCTCAGTAATATAGATTATTGCCTAGTTAACCCACATCTCTGAAAATGGATTTAGTAATGTTAGCAACAACAAAATTCCAAAGGGCTATTGGAGTGATAATAGATTAATGGGTGTGGATAGCAGGCCAGCAATAGAAAATACATCTGGAAAGAAAAATGAGTCCCCTTGCAAACTGATATGGACTGGGTCAGGGAGGGAGCTTTAAATAGTAGGTGTAAAGATGTGTTTGACTAGATCAAGAGGACACCGATGTTTATGTTTTCTTACTTTTTATTTTAAGATAGATATTTCCCCAAGCTAATGTGTTTGTCATTTAAAGTAACCTGAATTCAGACTGCACGATTAGTTAGTCAGGGACCAGAATGGATGGAGATTCCTGAAGGAAGGAAACTCACTCCTGAACATAAGGGAGGTAGATGCTGTTCAGAAATGACAATGTACCCTTACTTTTGACCCCATGCTCACAGGGGTTCATTCCAAAAAAAGGTGCTATATAGAAGCTGATACTGGGTATGGAAAAAGCTCAAAGCCCATGGGAGTACTAAGCCAGAGCTATAGATACCAATGACGATCTAATAAGACCATGGGAGAGCATGGTTCAAAATGATTTGTTTTCTTATGGGGAACTCCTTTTAAATGACAGTGACCCAAAGACAGTCCCTGGATATGAATGAGAGATAAGAACCCTGATTGTACTGGTAGTACAAATTATTGCTCGCAGAGCATGCTGAGTATAGCCTATCCAGTGACCGGAGTACCCAAAGATCATTTTGTGTTGAATTAGTCAGTCAGTCATTTAAATACAGCAATGCCTTTTTAATGTTAGAACAGGTGACATTCCAGATGAGATCAGAGAAGTGTGCATCCCTATGAAAGCCTCAGAGTTCCTTGGTTGTGTTTGATATTGGCTTCTGCTTGATGTGATTCATATGTTCCCCTTCACTGCATGGTGTGGAAGAAGACTATGCCATCACCAGTGCTACATTTTATGCCAACTCTGTAAGTGTATAATATTCCAGGACCATATAGTCCCTGATAATGCAGGGTTAGTGATTTATAGTACATTTTCTAGTATTTTATGCAGTCTGATTTTAAAATGACCAAGAAATGGAGCTTTTACCACTTCTCCCTTGACAGATTATTTCAGAGTTGAATTCATCTTACCCAATAAAGATCTTACTTGATATTCAACTTAAATTTCCTCCATCTCAATTTCATCCCTTAGGCCCTGAGCCAGCCAGCAAGATGGGTGCATATAGCACAAAGTTGTGTCAG
The DNA here is from genome assembly GCF_002925995.2 of Terrapene triunguis. NCBI lineage: Eukaryota > Metazoa > Chordata > Testudines > Emydidae > Terrapene > Terrapene triunguis. The sequence continues at coordinate 9,243,591 of NW_020664417.1, read as the reverse complement.
TTGAAATCAGCTGGGTTTTGCCCACATTGGGCCTTATCCAAACCCTATTGAACTCAGTTAAAGGAAAGACTCCCATTGCCCCTTCAGAGGGAATTGGATCAGGCCAATGGAACAGTTTGCAGGGTCAGGGCCTTAGCTGCTAGTTAATATCCTCATGAACCACCCATCATTCCTTTCCCACCATGGTGCTTATACCCTTCAACTACTGGTAGACTGTTCTCATGTCTGTCCCTTTGGCATTACATAGCCAAAGAATGTTCATCTCTTAACCCTTTCTCTTAATTTAACTCCCTCCAGCTCCAATTGTTGTTTCAGAACTAAATGTATGTTTGTCTTAACTTTCTGACTGGTCTTAGATGCTCATATTTAGAACTAAGAGCAGGCTTAAGTAGCACAGGGTTCCTACAGCTCTGTTTTGTATGTACACATCCAGGAATATCAAGCTGTTTGAAATGAACCATGACACCAACTCATGGAGGAAGGGTTTTATTGTTTGGGTTTTTTTAATCGTCTTACCCTGCAGGGCAGAAAGGTTGTGCTTCTTCCTATAGCTAATCAATTTTTTTCATCTGTAGGGTTTAAATGAAGTGTTCAAAAAGGATTTAAACAACACTGACTAAATCTACGCACGTAAAACTAATAGTTGAGGAACTTGCACTTTGTAATTGATTTGCAGCTGCCCGCACAAAAATCTTTCCAAACCATTTCTCACTTGCTTATTCCAGGTAAAAATTCTGAGTTCATAGCATGTGTACTGATAAAAGCATGGGCTTCCCAAAACATAACATACACACAGATTGATGCTCTGAGGTTGTAGTTTAACTTTCCATTCCAATTTTGCCTGAAGCTGTTTCCATTAAAGTCAATGGCAAAATGTCCATGGACTTCAATGGAGGCTGGATCAGATATGAGGCTCAAAAGAATGCCCTTAGGGAATGGTCTAAGCCACCTAACTTTTTTTCCTGCTGCAAATATTCACTCACCTCTGCAGTTCCTGGTTCTGCTAAAATACCAAGCAAACAGCAGTTCTCATAAGTTTTCCAGTTAATTTTGTTTTACACATTTTTTGTGCTTTGTGATTTCCAAACTGAATCTCTGAACTTTGCTATTATGTTTCCATACACAATGAGCAAAATCTGCTTTCAGTCTAAAATAACATTTTCAATTAAGAAAAAACAACTAATGGAAAGAACAAAAGTAAATTCTCTGCAAAAAACAATGCATCTCCTCTCTGGAGCAAGAAGCAACAATTCAGAGAATAAATTATATCCTGTTTCTGCAGACTGGTACAGTATTTAGAAACGTAAAGGTGCAGTGGATGGAAACCAAAGCCAGAACAATTCCATTTACGGTATGTACACCATACTATGAAATTTGATAATCAAGGCTCCAATCCTGCAAAGACTTGCACATGCTTAACATTATACTACATCCATAAAGTTAAGTACATGCATAAGTCATTGCAAAACTGAGGCTGAATAGAGGACAATTAAAACACAGCGTCAGAAAAGTTCCAAAATTAGTAATATGAATCAAGGTCATAAAAATAAATCAGTATATCATTTTTAAACCAGAGAAACTAGATGGTACCACCATAAGGGCACACACATAGCAACGTACCCTGCTGGATGGAATCAGGCTTGCTCCAGTATGTGTGTTCTTCTTGCTCTCTCTTGGGTGGCCTACCAGAGAGGCTATTGTGGCATAAGGTCTAATAGTCTACTGGCAGTTACCAAAGAGTCCCTTTGAGAGAGTTGTAGCCTATTGCTTTGAATGTAAGTCTGGGGATCAGGAACTCCTGAGTTCTAATTCCATCTTTGACCCTGACTCCCTCTTGGTCAATCACTTAACCGCTGTGCCTCAGTTACTTTATCTATAAAATGGGGGTAATACATAGAGAGGCATTGTGAGGATTAATATTAGAGCTTTGAAGATGTTAAGCACTGTTCACACTAAATATAATTATCATAATATTTTAGCTCAAAAGCTACACTGCTGTGCTTTTCAAAGCAAAAAGATCACGATTCCTGGTTCCATGTGCGTGTGGTGTAGCTGATAATGTAGTACATGCATATTTATGGGGCCAGAGATTTGATTTTGTGACATGAAGGCAAGCGAGGTAGCATGTCTGATAGACTGGTCCAATACCTTCTACTTCATTTGCCGGCAGTGTCACAGGCTGAGAGGCAGGGCAGGGATAACAAGCCATCCAGAAAAGTCACTACTTCCAGAAAAGTCAAATGCTGCACACAATCATTTTGCAGAATTTTTCCCCCTCAGATGTAAAGAACCAATTCAAAAACCCAAACAATAATTTACCACACAAGAGTTTGCTCATTATGCACTTTGTCCCTTGTGCTATTTGAAAACCTTATTTTAGTATGTAGGCATGAAATAATCTCCTGCTGCCTGTAGGTCTGGCCTTTTTTCTTTCATGTAACTGCAAACAGAAACTCCTTATTCAAAAAGGAAAAGATTATTAAACTCAGAGTATTTTTTTTAAGCGAGAGAGAGAAATGAACTGTCCTGCAATCTTAAGTGTGAAGCATGACTGGAAAGCTGTTTAAGATACAATACGTGTGTGGAAAGCACAAACTCAACTCAAGCCTGTACAGTCTAATGTACAGTCAGCATTAAACTTAGAAGTTAATGAGTTGCTAATTTAGTTTGTAATGAGTGGGTTTTTAATTTCAGATTAAAAAAAGAATCCACAAATGGATTTTCCCTTGACAGAAATCTCAAATGTGGCCTTTCCAATTAAGGCCCCAATCCCACAAACACTTACACACAAATTTAGCTTTACATATGTGAGTAGTCCCATTGACTTCAAAAGAGGTTACTTACATAAGCAATATTAAGGCCATGAGTCTTTGCAGGATGGAGGTCCAGTTTACTAAAATCTTTATATTCATAACAATAAGTTAGAAATACATCACAGTCATGAGGTCAGAAGTTTAGCTAATGACTCATTGCCTTTTATCTGCAAATGGAAAGTTTTAGCTTATTAGCAATGAGTTTGTTTGAAACTGGACCCTGAGCTATAAGAGAATGTTACTGGACCACTCTCTCACTCATTCCCTTATTTATTTTATAACTAGGATGACCCAGGGTATATTTCTTACATAAAACATATTAACAACATTCCAATCCTGAAATTTTAATGAGAGTCTCTCTGCCAACCTTTGCCTGATGTATAAATTGTCACAACAGTCTCCCATCTGCTTTGGTGACTGCCTGACATCTTGAAATTGCACAGGCTTGGGCTAGTTGAAACAGTTATTAGCACCAATCATGTTTGTTTGAAAATAAAACAGATAAACTTATTAAACCATCCTATTGGTAGTCATCAAGAAGTGAAATGAGCTAATTACTATATCCTTTCTTTTCCCAATGATCTGCAATCCCTGGATGAATGCTGTGTAAACCAGAAAGATTTTTGTGGCCACCCTTTAGTAATTGACCTTTCACTCTCCCCATTTCATTTGCCCTAAGTGTTAATTGACTTTGAAAAAGCAGTATATTATCCTTTTAGAAAAAAAATCTGATTAGTGCACGTCAACATCCTGCAGCATCAAAGCTCTGTTAAATCATAGTGCAGTAGAATTGGAAATGAGTCTCTGAGAGAAGGAGAGGGGGTAGGGAAAGAAAGCAGACTTGAAAATGAAAGAACTCCACTGCCATCTAGAGAGAATCTGCACTGGCCAGTTTTCTGAAGGGAGGACCAGGCTGTTTGTCAAACTATATTTCAATTCCTAATACATTTTGGGGAGAATTTTGCATTCTGGTTTACTGAATCCAAACATTTCCAAAGTCAGCTTTGCTGCAATTTGCACTAAAATAACAATCCTGAAATATAATCTACCACAAGTTCTGGGGGAATCAGGAAAGATCTTGGCATTTTTGCACGAAAGGTCACTTTTAGGTTGTTGCACAATGAGATGTGATATTTGTACAGTTTTGTTTTTAAGTAGCTTCTCTCACCAAGTAGATTTTTTTTCCTCTTCAGAAGGCTGACTCAGCTACAGATATTTTAGATCCTGACAGCTATGCTATGCTATGCTCCTAGCACCTGCCTTTGTGATGTTGCTTGTCAGTTAGAAAAGGAGAATTGCTATTCAGGGTACAAATTCTTTCTTTCAAACATATAACAACTGTCCTGTGGAAGAGGAGTGTTTGATATGCAGCAGGCTCCCAGGGACCAAACCAGCCAGCAAATAGGAGGCACCTACTGGAATGAGGTGCCAGCAGTAGCCTACTTTAATCTCACTACATTCATTTACTCAGCTTCTATCCATATTGTGACTGAACTCAGTGAAGAGTATGTCAGGGGAGTTATGCTATGAAAATCAGAAGATGCTGTTCACCACTGTTACCCAGATCCTGGACAGCATGAAGGCTGCAGTCATCCTGGTACATGGCTAATTGCACTTATAGCACAATATATAGAGAGTGTGTAGAGTCTGCATGTAGCTGAACAGCATTTCTAATGCATCTCTGAAGAGAGCATATTACTGTTGCATTAAGTAGTCTTACGAGAGTATTTGCTGTGAATTGTAGCAGTCCTCTAGCTTTTAACATCAACTAAATAACAAAGTGTAATTTGAGATTCAAAACAGCTAGTAGCATTAGACCTTCCCTTCCCCACCCTCTCGGTAATTATAAGAGAGAGAGAGACAGACAGACAGACAGACTTACTTTATTTAAAGTTTGGGGGTTGCCAACACGAATCCAACAGGGACTGTTTAAATTCCACTGTGATCTTTTTCCTGTTATAGTGAAATCTATAGTAGGTTGTTTTTTTCAGGTTTCATCAGCTCAGCTACTATGGGATCAACAACGACAATGAATACGTTCATGGCTAGCTAGCTTCTCATCAAGGTGATCTATAATAGACAGAGAAGAAAGTGAACTCATGATGATATTTGGCCCAGTGAGACATGAATAAGTACTGCACAGTAAGAGATAGAGAAGTATATAACAAGTGAGAATACATACATGTTGCACAGTACTGGCTTATGACATGCAATATCTGACAGTTATTTTACAGCTTAATTTCTGAAAGAACTATAGGGTTTGTTTGTTATTTTTTCTTAAAGGAGTAAGGATGTTGGGGAAATGGGTGCATCAAAACACACATAGTTAGCCTGGATAAGCAAAACAAACAGTGATTGATTGATTTATTTTTTGCACTCTGTCTCTCTCCTGGCTCACCCTCACTGGCAATGCACTGCAGCCCGATGCTCCTTTGCCTTTGCATATCATTGACACCTGTGCAGAGTGGGTGCTAAATAATACCATTCTGATCAGGTAGTATTTCATACTCACTTTGCACAGGTGTAAGTGATTACACTAGGTACAAGGCAGTGGAGAATCAAGGTCTCTGTATCTATTATTAAAACTGAAACCTCGTTTATTGGGCCCAATACTGGTCCCAGTGAGGTCAATGAGAATTTTGTTATGTCTATTAGTGGAACGAGGCCTTGGCACTTGTAATTAATGTAGATGAAAGGTCAAATTAATGCAGAGTGATGGATTTACGAGCCTGTTGGAGGGACAATTTTGATTGAATATTAGAAAACTGTATCAGAAGGGAGAGACAATTGAACATGTTCCCAAAACAGATTATGGAATTGCTAACGTGGCTGGAGATATTCAAGGTTAGATTAGATATTCCTTTGCCAAGGAAGCTTTTATAACCATGAATGCAAGAGGGTGGACAAAATAAAACACCAGAGATGTCTTCCAACCCAAATGTTTCCATAAAATGTAGTAGGAATTGCTTCTGTTTATTCCAAAAAAGTGAGAGTTGTTGGGAGGGAAAAAAGCCCCAATGAATCTATAAAACCCAATTTGTCCCTTATCCTGACTAACATAATTGAACTGTTCAATTTAGAAAGAACAGTGTGCATAAGAATCAGTTACCAGAAGAGGACAAGGGATTTAAACAGTGGTTGTACTATATAAGGTTATCTTCTCTGTTGTCCTACTTCCTCCCCCAACCCAAAGTCCTTGAAGACTTTGTCATCATTTAATCACTGTGGGAGAGCTCACATCTTAACATTTAAGTATTAAATCTGATTGGTCCTGTGCCAAGCTGTGTGAGGCCAGCCACACACATGACTTTGATGAAGCAAGATCATAGACACTTATTTAAAAAAATAGGTAATAAAATAGATCATGTTGCTTAAACAGGCAGATCAATACTCCTAATTTTGTTCGCTATACATTACGTCTGATGTTGCTTTAAGTGTTAATGTTAGAACACTGTTCTGTAACTAGTGTAAAAGATCATGAACAAGAAACAGAAAGAGAAGATAACATTCATATTGTGAAAATCAGGGGATAGTGATTCTTGTGTTTGGAATGAGAGGGGTAGCCGTGTTAGTCTGAATCTGTAAAAAGCAACAGAGGGTCCTGTGGCACCTTTAAGACTAACAGAAGTATTGGAGCATAAGCGTTCGTGGGTGAATGCCCACTTCATCAGACGCCAGGGAGGTTGAAGTGTTCTCCTACAGGTTTTTGTATATTGCCATTCCTGATATCTGACTTGTGTCCATTTATCCTCTTGCGTAGTGACTGTCCAGTTTGGCCAATGTACATAGCAGAGGGGCATTGCTGGCACATGATGGCATATATAACATTGGTGGACGTGAAGGTGAATGAACCGGAGATGTTGTAGCTGATCTGGTTGGGTCCTATGATGGTGTTGCTGGTGTAGATATGTGGGCAGAGTTGGCATCGAGGTTTGTTGCATGGGTTGGTTCCTGAGTTAGAGTTGTTATGGTGCGGTGCGTGGTTGCTGGTGAGAATATGCTTAAGGTTGGCGGGTTGTCTGTGGGCGAGGACTGGCCTGCCTCCCAAGGTCTGTGAAAGTGAGGGATCATTGTCCAGGATGGGTTGTAGATCACTGATGATGCGTTGGAGAGGTTTAAGCTGAAGACTGTAGGTGATGGCCAGTGGAGTTCTGTTGGTTTCTTTTTTGGGCCTGTCTTGTAGCAGGAGGCTTCTGGGTACACGTCTGGCTCTGTTGATTTGTATCTTTATTTCCTTGTGTGGGTATTGTAGTTTTGAGAATGCTTGGTGAAGATCTTGTAGGTGTTGGTCTCTGTCTGAGGGGTTGGAGCAGATGCGTCTGATGAAGTGGGCATTCACCCACGAAAGCTTATGCCCCAATACTTCTGTTAGTCTTAAAGGTGCCACAGGACCCTCTTTTTGTGTTTGGAATTTACTGTCAAGTCAAAGGGCACAGAAGAATGTCTCTTTCATTTGTACATACCCTGGATATACAATGGGCTTCACAAGGAAATGAATCTATTGTCTTTTTTTAAGGCTCTCTTAAAATGTATTATTTTTCATAGGAGAGAACTGTCTTAAAGCCACTGACTTGCTGTATGACAGTAGGCAAGTTACTTCACTTCTTGATTTCTCTATTTCCCCTCCAACCTTTTGTCTTCTCTATTTAGATTGTAAACTTTCATGGGCTGGGACTGTCTCACAATGCAGTTGTACAATGAGGCCACAATCCCAGTAGGGCCCTGGTGTCATTATTATAGTACAAATAATAATTGCTGGCTTTGTAATACATGTTTGTAGTATGTATTTTGAAAGGTTTCAATATTTTGAGGTACGCTCTATGAAGTATGTTAGGTCTGCTGCCCTAAGGAAAGTGAAGGTAGCTGATCTGACACTGTTAATCTACTTTGTGTTGAATCTACTGATAAGAGTATCATTTGGGGAAGGCAAGATTGCCACCTGTCCTGTCCGCTCTGGAATTTTCCTCATTTAATGTGAAATCCTGTTTGCTTAGTCCCTCTCCGCCAGTCCCTTTAGTGTGAGTAAAGCAAGCAGAATTTCCCCCAAATTCTAGACAATCTGAAGGTTCTTGTGTAATACTGTCTTCCATGTGGAGATGATGACTCTTTCTAGTGTCTGATCCCAAAGGCTATAGCACTCTATTACTTATGACTGTTAGTTACAGTTGTTCCCTTAGCTCAAATGTTAGGGCCTTGTCCTCTTGGCATAGAATATCCTGGGTTTGATCACAGTTGATGACTCCAATATGTGTACACAGTCATGATTTCAAAGAGTCCCAAACTAATTTTTAAGGATTGCAAAACTTCATCGCTGCACAGTGTCAATGTCATTCATCACTTAAACATCCTGAGACAGATCCTCAGCTGATGTAAGTCATCATAGCTCAGTGGGGGTCAATGGAGTGCCATCAATTTTTATCAGCTAAAGATCTGGCCCCTGGTAATACAATACACATCAGATTCTCACAGTATGTAGGAGACAGTGAACAGAGAGGCAGTAGATATATGGCTGTTACAAAGAGCAGGACACACTCTGAAAGTGCCCTCTACATAAAATTTTGTCCCTGCCCTTGTTCATCTTCCTTAAGAGCTTAAATAACTTAAGTTAGCTTGCTTCAGGACTGGTTGGAAATGGTGTTGTCCCACTTCTAGTAAAGAGCCCTGTAAGGTGCTTTTCAAAATGTACTACATTTGTTTCAAACATATGTTGTAGGTGGTGAGTTACTTTAGTGGATAAAAACCTAGCTAGAATATTGAAGCCAGAAGGTGCTTGTGAGTGAAAGCAGTTCCAACTGGAAGGAGTTGACTTGTGGAGGGCCGTAACATTAGTATTGATTTTATTTACTTTACAGACCAGAAAGAAGGAAAATGTACTGAGGCAATGAAATGTGCTAACAATACAAAATGGGGGAATCCAGCAAATACAGAGTAGGAAAGCAATAAAATTCACAATGACTTGTGTAGACTAGAAGCATGGGCAGATAGGTGGCTTATCCAGTTCAATTTAGAGAAAGGTAAGATAATGAATCTAAGGACAAAATAACAAGAAAGAGAGCTATATCTTCAATGGATAGAGGCGACAGCTGAAAAGGTTTGCATTGCAGCATTCTGTTGCAAGAAACTGTGCACCATAAATTCTGATTTATAAAAAAAAAATCGCTCAGGACAGAACAGATTTTTTCAATTGTGGTTACTATGGCTAGAAAGCACTAAGCAGGGAAGAGATCTGGACTAAGCAGTGGGTGAAATGCTAAAACTTTTGACATAGTGCTTGACAGTGCCAAAAACTAAGAAAAGAGGAATGTAGGATATTTGAACAGAGGCTTCAAATGTAAATTAAAGGAGATTATTTTACCATTGTGTTGGAGAGTAGTAAAGTGACATGTTGGAATACATGTGTGATATACACATTCTGACTATAAACTGAATACACTGTGGGAGAGGAGAAAGTGTAACTGCAGAGGGCAAGCAGGAAGGTAGAAAGAGTCAGGATAATTTAGTTATTTAGAAAGTTTTGAGAAACTAGCAGCGTATTTCTAAGAAATGTGGAGGGTTTAACCATGTAACTCCTATTGGCTTTCTCCGAGCCATGAAACTAAAACCCAGCAGGCTGTTTTGAATATACTCCCCTAAATCGATACCATTTGGGAAAAAAATAGATACTTAAGATGGAACTCACTGAGCAATACAAAATTCCAGGATTGTCATCCTTATCTCAGTTAATCGATGCCATTTGGGCAACAAAACTCAGAATCTATTGTGCCATCCATGTAACTCAGCAGCAGAGTGGTCCTAGTATTCATAGTGGAATGAGGCACCTGCATGTTACTTTTTAAATCACTATCTAGGAGAAGGGGAGGAACCCTATTCCGAAGAAAAAAGGAAAAGAATCAGTTCAGATCTTAGATGTGTTTCAGGAAAGAGGCCGTTGAGGGAGGAGAGTAGAGATACGTCCATCCGTCCCCTTCCCCGTGACATTTCTGAAACAGTTTGGAGAACACAATATAGAGCATGTGTTTAACATCTATTAGATCTAGAGTCAAACGCAAGAACCAGCAGTGAAGAACTAAGGAATTGAAACTGTACTGGGTAGTGAAAGAATTTAGGTAGCATTTCTGTAAAGAAAATATTTCATTCTGCATAACAAAAACAACAAACAATAATATATCCCTTTGTAGATTGCTTCTCATTCAGAAGGATCCCAAAACAATTTGAAAACTATCCTGCAAGCATCTATGTTAGGCACATACCCTCTGCATGGCACAGAATTCCTTTGACTCTACTGGGGCTCTGCGCAGGCTTTGGGGCCCTCACACAAGTGCATATACATGCAGAATTGGGACTTTCTGGGAAGGTTATTTCATCCACCCTTGAAGAGCAGCTGTGACTGGGGTGAAGCATGACAACTTTAACAGTATATAGAAACGCTGCACAACAGTTTAGGAATTAGGGCAGATGCAAGAGAACATTGTGTCCAACTGCAACTGGAGTGGGAATTTAAGTAGACAGAATATAGTAGCCCAAGCTGGAATTTGGCTGGGACACCAGGGTTAACAAAAACACTTCAGTTCTTATAAAAAAGTACCATGGGATCCTTAACAACCAAAAATATCCAAGACCTTAGTTTAATATTGCATCTAAACAGACAAATGTGTGCTGTTACCATTGTCTTCTAACACCACAGAAGACATTCATTCAGTATGGCCTCAAAAGGAAAAGTGCCAATTTACTGAGTCACTAGCACAAACTGCAGAAACTAAGCTGAAGTTAGTAACATCAGTACAATTCTGGTGTGAGACAAGAATCAGACACCAGCTGTTCTTTGGAGGGTCTCCATACTGCTTAGCTTGTGAGATGTCAGGATCACAGCACAAGGCATTATGGGTGCATAAATTACCAAATGTGACAATTAGATAAATAAGTCAGAATGCTTTTTTAAAGGGAAAAAAAATGAGCTATAAATGATCATTGAGAGGTGTTAGAATTAGTTGAACTTCAATATCAATGCTAAATCTAAAGGAATTAAATGAGAAATTATATTAAGGGGGTACTGTAAAATTAAGATTGGAAGGATTAGATTTTTATTGGTAAATGTCCATTTCACCATACACCCAAATTAACAAAAAAAAGTATTTCCATCGATCAATCAAAATTTACACATAGGCAGAATTAGAAAAATTCTTGATTTAAGGATATTTACTTTGCATATGTTGACGTGATGTTGACAATTTGTGTTACAGCGGTTATAAAGCTTTAACTTTTTGACTCTCAATGTCTATTGTCATTAAAAAATTATTGTCTGCCATGGCCCTATAATTTCCTGCAACTGTGAACATTTAAATCTATAAAAACTTTGAAAAATACTTAAAACCCTTAATTTCCCACTATTCTGAAATTTTAAAATTGATAAAAATCTTTTTAAATGCTTAAAAATAAATGCTGATATAAAAAATCCTAATTCTGCCAAGCATCTAAAATATATAGAATATGGTTTTAAAAAATGTCTAGACAATTTTCTGATATCTAGACAATCCAGAAAACAAACAGAGACTAGACAAAAGGGACAAGCCTTTTTGTTTGAGTTCTGAATGATATAGCAAATGTTTACAATAACTTCTAACACCATTGTTTTTTCATCTGCATGTCATTCTTATAGTTGATGTCTCACACCTACCTGTACTGGATTATTTCCAGAGAAAGAATATGTCCCCTCCACTGGCTGGATTGTAGAAGATAAATAGGCCTAAACATGGTGCACGAATGCAATATTTGCTAGAAGGATATTTAGATTCTAGCTACTGCTCCAGCCCCATACATCTGGCAGCATATAGGAGCCAAAACAGAGTCCCAATAGCCCCAGTAGAAATTCCCCAGCTCCAATGCAGTGTAGAGCCAGCATATACAAAGGAAACATGCAAGGGGCATGGTCTCGGATAGGTTTATGTTTGGGGCAGCTAGACTCTCCGCTGCTCACACTGCCACAGCTACACTCTAATTTTAGCACACTAGCTCAATTAAAACTAGCACAGGTATGTCTCCTCGAGCTGGAATTTATACCTTCAACTCAGAGTGTAAACATACCCTTAGTGCTATGTATGTTCTGAGCTATGGAGTGACCCATATCAGTTGTGGAGAGGCTGCCTTAAATTACAGATTCCTCTAACTTTTGACAGGGACCAGAACAGACAGAATCAAGGAAATTCCAACAGTGGCTTACTTAACCTCTTGAGAGCAAGCGTTTAAACACATGAGCACTAAAACTTCCCTTTAAACAATGAATAAATCAGACTGTTTGGGAAATAGTACAGAAAAAGAAAAAGGTGATGAAAGTGCAGTTCTGCTCTGCAGAGTTACTTTGGAGAAAAGTATATTATCATGGGATTTCATGTTTATCTCACAATGATTGCTAGGCCAAATATGCCCAGTTTGCAAGCAAAAAGATGGGCTTTCTAACTGCAAACCCTGATAACTCCATCTGGGACCCAAGAATCAGCCTGAGTTCTTTCCTCCTTAAGCAGTACCTGCAATTATGGCTCTTTCAAGCAATTATAGGCCCTCCTTGATACCTATGCCACCCCAATGTCTTCAGATTAGAACTTCAATAACATCTGTGTGACACACTTGCCTGTAATATGGGGCAACAAGTGCAACTGATTGTCCTGGTAATTGGAATTTAGACAAGAGTTCTGTTGATTTATTAGGAGGAATGAAATCCAGGTCGCTGGCAAATAGCAAATTTATTTTGCTGATTTTAGTGTCCAGATCTTACTACACATAGGGAGCAGACAAAATGAGAAAGGAGGTTGCATTTTCACATAGCCACTTTTCCGACAAGAAGTACACTTTAAGATCTGATGGTTTTGCATTTGCCCTAACAGGAGTCCCATAGTGGTCATTTGTGACTTAGCAAAACACTGGTTAAGCCCCTAAATTGCAGGTGTCACCTGTTTGATATGGGAAAGTTTGCCAGGCTACAATACACAACAATTCATGATAGAAGTAGACCAACCAACCTATCCAGGTCCAATTCCCTTTATGGATAGTGGTTTTAATATGCACACTTTCTCACTATGTGCTAATCTAACTCTTGTCTTTAATGTGTTCATGAAGTATATAGGACATACAAATCCTCTTATCTAATTTACCATGACACTGTTAGAAATAGTAATATGTCATACGTACCTACAATTAGAAAGACCAAAAGCCAGAGACACCCCCAGGCATATCCTTCAGGTAGTATATGCATGTACCAGACGTTTTAGAAATGTTTCAAAGTGTTACTCAGATAATTGCACTTCTGGTTTGCATTCAGCCTACTGGTATAACATAAAGGTAGGCACTGTGCATAGAGCAAAAGGACTCAGTTGATGGCTGCTGTTTCTGGTAGTTCTGGGATAAGCACAGGTGCCATTGGTGAACTGTCCCATTCAGAAAAAAATGATTAAATGAAAATCAAAGTAAAATGAAAGGTACAGCCATCCCAATTCTATGCAACACTCAGAGCTGTTAATTTGACAGACTATCACGTCCACTGACCTGATAAAGAGTCCATGGGAAGAGGCATCTATTCGGGGCTGCCTAATACATATTCCAATATGAGACAACATAGAGCAGGACTTCAGGGAGAGAGCCTGATCTTTATTTAACAGATTGGCAGCTATGGATAAAACTCAAGTATACTCTCAAATATGCCCCTAGCTAATGAGTGCATATGCAGTTCAGGAAGGTTACAGGTCTCCACATAAAATTCTGACCTGAAGCCACCACTCAATTTAAAATCAAATTTAAGGGGGAAAATGTGTAAATAATTCATAACAATTTTAATTGTGGTTTCTTTTAAGCGACAACAAGCCTATAACTGTTATGGGTGATTACCTATACATATTTTAAATCACTTCTTTATAGTTGTACATTATATCTAAACTGCCCATTCCTGACACTCTAGTGCAATTTAATGACTCATTCACAATAGTCCCATTGGCTTCAATGGGATTATTCACATAAGTAAAGGCAACTTCATACCAGCAAGGATTTGTTGTACCAAGCCCTAATTTTGAGCAAAATTCTAACAGTACGTCATTCCATATGAAGTCCCATTGGTTTCAGTGGGATTAATTGCAGCATTAGGCACTATTTAATGTGACTACGGGCAGCAGACTACAGCCTTCTGCAAATAACAATCAGTGTAACAGCTCGAATAAAGGAATAGCACAGCATAGTACATTCTCAGCTGTTCCAAGACTTCTTATAGTAATACTGTTTTGGTAGGCATCAGTAGTGACACTAGTGCACATAGTCTTCCAAGTTTTTAGCATGAGAGTAAATTTGGACTCTTGGCAAGACATCTGTGTTGTGAACTTTGAGTTATTCAAGGACTGGTATCAAGACAGCTTGGGGAAAGAAAGGAAGCTCTGTGAGCAGCAGGAGAGTTTGTTCTCTTCTTTGGGCTCTAATTAGAGTCAATTATTGAGGCTGAATATCTCCCTTGGAATCGGGCATTGGTGTTTAGCTGAAATTCTTGGAAGAAGAGATTACACTGCATGCTGTTTGACCATTACATTTCCAGGCTGGGGTATGTGCATAAATAAAGCAAGTTATACTAGATTCAGGCTCAAGCTATATTGAGGTTATTTGCCACTGATTTCTTCTTCACTGGGAAGCTGACCTACAAGGCCTTAGACACATCTGCTGCTTCTCAGCAGAGAGGTGACACTGCTGTCAGAACAGGACATTGGTGTCAGAAGAAGGGGCAATAATACTAGTTTTCAAATACATGTAATAGATTTGTGATGTTTCCCAAGTTATATAATGGCTAGAAGTTTATGTCCAAAGTCCATCTCCCACCATCCAACTGCACTTCAAATAAGTGTGCAGAGGGAGGGATACTGTGTTACATAATTCAGGCTTCCTACCGAAGGCTGAATAACAGGCTCTGTGCCAGAAAGAATCCGTCTCCTAAAGAGAGAAGGTCCCTGACTTTGCAATGTTGTTATAGTGAAGTAATTATGCACCTATATAAATAATATGAGAAACATTTATGGCAATTAATAATCAACCAACAACTAAATAAATATTGTAAGCCCAGCGGACCTATATGTCTTTCCTTTTTGAGCACACTAAATCTGGTGGGTGAAATTAGTCAAGTTGAATTGCAGAAGGACATTTCTCAAGCAAATAATAATAACGACTGACATTGATGTAGTGCTTTGTGTGCAAAGATACAAAAGCACTCTAGTAAGCTTAACATATTGATTTACAAACAATGACTTGATCCAGATTTATGCCCATGAGTAACTATGCACCTGAATAGTCCCATTGAGCTCAATAAGTCAACTCATGTATTTAAAGTTGCTTAGATGTAAGATTGGGGCCTAAATTACAAGTTACTTTAATCCAATCCTTTGGGATAGAAAGTGACAGCTGCTTTAGCTTCATGCAGTGACATGCCACAGTAGCTGAGCCAACTAAGTATCCAACTTCACACTGCAGGGAGAATTGTAGGTAGGCTGATTATGATTACTTAAATGGAATGAGTTGTTAAAATTATATAGTTCTATCATTGCCTCAGTGTGTGACCTTATGAACATCCACAAAGAAAAACACAACACAGCAATTTCATGTACGCTTACTCACAACTTCACATGATCATTTTGGGGGGGGAGGGTTGTAAGTTTGAACTAGGTTCGAGCAGAAGAGAGAAAAGAGGGGCATATATAATTCCACAGCCTTGGCTGGGATGAGGATGAGACACATGAACCTATGACTACTTCTCGTTAATTGGATTAAAATTGTAGTCATGATTTTAAAATTAGATTCCTGGTAGACTAGAAGCAAAGTCCTGTACTCCCATCTGCTGGCAGTATGATATAATGTCAGTACCTCAACAAAACTGTACTTGTTTCCTTTCTGCAGTTCCTAATGGATTTGGCTTTCTGCATAGTCATCACTGGTATCACACCAAACAAGCACAAATGTTTGCATTGCTAAGAGTGTTTGTTGCCTACAGCAATAGTATTAAATGTGTTCATGTTGAAAAATAAATACAAAGTAATGCATTTTGACACCTACTACAAAATGTAATGAGAGCCAACAAGAGTTAAGATTAAAAATTGTAGACAGTAAATTTAAACAATACAAATATAACAAAAGGCCTGCTCCTGCTCCATTGAAGTCAGCAGCAGAATTCCCACTGATTTCAATCACAGTAGGCCAAAACAGTGTGAAACATTTTTTAAAAAATATTTTGTTAAACTAGGTTGCAGCAAAACATAAAGTAGTTTTTGCTTTGGTGAACAACTTGTGGGATGATTAGAAGACATTTATATTTGAGGCCAAGAAGTATCATTTTACAAATGCATTTGCTAACATCCTTTTTACTATACCTGCAACTATATATAAAGCAGTTGGCTTGAGTCTTCCCCATAGTACATGGTAGCAGTCTTTTGTTGAAACTAAGTACAGCATCTAACATATGCTGGCACAATGGCATCTGAAGTCTCATCATGCTTTTCTTGATTCAGAAATAGTTTTATATTAAAAAAAAATCAATACCACATATGTTTTCTTCCAATGTTCTCCGAGGTCTTCCCTTAACAATAAAACCATTTATGGCTAAAATTCAGCTGGCCAATTGTTCCATTATGTCCTAGTTTTCATTATGTACTGAAACATCCATTCAGCACTTTTTCCCTCTCCTAATGCAACAGAAACTCATCTGCTCCATGAGATTTATTACTTTTTTCCTAGTGTTCACAAGAGATTGTTTTTCGTTTTGCAGTAGGTCTTTATTATATAATAATGATGGCTTGCAAATTAAATTAGTTTTTAATGGCATAGTTAAATTCTAATTTATGTTTTGGAGCTTTGTTTAATTCATTTAGTTGTAATGTAATTGCTTTCTTGCTATTATCTTACTTACATAGGAAGAACAAAAGAACAACAACTCCTCTCATCACATTCAGTTGTGTTGGCTACATTAAATCTCATTACTAATTGCATTTCCTTGAAAAACTTTTATAACAATTGCAGGCTTACCTTTTGGGCCAAACTCTGTGGTTGTTCAGGATTCTGTGCCTGAAAGGAAACAAATAGAATAGTTACTGTAACTCATTGTGCTTGCTCATGTTCACTGGGGCATGACTCCAACATAGCCCTTGCAAAGTGGTTGCGGTGCAATAGAGGGGGCCATAAAGAGGGGTAACACACTCCTTACCTCCACTGTCCCACCAGTGCAGATCTAGCACAAAACTTATGCCTTCCTAAGCCCTATTTCTGAGGATTTAAGTGGGATTTAAGCAATGCATATGCCTTCTTCAGACATCGTGCATAGGATGGTTTTTTCCCCCCATACTCCAACCATATTATGTTCTGTGCTGGAATAGAGCTGTGCAAATAACTGATTTGGGGGTTCATTTGCTAAATATTCAGTGGAGCCAAGATGAGAACCCAGAAGTCCCCCAGGCAAGTCCCCTAGCCACTATATTAGAGAGTCTTTTTCATATTCTCTCTCTCTCTCTCCCCTCCCCAGACTCAATAATTTATACAAAATGGAACAGTTTCAACAGGAAAGACTGAGAGCACAGCACTCCCAGATACCCTACAGCCCAGTGGTTAGAGCATTCAACTTCAATCTGGAGATTCAAGTTCAAATCCCTGCTTCAAATCAGGCAGAGTGGGGATTTGAACCCAGGTCTCCTACATCCTGGGCAATCACTCTACCATATATCAATAGAACATGAGAATGACCATACAAGGTCAAACCAATGTTCCACCTAGTCCAATAGCCTGTCTTCCGACAGTGGCCAGTGCCAGATGCTTCAGAGGGAATTAACAGAACATGGCAATTAGTGAGTAATCCACCCCCCGTCGTCTAGTCCCAGTTTCTGACGGTCAGAGATTTAGGGACACCGAGAGCCTGGCGATGTGTCCCTGACCATCTTGGCTAATAGTCAATTTATGGACCTATCCTAAATGAGCTTATCTAATTCTTTTTTTAACCCAGTTATACTTTTGTCCTTCATAACATCCCCAGGCAATGAGTTCCACAGGTTGACTGTGTTACGTGAAATACTTTTTTGTTGTTGTTGTTGTTGTTGTAAACCTGCTGCCTATTAATTTCATTGGGTGATCCCTGGTTCTTGTGTTGTGTGAAGGGGCAAATAACACTTCCCTATTCACTTTCTCCACACCAATCATGATTTTATAGACTTCTACCATATCCCCACTTAGTCATCTCTTTTCTAAACTCTTTTTAATCTCTCCTCATATGGAGACTGTTCCATACCCATAATAGCTTTTGTTCTCTCTCTCTGTACTTTTTCCAATTCTAATATATCTTTTTTGAGATGGGGCAACAAGAACTGTGCACAGTGTTCAAGGTGTGGATGTACCATGGATTTATGTAATGGGATTCTGATATTTTCTGTTTTATTAGTTATCCTTTTCCTAATGGTTCCTAACATTCTTTAAGTTATAAAGGGAAGAAGCCGGCATCACCAGAGTTTTATGAATACCTAAAAATAGCTATCTCCCAAAAAAATTGGCCAAAACTATTCAGCAAATTAGTGTAGAATTCGTTAATTGTTTCAGTTGACAAAAACTGCAGTTGAGGGCAAATAAACTATTTATCAAAAAAATTCCCTCGCTCTACACTAAACAATCATGTGTGTCCCAGAAAGACTCACATTTGTTCAGTGTGAGGTAAAATTAAAATAACCATTCAGTACATCAGTTAAGATGTAATAACTATACACATATTCCATCTCAACGCAGAGAACAGCATGGGACAAAGCACAAGAGTTTACATTAATATTTGGTGTCTCGTGGATGCATTAATGCAGTGGTGACATGTCATTGCCCATAAGTGATGTCGTTACTGAAACCACAATTTTGGATTATATTTGTAACTAATGTACAGTCATCTTGTGGTCATTCACGAGACTTCCAGAAAAATACAGAAGCCAAAAGTATAAAGCAAAAGACTTGCATGTTTGCATTCTTTTTTGCCTAAGCTGTTAATAACGTGTTGTGCTAATTCAAGTGTTTGCTTGGTGTGTTGTTTTTTATATTTTTCTTGGGGAAAAAATCAAAGGAAATAATGTTAATAAAGCCTACAGAACCTACAAACTAAGCACAAACTCATGCTCTCACACCCACGCTATGCTCCCTTTACCTGAACCACAGAGCTCAATTAAATTTCTGTTCTAGTTCTCTATGCAGAATTCCCATTGAGGTCAACATGGGAACTGAATGCAAAACACTAGTAGAGCACCTCAGAATGTTAACTTAGAAGTTTAATAGTTAACATAGGAGTTTAACTCCGAAGCAAACTTGAAATCAAAGGACATTAATAATTAAAGAAAAAAGTAATTTACTCTATCAACAATTTTCTGCTTTTCTACAAATAAATTTAGATATTTCTTTGTATAACAACCTTCTTTTTCTGCTTGATTCTAACATGAAGTCAACACATCCTGTATTTCTAATAGGTAGCTAATTGCCATGGGAACTTGTATTACAAATTCAGCATTCTGTCTTCACTGTGAGGTCCAGTGGTTGAAGAAACTGGGAAGTTGGGGACAAAACCCTAAGTTTTGTGTAAGTATCTGTGTTTATTACCAAAAGGAGCAAGGATAATTGTGAAAAAATATGTAGAAATGCAATGGATTAATGTCTCCCAATAGGAGAAATCCTGTTCCCCCACTTTAAACTACTGTACAGTAAATATATTTATTGTCTAACTCCTAATTCATGGGGGTGGGTATAACTAGGATTTTTATGTTTGCTGTAGTATTAATCATGTACATTATGGTTCTCCGACCTAATCATGTAAAGTAAAGTAATCTATGCTGATGGATCATTACCTCCTTGTGACTTGAAGGGTATGTTAGGTTCTGCCTACAAAGATCCCTTTGCAAGGCCGGGCTCTTATTTCTGAGTGTTTGTTCATTCATGTATGCAATTTGTTTGTCTGCATAATGTAAAACTGCTCTAAGTATTTTAATAGTGGAAAAGTAAAATCAGTGGAAGAGTATAATTAAGAAGGCAAAAAAAAGAATTTAAAGAACAACTACCAAAAGACACAAAAATTAACAGCAATTTTTTTAAGAACATCAGAAGCAAGAAGCCAGCCAAACAGTTGGTCCACTTAACAATCAAAATACTAAAAGAACACTCAAGGAAGACAAGGTCGTTGTGAAGAAAATAAATGAGTTCTTTGCGTCAGTTTCCACTGCAGAGGATATGGGAGAGATTCCCACAGCTGAGCCATTCCTTTTAAGTGACAAATCTGAGGAACTGCCCCAGATTGAAGTGTCAAGAGAGGAGCTTTTGAAACAAATTGATAAACTAAACAGATGGTATTCACCCAAGAGTTCTGAAGGAATTCAAATATGAAATTACAAAACTGCTAACTGTGATATGTAACCTGTCAATTAAATCAGCCTCTGTACAAGATGACTGGAGGAGAGCTAATAGTTAACATAACTTTTGGAGGGAGTTAAAAAGCATGTAGACAGGCGTGATCTAGTTGATACAGTGTACCTGGATTCTCAGAAGACCTTTGACAAGTTCCCACACCAAAGACTCTTAACCAAAGTAAGCAGTCATGAGATAAGAGAGAACTAGTTAAAAGATAAGAAACAAATGGTAGGAATAAATTGTCAGTTTTCACAATGGAGAGAAATAAATAGAGTCCTCCAAGGATCTGTACTGGGACATGTACTATTCAACATATTCATAAATGATCTGGAAAAGGGGGTAAACAGTGAGGTAGAAAAGTTTGTAGACAATTCTAAATTATTCAAGATAATTAAGTCCAAAGCTGACTGCAAAGAGTTACAAAGGGACCTCCTAAAACTGGATGACTGGACAACAAAATGGCAGATGAAGTTTAATGTTGATAAATGCACATCACAACTATACAAACAAAATGATGGGGTCTAAATTAGTGGTTACTACTCAAGAAAAAGATCTTGGTGTCACTGTGGATAGTTCTCTGCAAACATTCATGCAGTGGCAGTGAAAAAAAGCAATCAGAATGTTAGGAACCTCTAAAAAAGGGATCTATAATAAAACAGAAAATATCTTAAAGCCTCTATATAAATCTGTGATATGCCCACACCTTGAATACTATGTGCAGTTCTTGTCACCCTATCTCAAAAAGGATATATTAGAATTGGAAAAGGTAGAGAGAAGAGTGACAAAAATGTTTAAGAATATGGAGTAGCTTCCATATGAGAAGAAATTAAAAAGACTGGGACTGGTCATCTTAGAAAAGAGAAGATTAATGTGGGGATATGGTAGAGGTCTATAAAATCATGAATGGTGTGGAGTAAGTGAATCAGGAAGTGTTATTTACCCCTTCACATAACACAAGAAACAGGGTTCACTCAATGAAATTAATAGGCCGCAGGCTTAGAACAAACAAAAGGAAGTACTTCTCACAAGACAGTCAACCTGTGGAACTCATTGCCAGGCAATGTTGTGAAGGCCAAAAGTATAACTGGGTTCAAAAAAGAATTACATAAGTTCATGGAGGTTAGGTCAATCAGTGGCTATTAGCCAAGATGTTCAGGGATGCAATCCCATCTGATTTCCAGAAGCTGGGACTGGACAACAGGGATGGATCACTTGCTGATTGCCCTGTTCTGTTCATTCCCTCTGAAACATCTGTCACTAGCCACTGTTGGAAAACAGAATACTGGGCTAGATGGACCATTGGTCTGACCCAGGATCAGGGGCGGCTCTAGCTTTGTTGCTGCCCCAAGCACGGCAGGCAGGCTGCCTGCCCTAGCAGGGACTGGCAGGCTGCCCCCCGCGGCTTGCCGCCCCAGGCACGCCCTTGGAGTACTGGTGCCTGGAGCCGCCGCTGCCCAGGATAGCTATTCTTATGTTTTTATGTCCTAAAAAAAGGGTGGAGGCCAAGAGATCTTTAGCTTTTGTAAATCCATTTACTTCACCTATGCTAAATTTACACCAGTTGAGGATCTGTCTGTCAGGCCTAATTCCTCTCTCATTTAATACAGTATATATTAGGAGAAACTCTACTGAAGTCAATGAAATTACAATTAGGTAAAAATGATCTAGGTCAGGGGAGAATTAGACCAATCTTATTCTGTTTTGGAACATGCACATGCATAGCAACTACTTTCCATAAAAAAGTCTAAATATGTACAGTATTTTAAAGAGACACCCAATTTTCATATTGTACCCCACCCCTATAACTGCAATCCTCACCAATCTAAGCTCAGCACAACATGAATGAGACTCCTTCCACAGCATGAATGGACATAGAAGCCTCCCTGCACAGTCATTCAACCAGTGGACACCCACTGCAGAGTACCAATGAAGGGCCTAGGTGGTTTGGAGTGTTCTTTTCTTCACGAGAGAATTCTACTTACTATCAAATTTAGCCCCTCAACACCACTTGAGGCAAATAGGTAGTGTTATCAGCAGGGGAAACTGAAGCACTGATTCTAAGTAAATTACCCAAACTGATTCAGCATGTCTGTGGCAATGTTACAAACAGAACCCAGGTCCTCGGATTTCCATTACTGTGCCTGAACCACGTATACATTTTTTCTCCATACATTTTAGATTTTCTTTTAATTGAACTTTTAATTGATACACTAGTTTCGAGTCAATAACACTGGTCTACAATTTTTGAGAAGTCGTCTGCTTCAGAGATAAAATGTGCTATTTATTATGTATTTTGATGTGCTGAATTCAAATATGACAATT
The DNA here is from genome assembly GCF_002925995.2 of Terrapene triunguis. Taxonomy (NCBI): domain Eukaryota; kingdom Metazoa; phylum Chordata; order Testudines; family Emydidae; genus Terrapene; species Terrapene triunguis. The sequence continues at coordinate 9,221,038 of NW_020664417.1, read as the reverse complement.
AAAACAACTGATTGGCTACTGTTTCTAAGATATTTAAGTTTTTACATTTTATGTCTATGTATATTGTGTAGATAGTAGAGTTTTAATCATAAATTGTAAACCTAGGTCTTTTCATGAGTTTATGGTTGCTTTACATGATAATATTTCACCTGTCCTGTTTATGTAACACTTTAAAAATCAGCAAAAGGGTTATATAAATAAAATTTATTATGAAACAAAAGGCAAAAAACTATTCTGTACATAGTTTAGTCCTATTCAGTGTCTGCTTGGCACTTCTTGGCTGGTCTCTTGTATTCATTAAATGGAGCATCTCTTGTCACTGTCCAGCAATAGTCTGCAAGCATTGATGGGCTCCATTTGCCCTGATAGCGTTTCTCCATTGTTGCAATGTGCTGGTGAAATCGCTCGCCGTGCTCGTCGCTTACTGCTCCGCAGTTCGGTGGAAAAAAATCTAGAGGAGAGTGCAAAAAATGTATCTTTAGTGACATGTTGCAACCAAGGCTTTTGTATGCCTTGAGGAGGTTTTCCACCAACAACCTGTAGTTGTCTGCCTTGTTGTTTCCGAGAAAATTTATTGCCACTAACTGTAAGGCTTTCCATGCCGTCTTTTCCTTGCCACGCAGTGCATGGTCAAATGCATCATCTCGAAGAAGTTCACGAATCTGAGGACCAACAAAGACACCTTCCTTTATCTTAGCTTCACTTAACCTTGGAAATTTTCCACGGAGGTACTTGAAAGCTGCTTGTGTTTTGTCAATGGCCTTGACAAAGTTCTTCATCAGACCCAGCTTGATGTGTAAGGGTGGTAACAAAATCTTCCTTGATTCAACAAGTGGTGGATGCTGAACACTTTTCCTCCCAGGCTCCAATGACTGTAGGAGTGGCCAATCTTTCTTGATGTAGTGGGAATCTCTTGCACTATCCCATTCGCAGAGAAAACACCAGTACTTTGTGTATCCAGTCTGCAGACCAAGCAAGAGAGCAACAACCTTCAAATGGCCACAAAGCTGCCACTGATGTTGGTCATAGTTTATGCACCTCAAAAGTTGTTTCATGTTGTCATAGGTTTCCTTCATATGGACTGCATGACCAACTGGAATTGATGGCAAAACATTGCCATTATGCAGTAAAAGAGCTTTAAGACTCGTCTTCGATGAATCAATGAACAGTCTCCACTCATCTGGATCGTGAACGATGTTGAGGGCTGCCATCACACCATCGATGTTGTTGCAGGCTACAAGATCACCTTCCATGAAGAAGAATGGGACAAGATCCTTTTGACGGTCACGGAACATGGAAACCCTAACATCACCTGCTAGGAGATTCCACTGCTGTAGTCTGGATCCCAACAGCTCTGCCTTACTCTTGGGTAGTTCCAAATCCCTGACGAGGTCATTCAGTTCACCTTGTGTTATGAGGTGTGGTTCAGAGGAGGAGGATGGGAGAAAATGTGGGTCCTGTGGCATTGATGGTTCAGGACCAGAAGTTTCATCCTCTTCCTCTTCCTCGTCTGACTCAAGTGAGAATGATTCTGGTGGATCAGGAACCGGCAGTCCTTCTCCGTGGGGTACTGGGCGTATAGCTGATGGAATGTTTGGATAATGCACAGTCCACTTTTTCTTCTTTGACACACCTTTCCCAACTGGAGGCACCATGCAGAAGTAACAATTGCTGGTATGATCTGTTGGCTCTCTCCAAATCATTGGCACTGCAAAAGGCATAGATTTCCTTTTCCTGTTCAACCACTGGCGAAGATTTGTTGCACAAGTGTTGCAGCATATGTGTGGGGCCCACCTCTCGTCCTGATCTCCAATTTTGCAGCCAAAATAAAGGTGATAGGCTTTCTTAACCATAGTGGTTATACTGCGCTTTTGTGATGCAAAAGTCACTTCACCACAAACATAGCAGAAGTTATCTGCACTGTTCACACAAGTACGAGGCATCTCTGCTCACTTTGGCTAAACAGAAATGTGTCCCTTTGCAAAATCAAACACTGACAAATAAGAGAGCACGACACTGTATGATTTCTAGAGCTGATATAAGGCAATTTGTTCAGCAGAGTGATGTAAGCTTCATTATGATTGCATCATCCATGACTTCTAGGAATAACATGATGCAATTCATATCATGTATGACGCATTTTCGTTCTCAGTGACCCAGAATTAGTAAAGTTTGACTACATTTATTTCAGAAGCATTTTGGCTGTACAGCAGTGTTATCTAACAACTTTTTATAGGTGACCCAGGAGTACATACAAGACTGAATTCACCCTCAGTAATCTGCTGCTATTCCTAAACAACCACAATTGTTCTCCCACAGTTTGTGACATCAGCAGAGGCCCTGAAAAGAATTATAGACCTAGATGCATGCTGGGGACATCTATTGTGTTGTATGAAGAAAAACTACAAATGTTGGCAGTGGTATGCAGTAGATCATTGAAGTACAGCACAATGGTAGTGAAAACTAAAAATCTTGGGGGAAAGGGTTATCCTTCAAAACATGCCCAAAATTGTTAACCTAGAAAGAATGTGCAAAATTGCACAATATAATGGCAGTGAACTACGTCATCACTAAAGATACATACATTTCCATTTCCTTGGAGTTTTTAAATTAAGTTATCCATTGCTGCAAAGTTTTAGTTCTCGGAGAAATTTGTGAGCTCCATCAGTGATGCGGGAGACCCTATTACTGGGATAAAGTTCCATAAGGGTTTAAAAATCCTTTCCTCAACACATTCCTAACATTTGAAAATTTTTTGAAACCTAAAACACATACACAATATTTTTTCTGTCACGTATACATAAATCTTTTTTTAATATCTAAAATATTCCTAAAAGGAATATATTGTTGTGCAAAAATCACAACTCACATATTCAACCCCAAATGTTTCTAAGTGTTAGCTGCAGACACAACATACAGAGATTACTTGTAAGAGAAAGTCGTGTAACTAGCATGACAAACAGCTTCAGATTTCAATTACTGTATGATCATCAGTGTAGAGAATAAAGAGGCAATTTTTGCAGAAGTAAACCATGGGGAATACACTGGACTGACAACTGACTGGAATTCAATTTACTGAAGTGATATTGAAATATGGGGGAGAAGTAGCAGTACACTGATTAAGTTTCAAACTGCTGTATTACTAATACTGTCTCATGAACCTGTATGCTCTGTTATCACCATGGCAACATGATCATCAGAGCAATCCTGAGAGCAGGCAACACTATAGACTGTTCATTTACATTTGTGATAGATACTGAAAAGACATGGACTTGAATAAGCCTAAATTTCTCACAGTGCATGTAGACAAAATTAAGTGTGCCTGTTCCTTCAGAAATTTGGGATACAGGAGAGAGAAAAAAAAAGAAGAAATCTGCTTTGTCAAGTAACATTCTTTAAAGAAAAACTATTTCTTCTGGATTTATAATAATAAAATAATAATAATAATAATACTGGAAGCAGCTGATATTAAAAGTGTGCTGATAATATCTGATGCTCACATTTTTATTGTACTGTTGACTGAATATATCCAAGAAAGATGGGCCAAATCCATAACATTTCAGTCCATTCTTCATGCACCCTAAAGTTTCAGTGTTTTTTTTTATTCTGGGCTTTATTAACCAGATTTCAAAGGTAAGAAGGCTTGGCAGAATTTGTTTTTATTTTTTATCGTTTCAACAGTCAATATCCATATTTATTTTTAAGCATTTTTTTCTATATCTATTTAAATTTTCATGGCTGTGCAAAATTATGAGTTTTAAGCATTTGTGATAAATTAAAATTTTCCACAGTTGTGGGAATTTATGATGGGGTCAGACAATGAAGGATGGGGTGTCAGGCAATAATTATTTAATGGCAGTGGTCATTGAGATTCAATAAGTTAAAGATTTATAACCATTAAAAACACACAATTGTCAACATTGCAAGTCAAAATATACAAAATAAATATCCTTAAATCAAATTTATAAATTCTCAAGTAGCATTTTTCTCACTTTACCTATCTGTAAATTTGGCTTATCAATGGAAATATTTTTCTGTCGATTTGTATGTGTACAGTGAAAGCAACATTTACTTGATTAAAAATCTAATCCTTCCAACCCTAAAGATAAGGGTCATTTGCAAAATTCAGATTTGGATTTCATATAATCCCAGACTTGTGTGTGTTGGGTTCTGAGATTTTGATGTATGCTCCTCTCATGTAAGCATTTTCTTACTAAAATTTAAGAGTAGTAGAGCTAGTGAACTTTGATTTGCTACTCTTTGCATGAGGAAACTAAGTTTTTTGAGTATAAGGACCAGATTAAAGAATTGTGTGCCCCCTTGCAGTATGGAACTGCCCCACACACCTCCCCTGTCATATAGGGGGCAGGGACAGTTTCTGCCCCGGAGCGGGAAGCTGGAGAGCAAGCTTAGCCTTCACCAGTTCCTGTCCAATTAGCCTGGCCCAGCTCCCTCCTCCAGCCCATTGGATCTCAGACAGCGTGCAAGCAAGGACCTCCCTATGCATCACCCCACCCCCTTCCTGGTCCAGGGTTGGCAGGGAGGAGGGGTTGTGTGTGTTTCCCCATCCCCACCCCGTGACTGGGGGCCTCCTCAACGATAAGGACCCTGTGCAAGGGCACTGAGTGCACATTGGTTAATCCAGACCTGTTGAGTAATCTTAAGAATTTGTGGAAAAGGACAAAACAAATTCATTATTTCCATTGGTTTGTTTGTGATGAGAGAAATTAAAACATGTTATGTTGGTACAAACTGAACTTTTTCCATTAATTTGTCCCAGGTTGCCACATTCCATTTATATAACGCCTTTCATCCAAAAGACAATAAAGATACACATGCCCTTTGTATGTGGTTGTAATAGCCTGGGGAAAGTTACAGAAGCATATGTTCAATTACATTTCTCAGGCACCTCTGACTACCTCACCTGCATGCCATGCCTGATCCATCTCCCCTGAGACTACAACTAACACCACTAAATCTGTCCAGATGTATGCAAAGAAAAATATCCAGGAAAAGATGTCCTCCCCCCACCCATATGTAATTACATTCCAAAATGGCACTGACTGGATGATAATATCCAGTTCTGGACCCATGGCTTGTTTAAGGGTGAATATGTTGAGACTCAGTATGGCTAGAAAAAAATTAATTTAGATCTTTGAAAAGCCAGAAATCTCCCCCTTTCCAGTGGCATAAAGCTTGAGATTCTAAGTCAGAAAGATCATAAGATAGACCTTAAAACTGAAACATTATAATGTACAGAGAAGCTACTGTATTTTAGGTAACTTGTAAAGTTAACTCCTTCTTCACCAGAGTGCTCTACTGTTGTACTCATGGTATTGAGGCACCTGGCTTTATAGAACCATCTCTAAAAGTACTTTTTCAGTATCATATGCAGAATATGTGATGGTGTGGAGTGACATAATGATTTTACAGGCATTGCATTTGTCCCAGCCATGCAGGAAGAACTAAAAGATTCTATAGATGTGGTTTAATTAGGCAACAACTTTATTCACTTACCATATCTGGGAATATCCAGCAATAAATGGTATAGTGCAGATAATCATTCTTTCCTTCATTGTTTCCATTTACTTTGGAGGGCTGCTACCAGCCCTTTCTCTTCCCAGCCTGGACCCAGCCCATTGCTGGCATCTTCAAATCTGGACCCAAATTTGTACCTCTGATTTGGTCCTTAAAAAATGAACAAGAACCATGAACCTTAGCTGAACCTGATCAATATCGAGGTCTGAACCCTGCCTCTTTGTCTCATCTCTCCCTAAACCTCCATAATTCCACAATTACTACACCAGGGGGAGAAATCCCATCTGATTAAAGACCCTCATTAAAGACCTCTAAACACTGAACATTACACTAGTTACAGTGTTTTGGAATATTGTTGTAGTGTACTGTAATGTGTGTGTATATAGATATAGATATAGTGACACTGACATTGCCATTTATGCATTCACATATCCTGCTACAATATCCAAGGGAATAAAAAAAAACAAAAACAAAAAACTTCCATTTACAGGAAAGGCACACACACACACACACACACACACACACACACAACTTGTTTGCAGATGCTCAAGGTTTTTTCCAACTATTTGGCTCATTGCTACTGAAAATAATATTTAAAATCACACTGCAGAATTATGCCTGTAGTCTTCTGTAATAATGTTAACATACAAGTGTCAAGGGCCTGCTGTAATTTAGTTGCCATTGACTAAACACTTTACACTGAAGAATAACCTTTAATTCTATTCTGAAAGCTGATCTACATATAGTAATTTGCCATTAATTATACGTATTAGGAATTATCACTAAAATGTGTAAAGTTATGCTGGAAAAAAACATCCTTGCCCATGTAAATGTAACCAAGTTAATACATCAGAACTAAGATGGTGAAATTTAGGCATTAACCTTCACCTACATAACCTGTGAAATTCAATATCAAAGGATGACAAATTTTTTAAAGAACTGGATTATCTTTGACAACTAACAACATTTGTAGCTAGGCAAGACAAGATACTGATAAGGATATGTCAATTCCCCCCCCCCATATGATCTGACTGTGTATGGCAAATCCTTTGTTCCTGTGTCCAATATTCCCTCCCCATGCTGCCACCCCGTCCCCTGCTACTCAGCAGCTTTTCTTGGAAGTCTTATAAACAAGTCTCTTGCAAGTGTGTGAACTTTAGATTGGTTTTATGGGGCTAAAAAACCCATGGCTGGCCCAGGTCAGCGGACTTGGGCTCGTGAATGTGTGTATATATATATATATAGGGAAACTTGGGCTGCGGGCCTGAAAAATTGCTGTGAGGATGGAAGGTCCCAGAGCAAGACAAGATACTGAGCCTGAACAATTACACAGCAATTTTTAGCCCTGCAGCCCGAGGCCTGTGAGCCCAAGTCAGCTGACCCAGCCCAGCAGTGCCACTTTTATCCCCATGTAGATGTACCCACTGCCTTTTGCCAAGTAAGATTGCTCTTCATCATGATACCAAGTGTAGCCACTAGGCTTGTAAAGAAGAGCTAATCTAAAAAACAACCCTGAAAAGTGGATCACTAAATGGATTCAATATTCCAGCTGTGCCAAACACAGTCCAAGTCAGCTGCTAAAAGGAAAGGTAAGGTTTGGATGAGATGTTTACTATTCCAAATATTATTTTTATTAATTATACCTATCTCATAGAACTGGAAGGGACCCTGAAAGGTCATTGAGTCCAGCCCCCTGCCTTCACTAGCAGGACCAAGTACTGATTTTGCCCCAGATCCCTAAGTGGCCCCCTCAAGGATTGAACTCACAACCCTGGGTTTAGCAGGCCAATGCTCAAACCACTGAGCTATCCCTCCCCCCAATTATAATTTCTTAAGTGTGGGAGGGGGTGAAGGAGGAGTGGAATAGGATGAGTCTGGCCCACTAGCTAAGAGAGAGCAAAACTAAAATCATCCCTGGTTTTGCCCACCTGTAATCATGGCATTGTCCCTTTATACTACTTTATACTCTGATTTAGGAAAGCTTCGTTATTTTATAGCAATAGGGTAAAATTTTCAAAAGCACCTTAGGTGCCTAAGAGCCATTGACATTCAATGAGGCTTAGGAGTGAGCCTTACATCTAAGGCCTGGTCTACATTACGAGTTTAGGTCGACTTTAGCAGCGTTAAATCAAATTAAGCCTGGACACGTCCACACGACGAAGCCCTTTCTTTCGACTTAAAGGGCCCTTTAAACCGGTTTCTTTACTCCACCTCCAACGAGGGGATTAGCGCTAAAATCGGCATTTGCGGGTCGGATTTGGGGTAGTGTGGACGGAATTCGACGTTATTGGCCTCCGGGAGCTATCCCACAGTGCTTCATTGTGACCGCTCTGGACAGCACTCTCAACTCAGATGCACTGACCAGGTAGACAGGAAAAGCCCCGCGAACTTTTGAATTTCATTTCCTGTTTGCCCAGCGTGGAGAGCACAGGTGACCATGCAGAGCTCATCAGCACAGGTAACCATGATGGAGTCCCAGGATCGCAAAAGAGCTCCAGCATGGACAGAACGGGAGGTACGGGATCTGCTCGCCATATGGGGAGACAAATCAGTGCTAGCTGAACTCCGTAGCAGTAAACGAAATGGCAAAATATTAGAAAAGGTCTCAAAGGCCATGAAGGACAGAGGCCATAACAGGGACGCACAGCAGTGCCGCGTGAAAATTAAGGAGCTAAGACAAGCCTACCACAAAGCCAGAGAGGCAAACGGAAGGTCTGGAGCAGAGCCGCAAACATGCCGCTTCTACGCGGAGCTGCATGCCATTCTAGGGGGTGCAGCCACCACTACCCCAACCGTGTGCTTTGACTCCATCAATGGAGAAACACGCAACAGGGAAGCGGGTTCGGGGTACGCGGAAGATGATGATGATGATGAAGACAATGAAGATGGCTTACAGCAAGGAAGCGGAGAAACCGGTTTCCCCAACAGCCAGGATATGTTTATCACCCTGGACCTGGAACCAGTAACCCCCGAACTCACCCAAGGCGTGCTCCCAGACCCTGAGAGCACACAAGGGACCTCTGGTGAGTGTACCTTTATAAATATTACACATGGTTTAAAAGCAAGCGTGTTTAATGATTAATTTGCCCTGGCAATCGCGGCCAGTACAGTTACTGGAAAAGTCTGTTAACATGTATGGGGATGGAGTGGAAATCCTCCAGGGACATCTCCAGAAAGCTCTCCTTCATGTACTCCCAAAGCCTTTGCAAAAGGTTTCTGGGGAGGGCTGCCTTATCCCGTCCACCATGGTAGGACACTTTACCACGCCAGGCCAGTAGCACGTAGTCTGGAATCATTGCATAACAAAGCATGGCAGCGTATGGTCCCGGTGTTTGCTGGCATGCAGACAACATCCATTCCTTATCTCTCTTTGTTATCCTCAGGAGAGTGATATCATTCACGGTCACCTAGTTGAAATGGGATGATTTTATTAAGGGGACATTCAGAGGTGCCCGTTCCTGCTCGGCTGAACAGAAATGTTCCCCGTTGTTAGCCACGCGGTGGGGGGGAGGGGTGAAGTGATCATCCCAGAGAATTGGGTGTGGGTGGGGGGGGAGTTGGGTTTGTGCTGCATGTTAACCCGGAAACCCCAGCCCCTCCTTTTACATTGCAAACCCATTTTAAATGGCCGACCCAATGGGGCCTTGGTATGGGAAATGAGGGTGCTGCTGTTTGAAACCATTCCCACATGTTATGAAGGTTAAAAAAGCCCAAAGACTGTGGCTTACCATGGCTGCCTGCAAGCCGAATTCTGTTGCCTGGCACTGCGTGAGTGATCTCACACACCAAACCGGCAGGCCCTCAATATAAGAGGAAAAATGCGACCTTGTAACGAAAGCACATGTGCTGTGTAATGTGAACAGCAAAATTTAACGTGAAAGAGTGTACCCATTGTTCTCTAAAATGTGTCTTTTTTAACCATCTCTCCCTTCTCCTCCCCCAGCTGCAAATGTTTCTCCTTCGCAGAGGCTAGCGAAGATTAGAAGGAGAAAACGGCGGACTCGGGATGATATGTTCACGGAGTTCCAGATGGCCTCCCACGCTGAAAGAGCACAGCAGAATGCGTGGAGGCAGTCAATGTCAGAGTGCAAAAAAGCACAATTTGAACGAGAGGAGAGGTGGTGGGATGAATCGCGGGCTGAACAGACAGAAGGCAAGAGTCGATGCTCCAGCTGCTGGAGCATCAAACTGATATGCTCCAGCGTATGGTTGAGCTGCAGGAAAGGCAGCAGGAGCAGAGACCGCCGCTACAGCCCCTGTGTAACCAACAGCCCTCCTCCCCAAGCCCCATTGCCTCCTCACCCAGATGCCCAAGAACACGGTGGGGGGGCCTCCGGCCACCCAGTCACTCCACCCCAGATGATTGCCCGAGCATCGGAAGGCTGGCCTTCGACAAGTGTTAAAGTTTTAAACTGCAGTGTGTCCTTTTCCTTCCCTCCTCCCCCACCCATCCCGGGCTACCTTGGCAATTATCCCCCTAGTTGTGTGATGAATTAATAAAGAATGCATGAATGAGAAGTAACAATGACTTTATTGCCTCTGCAAGCGGTGCTCGAAGGGGGGAGGGGAGGGTGGGGTGGTTGGTTCATCAAGGAGAAACAAACAGAAGTTTCACACCATAGCCTGGCCAGTCACAAAACTGGTTTTCAAAGCTTCTCTGATGCGCACCGTGCCCTGCTGTACTCTTCTAACCGCCCTGGTGTCTGGCTGCACGTAATCAGCGGCCAGGCGATTTGCCTCAACCTCCCACCCCGCCATAAACGTCTCCCCCTTACTCTCACATATATTGTGGAGCGCACAGCAAGCAGCAATAACAATGGGGATATTGATGTCGCTGAGGTCTATCCGAGTCAGTAAGCTGCGCCAGCGCGCTTTTAAACATCCAAATGCACATTCCACCACCATTCGGCACTTGCTCAGCCTATAGTTGAACAGAACCTGACTACTGTCCAGACTGCCTGTGTACGGCTTCATGAGCCATGGCATTAAGGGGTAGGCTGGGTCCCCAAGGATAACGATAGGCATTTCAACATCCCCAACGGTTATTTTCTGGTCCGGCAAGAAAGTCCATTCCTCCAGCTTTTGAAACAGACCGGAGTGCCTGAAGACGCGAGCGTCATGTACCTTTCCCGGCCATCCCACATTGATGTTGGTGAAACGTCCCTTGTGATCCACCAGGGCTTGCAGCAGCATTGAAAAGTACCCCTTGCGGTTTATGTACTCGGTGGCTTGGTGCTCTGGTGCCAAGATAGGGATATAGGTTCCGTCTATCGCCCCACCACAGTTTGGGAATCCCATTGCAGCAAAGCCATCCACTATGACCTGCACGTTTCCCAGAGTCACTACCCTTGATATCACCAGGTCTTTGATTGCCCTGGCAACTTGGATCACAGCAGCCCCCACAGTAGATTTGCCCACTCCAAATTGATTCCCGACTGACCGGTAGCTGTCTGGCGTTGCAAGCTTCCACAGGGCTATCGCCACTCGCTTCTCAACTGTGAGGGCTGCTCTCATCCTGGTATTCTGGCGCTTCAGGGCAGGGGAAAGCAAGTCACAAAGTTCCATGAAAGTGCCCTTACGCATGCGAAAGTTTCACAGCCACTGGGAATCGTCCCACACCTGCAACACGATGCGGTCCCACCAGTCTGTGCTTGTTTCCCGTGCCCAGAATCGGCGTTCCATGCCATGAACCTGCCCCAGTAACACCATGATTTGCACATTGCTGGGGTCCGTACTTTGTGAGAGGTCTATGTCCATGTCAATTTCCTCATCACTCTCGTCGCCGCGCTGCAATCGCCTCCTCGGCTGGTCCTGGTTTTGCTTTGGCATGTCCTGGCTCTGCATATACTCCAGGACAATGCGCGTGGTGTTCATAGTGCTCATAATTGCCGCGGTGATCTGAGCGGGCTCCATGATCCCAGTGCTATGGCGTCTGGTCTGAAAAAAGGCGCGAAACTGACGGAGGGAGGGAGGGGCGACTGACGACATGGCGTACAGGTACAGGGTATTAAAATCAACAAAGGTGGCTGTGCATCAGGGAGAAACACAAATAACTGTCACACAGAATGGCCCCCCCAAAGATTGAACTCAAAACCCTGGGTTTAGCAGGCTGTTGATTTCACGGAGGGAGGGGGAAGCAAATGAATACATCTATTTTTTACATCTTAAGCTGGCAGCAGACGGTGCAGCATGACTGATAGCCCTCGGCATCTTCTGGGTGCTTGGCAGAAGATACTGTACTACGACTGCTAGCCATCATCGTCAAGACGGTTCAATAGGACTGCCGGCAGGACTGAGTCTCCAGGAGACAAAGCATGTCTGCCCAGGTGCCTCTGATTGAACTGGAATACGACGATGATGGATACCAGTCGTAATACACCATCTACTGCCAAAAGGCAAGGGGCTGCTGTTGTGTAGCAATGCAGTACCACGTTTGCCGGCACCCAGATGACATATGGTGACGGTGAGCTGAGCTGAGCTGAGCAGGCTCCATGCATGCCGTGGTATGTTGTCTGCACAGGTAACCCAGGTAAAAAGGCGCGAATCGATTGTCTGCCGTTGCTCTGACAGAGGGGGAGGGGCCTGACGACATGTACCCAGAACCCCCCGCGACACTGTTTTGCGTCATCAGGCATTGGGATCTCAACCCAGAATTCCAATGGGCGGCGGAGACTGCGGGAACTGTGGGATAGGTACCCACAGTGCAACACTCCGGAAGTCGACGCTAGCCTCGGTACTGTGGACGCGGTCCTCCGACTTCATGCACTTAGAGCATTTTATGTGGGGACACACACAATCGACTGTATAAAACCGATATCTATAAAACCGGCTTCTATAAATTCGACCTAATTTCGTAGTGTAGACATACCCTAAGTGACTTAGGCACTTTTGAAAATTTTATCCAATTTTTTTCAAGCTGGAGATTCAATTTGTATCGTGTTCCCACATACACTAAATCAGGCCTTATTATGATCACTTTCATTGCATGATATGGCAGCAGAAAACTAAAACAAAACTCACTCTGTGGATGCATCCCAAAATTACTCTGGCATCACATCACAGATGAGGGAGGCAATAGCCTCTCTTTACATGTCACTAGAGCGTGTGACCAAAGGCAAATTATGATGAATATCATTGAATATTTCTTAACAGTGGAGTTTATTAGATGAGAAATAATCTACCACAGGATTGGTAGAACCCCTATTGCTTAATTCACTTAAAACTGGGATGATACATTCAGGATTATACAAGAGGGAACAATTCTGCATTGACAAGAAGATGTAATACGTTTATTTCTTAAAGGCCAAAATTCTGCTCTTACTTGTATACATGCAACTCCACTCAAGTAGAGCCACACCCCTGTAAGAGCAGAATTTGATTCCATGGTTTTATGATGTATAACATCAGCTCATGCAAGCTCTCTGAGAGATGTAGCTCCTTTATTTGATGTTAAGAAAGTAATCTGCATGTCAGCTTACTCCAGAAAAATAATACAAAGTACAATGAAAACCTATAATTAAGAACCAGAGTTTGTGTTAAATGGCAACTACTCAAGTTATTCCACATAGGAAGGTGTAATGGTCCACACTTGGGGTCTGGTTGGGGAGCGTGGCCTAGTGGTCACAGCCACAACCCTTGACTGCCAAGGGGGTTGTGGGGAGGGGAGCCCAGGCCCTCCCACTCCACCAGGCTCCAACCCAGGACCCTTTGGATTACAAGTAGTTTGGCAACGAAGGCTGCTTAAGGCTATCTTCCCTGGGCCTCTTCCTCTCATACCCTCCCCCAGGGGTCAACTTAGTCCAAGTCTTTCCCCTGGTGGGGAAATCCAAACCAAAATAAATAAGAGGGGGTTACCAATGTCCAAAGGATACTTCCGTCTCTGGGGTGGGTCCTCCCTTCCCTCAGGGAGGGCCCCTTTGAGCAGCTGCATCATAGCCTTTAGGCTTCCCCCTGTGCTGCTAAAGCTGTGGGCTGCTGGTCTGCTCACCTACAACTCTGCCACCCAAATGTGCTAATTCCCTGGTCTGTTAATTCCTCCAGCAGATGAAGCATTTGCTGCAGGTGTAGTGGGACGGGGCTGGCTGAGCCCAAAATAATCCCTTAACACCTTGTTGCCCAATGTGGGGTTTGTACACCCCATCATAGAAGGATGCCTGTAAACATCTATGTTCTATTATATTTTCACTACTCTGAAATGCGGGTAGTTGAATGATTTTACTAATGGACAAGCTAAGGACATCATTTTTCATATATGAATCGCCAAAAAATCATGCCATCTCTCACAGCGATACAATTACTATAAGGTAGTGTAGAAATAGAAGACAGAATAGTCAGGGTATTCTTTCCTTCTTTTCCTAAACTGTCATACACGCTGGCTATGCACAAATTCAGCACAGAGGTAGGTGCATTTCCATGGTGGGTCAAAAGATTCCTGCATACATGGTATTGCATCCTCACTGCCAAACTTTTGGGAACGAGGCTGAGTTAAAAATTGACAAACAGCTGATATTTAAAGAAATCAACTATTAAGAATACATTTGTGGAAATATAGTCTAAGAATTTATTTCTGGCCTATAACAAATCAATGCCCTGCCCCTTGTCTGCCCCTGCCCACTGACCTGTTCTAAGGAAGGAGGAAGGAGGCAGGCTTATCCTCTGTGCCCAGGCCCAAGGGATGTAAGGGGGATCTAACTCCCTTTCATTCCCTTGCACAGGAAGGAAAACAAGTAACAATCTATCCTTAAGGATCCGCAAATCAGGATAAACACATTGAGCTCCTAAAAGATATATTTCATCAGGCGAATCCAAAACTTTTTAAAGACAATTTGTTGGCAGCTCCACACTAAGCCCCTGTGGAGGCAAAAATCAGATACATAGGAATGCTGTTCAGGTTACTTTTATGGGAAGCAACTAATCACTAACAAAGATTTCTTTTAATACCACTTCATGTTAACATGGTGTAATGAAAGGAATTACTCTTAAGCTTCTTTAATATTGAAGTACACAGCTGAATCCCAAAACAGCACATCTTCCAAGCCATGAGAGGACAAAGGAACAAAATATTCCTGTGATTGTGTTCTCTATTGCCCATCACTTTGCCAATGACCAGGTGTTTGAAAAACATGCAAAGGGGGCAGAGAATACGTTGTAGTGGCATTGGCTGTGGTACCGGGAGTTTTCAGAATGGTACAATAAAATGGACTTGCTTGAAATCTATGTGGGGTCTGGATCAGAGTGTAGATACCATAATAGGTGTATTTACTTAGTAAGTGTTATCTGATCTGACAGTATACACAGCTAAAAGTGCAGACTAGCTTCTTATTTGTTCTAAATACAGCAGGTGTTAATTGCACATTTAAGTCATTTCTTCAGCATCCTGTAATATCAAAATGCTAAAACATTTTCTTTCACAGCCATGCTATACATTCCTTATGCTATGAATGTAAGGTATAGAAGTAAGGGGGAAAGAAAATGCAGGGGAAAAGCCAAATATGCATTTTTGAAGATGGGTTTCAAACAGCCAAGTCAGTGAAGTGAACCTCCTTAATTCTGAAATTACTAGACTGGTGCATTTTTTACTCAATTCCATATGTGTTAGACCATTCCCTAAAAGTACATGAGGGCTTGCAGAATCAGGCCCTCCGTATGTGCAAATCCCAGTAACTTCCAATGGAAGCGCCAAACATGAAGGAGCTGCAGGATCAGGCCGATAGATAGTGAAGCTATTTGTTTGTAACTATCTGTTCCAAGTCATCAGTTATTGGTATTCTGCAGAAGATTTATTCAAACGCAGTGCAGGGGAAAAGCTGAAGGTAAAAATGTAGAACTTGTGTATAGGTCTTTGAAATGAATTCCAGTAAAACTACAGAAAATAACTTTTCAAGGTTGAATTATGTGCATACTAGATGCATTTTCTATTTCAAAAATAAAATCACTGCAAAATAATCAGAATGCTTCAATGGTAAAAAAGTGCTTTCCCCATATCGTTGGTTTAAAGAAATCCATCCTCTTTCCAACTATTGAGCTACATGTTACCCTCCTCCATGCAACATAGATATTAACCAACTGTGATCGTTTACAGGCAAAACATGAGGGGTGAGAGTAGCCATTCCACATCATCCTCCCTCCTTTAAACTCGATACTACTGAAGCCCTTCAGTACAGTAGAGGCCCTCTAGATCGGGAGGGTGAGAGACAATGGAAGCAGGGAACAGCCATTCTGCATGTCATTTTCTTCACACTATTCATGATTTCATAGACCTCTATCTAGGGTGACCATATTTCCCTATGCTGAATATGGGACACCTGGTAAAATTGTCCATTTTAGCAACACACACACATACAGGAACCATGGCTCTTACTGATCAGTGTATGTGAAGCTTTGGTTGTGCTTAATGTCCCTTGGGATGGAGTAGTAGGGGCAGGGATGCAGACCAATGCCAACTGAAATGTTGACAAGGGGCATAGGGAGGTGCTGTAATGGAGCTCTCTAGGAACTGCTAAGGGAGGCGAGCCCAGGATTGTTGCATCTGTAGGTCCACAAGAGCCTGTAGCATCTGTGTTTGCTGCCAAGAAGCCCCATTATGTCCTAATGCATTTCCCTCACCTTTTCCTGCTGAGATTGCTGGGCCTTTCTCCAGTCCACTCTTCTTCTCCAGGCTGTCTGCAAAGTTCACCCTCCAGGCCCTGTGTTCAGCATCCCATTGAACATGCCATTCTGAGTCCTCTTCCTTTTCCTCCTCATCTGGCTCAGGCATTCCATGGGTGTGGAGGGGAACCCCTCAAGACTGTGATGGAATTTCAAGTGGATCCTGGCTCATAACATAGCTAGACACCCTTGGGTCACTTGTACCCCAACCACCTCATCAAAGGTAGCCACAGTGGTCTGCAGGGCGATAGTAGGTCCACCAACTATGGCATGCAGCTATTTATAAAAAGCTGCAGGTCTGTGGCTCAGCACCAGATCGACTGTTGGCCTCCCTGGCTTTTTGGTATGCCTGCCATAGTTCCTTTGCTGTCACCCAGCACTGCTAATGATCCCTGTCGAAATCTGCTCATAGATGTCTACATTTCAATGACTGGTCTGCAGCTGTGCTTATCCAATATCTCCTGTCTGTTCTAGGCCAGAGCACATCTGGAGCACGTAGCCAGCATGGTCTGCTGGGCAGTTGCACGCAACCATGGAGAGCTGCTAGGTGCGCTTGCGAAGACAGACAACCAGGAAAAGGCTTTCAAACATTTGCAGGGTTTTAACATAGGGGGAGGCTTCCAGACTCCATGATCCCTGGACAGAGGAGTTCACAATTGTGATCAGAGTGGTCAATGCTGGGCATTGTGGGACTATTGCTGCTGGAGGATTGTTAGGGTTGACATAAGCAATGCAGTATCCACATTAGCACTGCGTTGACCTAGGCACATCTATCATGGCTCAGTGCCACTCGGGGAGGCGGTGTTACTAGGTCAGTGTAATGGATAGCTTACATTGGTGGGAAACAAATTTCAGTGTAGACATATGCACAACTAGGTAAATGCAATGTTACATCAACCTAACTTTGTAATGTAGACCAGGCCTCAGAGTTCCCAACCAATAGGCAGGAAAACCCACACAGGTGTAACTGGCTCTTTGACAGTAATGCAGATATGCCAAAAGACAGCATTACAACCTGAAAGAGCTACTAATGGATGGGCCTTAACAGGTTCAGAGATTGGATTAATTATAAGTACCCAAAATGTCCATTAATCTTTTACATGGTCAGCAGTGGGCTATAAAACTTGCAAGAAGGAGCTCCTTCGTGTGGTTTCTAGTACTCAAGTGAGTGAGTACTAGATAATGAGCTTTACATGGACTGGGTTTTTTTCATTCAGGTCATAACCAAAAGAGGCCAGTGAAGTCAATGGAAAGATTCCCTTTTATTTCTTTGAATCAGGCTTAGAGCAAATGCAAACTTGATTAGTATGGTTTAGAACCTGAGTTAAGTATAGCACTGTGTACAAGAGGCTATCAATCACTTGCAAGATGTAATTCTTGAAAATTACTTGATATCAAATCAATTAATGCCATTTGTGCTACCCCACATGTGAAAGATCAGCTACTTGGCAGTCTAAGAGTATATCTATATTACAGTCACGGGATGCGGTTGCAGCTTGTGTAGACATATCTGAACTAGCTTTAATCTAGCTGGCACAAGTACCAGATCACAGAAGTTGTAGCAGCATGGGCTGAGTAATTACCCAGGGTTCCAGATGGGCTTGTACAGCCCCCACTGAAGCCCCTGCTGACAGTACCCAAACTAGCTAGATGAAAGCAAACCCAGGTGTGTCTCAACCAGCTGCAATCACACCCCATGACTGCAGTGTAGACATATCCTTAAAAATGTCATATTAGTCTGGCACTGGTTAGGCAGCTGATGTGCTCTGACACTGCTTCTCCCAATGATTAGTATAGACTCATTGTTTCCTTGTATCTGTTGTATCCACCTGTTGTCTCATCTTATACTTACAATCTAAGTGTTTAGGAGCAGAGACCACCTCTTTGTTATACATTTCTGCATTGCGTAGCACAATGAGCCCCTAGCCTCTAGGCTTTGCCACAATAAAAATAATTTTAAACACCGATTGGTCAAAGCACACACTAATGTTGTGTACAGCACATTCTACACATCAGACCCCTGGATCTCTATATTCACTATTTGGACACTACATTGATCAGTGTTATAGAACACTGTAAAATAGATTCTCTTGAAACAGCCGCATTGTCCTGCGTCTTTAGGCCTGACTCACCACTGCATTACTCCAGTTTTATACTGATGTAATGCCATTGATTTCACTAAGTCCATCTCAGTAGTGTCATGCTGGCATAAAACTGTTACAATTGAATCAAGGCCTTTGTCTTCATAGCTGCCTCAGATAATTTTGAATTAATTTATTATGACTGCTGTTGAGCATTAGCCAAGACAGCTCTTGGGAAATGAGAGGGGTAAGAGGGGATCTTCTGGGTTTGCATCAAAAGATTTCACAGGATTTCTAGAAAAAAAAAAAGTCACTTTAAAATGAGATACATTCTCAGGCCTGGTCCACACTATGAGGTTAGGTCGAATTTAGCCACATTAGGTTGAGTTCCTAAGCAATGCGGCTACACAACCAACCCCGTTCCGCCAACCTAAAGGGCGCTTAAAATGGATTGCTGTACTCCTCCCCGACGAGGGGAGCAGCGCTAAAATAGACCTTCCTGGGTCGAATTTGGGGTAGTGCAGACACAGCACTGTGAAATTTGATGGTATTGGCCTCCAGGAGCTAGCCCAGAGTGCTCCAACGTGACCGCTCTGGACAGCACTTTCAACTCCGATGCACTAGCCAGGTACACAGGAAAAGCCCTGGGAACTTTTGAATTTCATTTCCTGTTTGGTCAGAGTGGCAAGCTCAGCAGAACAGGTGACCATGCAGTCCCAGAATCACAAACGAGCTCCAGCATGGAGCTAACAGGAGACACTGGATCGGATTGCTGTATGGGGAGAAGAATCTGTGCAGGCAGAACTCTGATCCAGCAGAAGAAATGCTGATATATATGCCCAAAAAAAAAAAAAAAAAAATCACACAGAGAATGGTGGACAGAGGCTACACCAGGGACACACAGCAGGGCCGTGTGAAAATTAAGGACCTCAGGCAAGCCTACCAAAAGACAAAGGAGGCAAATGGTTGCTCTGGGTCAGAGCCCCAGACATGATGCTTCTATGATCAGCTGCGTGGCATTGTAGGGGGGGATCCTACCACTACCTCACCACTGTCCTTGGACACCTGCAAGGGGGGAGCCTCACGCAACACGGATGATGATTTTGTGGATGAGGAAGAGGAGGAGAATGCACAGCAGGCAAGTGGAGAATCCATTTTCCCCAGCAGCCAGGACCTTTTCATCATCCTGGAGCCAACACCCTAGCAGGGCGAATTGTTCCTGGACCCTGAAGGTGGAGAAGGCACTTCTGGTGAGTGCACATTTGTAACTACACTACAGGGGTTAAAAGCAATTGTGTTTAATGTTTGATTTGCCCTGAACAATTGGGATGCATTCATGGCCAGTACAGCTACTGGAAAAGTCTGTTAACGTGTCTGGGGAATGGAGCGAGAATCCTCCAGGGACATCTCTATGAAGCTCTCCTAGAGGTACTCTGAAAGCCTTTGCAGAAGGTTTCTGGGGAGGGCTGCCTTATTTTGTCCTCGATGGTAGGACACTTTACCTCGCCAAGCCAGTAGCAAGTGGTCTGGAATCACTGCAGCACAAAGCATGGCAGCGAATGGTCCTGGGTTTTGGTCACATTCATGCAACATTTGGTCTTTATCTTTCTGTGTCAGCCTCAGGAGAGTGATATCATTCATGGCCACCTGGTTGAAATAGGGGAATTTTTGTAAGGGAACAGTAATCCCCTCTGTTTGGTGATCCCCAGCACATTAGACCCCGATCATGCTGGGCTGTTTGCGCTTGGCTAAAAGGCATCCTCCCAGAGAATAGCCATGCGGCGGGGGAGAGGTGTGCTGCACATCCATCCCAAAACCACAGCCCCTCCTTTTAACCAGCATTGGTTGCTATGGGAAAGGAGGGTGCTGCAGTTTGAAACCATTCTCACATGTTACGAACGCAGAAGAAGCCAACCCCGCATACCCTTTGGCTTACCATGGCTGCCTGGAAACCAAATTCTGTTGCCCAGCCATGTGTGATGTGTCACCATATTGGCAGGCACACAATATAAAAGGCAAAATGCAACCTTGTACCTAAAACACATGTGCTGTCTGCTGTGAATTGCTTGATTCACTGTGAAAGAGTCTCCCTTTTGTTCTCAGAAATGTATCTTCTTAAATTCTACTCTCCCTTTTTTCCCCCTGCAGCTGCAAATGTTTCTATGCTCCTCGTATCAACTCCATCCCTGAGGTTATCGCAGATTAGAAGGCGGAAAAAAACGCACTTGTGATGACATGTTTTCAGAGCTCATGCAGTCCTCCCACACTGATAGGGCACAGCTGAATGCGTGGAGGCATTCAGTGGCAGAGGCCAGGAAAGTGTACAGTGAGCATGACCGGAACACGTAGGAGGAGATGCTGAGGCTAATGAGGGAGCAAACGGACATGATGAAGCATCTGGTGGAGCTGCAGGAAAGGCAACTAGAGTTCAGAACCCCACTGCTTCCATTGTGTAACCGCCTGTCTTCCTCGCCAAGTTCCAGATCCTATTTACCAGACACCCAAGAACGCGGGGGGGGAGCCACTCAACTCCAGGGGATGGCCCAAGCAACAGAAGGCTGTCATTCAAACAGCTTTGATTTGTAGTGTGGCTACAATAAGCAATGTGGCCTTGTCCTTCCCTCCTCCCGCACCCCACCCCGGCTACCTTTTACTAATCAGCGTTGTCAGTGATCTCACATTTTTAATAAATAAAGAATGAATGGATTCAGGACAATAGTGACTGAATTTCCTGTGCCAGCTGTGGTCGAAGAGGGGGCGGGGGATTGGCTTACAGAGAAGTACATTCACCAAAGGGGGCGGCTTTGCATCAAGGACAAACACACACAACTGTCACACGTAGCCTGGTCAGTCATGAAACTGTTTTTTCAAAGCCTCTCTGAAGTGCAATGCGCCTTGGTCTGCTCTTCTAATTGCCCTGGTGTCTGGCTGTTCAAAATTGGCCACCAGGCAATTTGCCTCAACCTCTCCCTGCGCCCCTCTCCCCCCGCCATAAACATCTCCCCATAACTCTCACAGATATTATGGAGCATACAGCAAGCAGCAATAACAATGGGAATTTTGGTTTCGCTGAGGTCTAACCTACTCAGCAAACAGCGCCAGCGCCCTTTTAAATGTCCAAATGCACATTCTACCACCATTCTGCACTTGCTCAGCCTATAGTTGAACTGCTCCTTACTGCTGTCCAGGCTGCCTGTGTACAGCTTCATGAGCCATTGGAGCAAGGGGTAGGCTGGGTCCCCAAGGATAACTATTGGCATTTCAACATCCCCAATGGTAATTTTCTGGTCTGTGAAGAAAGTCCCTTCTTGCAGCTTTTCGAACAGCCCAGAGTTCTGAAAGATGCGAGCATCATGCACCTTTCCCGGCCATCCCACGTTGATGTCAGTGAAGTGTCCCTTGTGATCCACCAGTGCTTGCAACATCATTGAGAAGTACCCCTTGCGGTTTATGTACTGTTTGGCAAGGTGGTCCGTGCCAAGATAGGGATATGTGTTTCGTCTATTGCCCCACCACAATTAGGGAACCCCAGTGCAGCAAAGCCATCCATTATGACATGCACATTTCCCAGAGTCACTACCCTTGTTAGCAGAAGGGTATTGATTGCCTTGGCTATTGGATCACAGTAGCCCCCACAGTAGATTTGCCCACTCTGAATTGATTCCCGACTGACTGGTAGCAGTCAGGCGTTGTAAGCTTCCACAGGGCTGTCGCCACTCGCTTCTCAACTGTCAGGGCAGGTCTCATCTTGGTATTCCTGTGCTTCAGGGCAGGGGAAAGCAACTCACAAATTTGCATGAAAGTGGCCTTACACATGCGAAAGTTTCACAGCCACTGGGAATCATCCCATACCTGCAACACTATGCGGTCCCACCAGTCTGTGCTTGTTTGCTGGGCCCAGAATCGGTGTTCCACTGTATCAACATGCCCCAATGCTGCCATGATATCCCAATTGCCACATCCTGTGCTTTCAGGAACGTCTGTGTCCATGTCCTCCTCACAATTGTCTTCGTGCTGCCAGCTCCTAGCTAGGCTCTGCACAAACTGCAGGATAAATGTGCGAGGTGTTTACAATGCTCACAAAAGCAGTGTGAAGCTGAGCGGGCTTCATGCTTGCCATGCTATGGCGTCTGCACAGATAACCCAGGAAAAAAGGCACGATTGTTTGCTGTTGCTTTCAAGGAGGGAGGGAGGGAAGGAGGGGAGACTGCCGACATGTACTCAATACCACCCGCGACAATGTTTTTGCCTCATCAGGCACTGGGAGCTTAACCCAGAATTCCAGTGGGCAGCGGGGACTGTGGGATAGCTACCAAGAGTGCATCATTCCGTGAGTCGATGCTAGCCACGGTATTGAGGACAGACTCCGCCGACCTAATGCGCTTAGTGGGGACACGCACAATCGCCTATAGCAACAGATTTCATAAAGATCGACTTCTATCAAATCAACCTAATTTCGTAGTGTAGCCATGCCCTCAGGCTCTGTTTATTAGTGCACAATGACCAAAGTAATGAGACAGGAGACATTTTTCCCTGGCCAGAATCCTATGTACACTCAGCTCAGCTGCTGCACTACTTCAACAAGGAAAAGGCTGTATAGAAGCAGGATACACATGCCCTCAGCAACTCAAAACAATTACCATCATTTGTAATAAGGACAACTTAACCACAGACACAGGTGCCAAGTGCAAACATTCCAGCGTAAACACATAATTACAATTGCATGTCCTTCTTCAGCCTGACACTAAGGGCTTACACATGGAAGCTTTTCATGGACAAGAGAGGAAGTGATATAAATATGAAGGCCTGTCAGAGCTCAGTAGTTAGTTTTTGCAATGTAGATACTGTTGAAGCAGATGAATCTTTATTACCTCATCCCCCATTTCAGAGAAGTTTCTTTTTGTCAACTTTTCTACAACTTCATTCTTATCATTAATCAATTTAAATTGCAAACTCCTTACCTTATATTTTCCCTGTATATAAATGGCAATACACTCCCTGGTACTATCAAAAAAAAAAATATCCCCCTGACTGTCCTCAACTGTGACACCTGTCTTGGCTGATTTAGTCATTTTGTAACTTTTCTTTTGATGAATGAATTTTTTAAAGTGTATTTGACATTGAAATACATCCCAATAGTGGATCAGAGGACACTGAATTTGGTTCATGCTAGGAGAGTAATTGCTCAGTATCCTTAAAGTTATTTTTCCCCTTCATGATTCCAGTTTCTTGCTTTTTATCTTTCCAAAGTTTATGGTCTCTTCTGTCCACAAACAGAGCAATCATGGTTCTCTACATCTCCCTTCCTTCCCTTCAGGGCCGGCTCCAGGAACCAGCTTGGCAAGCAGGTGCTTGGGGTGGCCACTCCGGAGAGGGGCGGCACGTCCAGCTATTCGGCGGCAATTCGGTGGACGGTCCCTCACTCCCCCTTGGAACGAAGGACCTCCCGCCGAATTGCCGTCACAGATCGCGATCGTGGCTTCTTTTTTTTTTTGTCTGCTTGGGGCGGCAAAAACCCTGGAGCCAGCCTTGCTTCCCTTACTGCAATTCTTTCCTACATTAAGCACATTGTCTTTTAAAACTTCACCCCAACCACTATCCTGGAAAACATAGTATAAATATCTAAGGTGTGTCTATACCTACTGAGGTCCCCATTGTTCTAATATTGGATGATCTAACTGTTGTTCTGTGAAGAGCTCCACCTGTCTTTCCAGAATGTTATAGGTCTTAACCAAAATTTCCAAATGAAATATGAACGGTCACTTCTTGTTCACATAAGGATTTCTGTCAGTCACTCTTTTTATACTGCTTCAATATTTTGCAAGGCTCCATCAGTTCTCTCAGCAAGATTAATTTTTACAGAGGTTTCCTCAATAGGAAATTCAAGGCAAGTAACCCAGCCTTGTACACTGTTACTCTTAGTAAGAACCTCTTTAAATGTATAGATCAGTGATTGATGGCTCATTTAATCAGATCCAGATAAGAACCCACAACATAAGAAGTGCACCAGATAATGATAGTTGATCTCTCTGTAATGTAGAAGGCCATTGTATTTTTCCAGTTTTATAACAGTGAAACTCCATTGATTTCAATGCAATTACACCTGTATCACTGGAACAATACAGCAATTAGGCCCAATGATTTTTTTTTTTTAAACAGGTTTTGAATTTGCTTTCTCCTGCTCAGATAATTTTGGATGACAGCATTTCCCAATGGATCTGGAACTGGATTGGGAATCACGAGATGTAATTTCTATTCCTAGATCTGTCACTGACCTGTTGTGTGATTTTGGACAAGTTACTTTGCCTCTCTGTGCCTCAGTTTCATCTTTTAATATTTTTACCCTTCTGTGTAAAGCAGTTTGAGATCTAAGGATGAAAAGTATTATTAAGAGATGAGTTCTCCAGTCAACATAATTAAACCACCCCCAACAAGCGATGGTAGCTATGTCAGTGGGAGAAGCTCTCCCACCGACATACCACTGTGCGCACTACCACTTATGCCAGCGAAACTTATGTCACTGAGTGACATCCCTGAGCGACATAAGTTTTCCCAACATAAGCAGTAGCGTAGACATAGCCTTAAAACTTCAAGAGACCAGGAGGCAGCAACCTTAGTCATAGTGGGCATTTACACATACTGATAGACCATGTTAGACCTACTACTGAGTGTGTTAATGAAGCTACTACATTAGCTCACCCCATAAGAACCTGTGCTTTTGAAGCAAACCACCATGTACTCATAACCGCATACATTCATGTGATTGGCTGAGCATAGAGGTTATGAGTACAAGATCATGGATTGCATGGCACTGTGCATGAGTTAATGTGAGGATTTCACAGAATGAATAGTGGAATTGGATTTTTAACCTTTTACTAACATACTTCATTGTGAATCTACTGTTCCAATGGCAATTAAATTCTCAAGTACAGAAACACTCATTCAGGGATTCAAGTGAGCAGCTCATTGTAATCTCAGTCACAGATGTAAAACATATGCGACAAAGTTAAAACAACGTATTGTTTCTGTCTGAAGAGTGTTTCCATTTGCTAATGGCTCTCATACATAAGCAGGTGCCGCTGTAAAGAGATGGAGAAGCACTGAGTTGGCCATATGACTACAGTGGCAATGCAAAATCATCCACAAGAGCGGAAGGTTTCAAATTAAAACACGTGTAATTCATTTCCTTCTCATAATATCCTCTGGTGACATTTGTGCTAAAGTCTAGCTGTTTGCAATATGTGTGTGAAGTTTCATAAATTGATTCTAAGATAGTTTTTGCTCTGGAGAGTGACAGCTGAAGCAGGGATTAAAAGAAGACGGAATGCAAGTTCCTGCTGTGCTCTCTCTGCCTGGGAGCAGCCAAGCCACAGTGTAAGGACACTTCAGGGAGCAACTGTGGTTTGTTTTTGTTTTTCTTGCCAACTCAGGATTTTTTCTGTTTGACTTAGTTCCTCTTTCCTTACGTCTGTCATTGTGTGTGACAGGCTAATTATGATATTCATTTTTGAATATTTTTAGAGATAGCCTACAATGCAGAATAATGTTTTAATAGAAATGTGCAGAAAACAGCAGGCGTTTGACATCCAGTTTAGTTAGAACTGACACCCTTAAATAAAAGGAAGAGGAAGAGCACATGTGGCCTATAAATTTATTACATTTCAACATACATGCTTAAGGAATAGAGACCCTGAATTGACCTGACCAAACGATTTCGTGATTGCTCCATACAAGTATCTTTTATCTTGTCATAAGTAAGAAAGAGGGAAATTGAGGTTACTTATCTGTAACTGGAGGTTCTTCAAGATATGTGGTTCCTGATGTGTATTCCATACATGGGTACTCATGCTCACCATGCACCTGAGTTTGCAGATTTATAGTACAGTGTCTGTTTGTCTGCACATACGCAGTTCTCCTCATGCTCCGAACCAAGTGAATAATGCTGCTCCAGTTCCTTCTCCTACCATGAATTGGTCATGATCTGCAGCGGAGGGCAGTGGAATACAGATAGGGACAACACATCTCAACGTAACCTCCATTTCTTTGAGGGATGATCCCTATGTGTATTCCACCTGTGGGAGATTAGTAAGCAGTAGTTAATCAGGAGGTGGATGCAAGGATGCAGATGGTATGAATATCTGTAATACTGCTGTCCCTATCTGTAGAAGTCTGGACCAGTGCTTAATATTTTGTAATGGTATATACAGAGATCCACCTACCTGCCCTACATATATGTAGTAAAGGTTACTCTCGCACAGATGCTGCAGATGTTCCTTGTGCTCTGGTGCAATGGACTCACACCTCTCCCCCATGGTTTTTTATTTGGATGATGCAGCCCAAAATCCACTTACAGAGTCTCAGTGCTTGACCCATTGATTGGATGTTGATAAGATGGATTGAAATCCTCAGGAGGTCCAAGAACCAGAAGTATCTCAGCCAGTTGGTTGTGATGAGGATGACCTGAACCTTGTTGTGATGAATCTTTTGCATGATTTGTGGTGTTAGTGGGATGGGAAGGAAGGCATATCTGAAGTGGTCCATCCAGGATAGTAGAAGGGCATCATCCTTCAAGCCACAACCCTGAGCTGCTCTGGAGAAATACAGGGGGAATTTTTTGATCTTCTGCAAGGTGTAAAGGTCCAAAGACAGTATTCTGTCCTAAACAAGATCTTCACGCAGTGGAGAATCATGGATCTTCCATTCATTGTTTGTGGAAAAATGTCTGCTGAGACTATCTGCTAGGGAGTTATTACCAACTCTCTATTGTGGATGGGTACTCATGTTCTCAGCTAAAAGAGGAGAGCAGTCCCATGTCCTCAATGTGATATCTTCCTCCAGCATAATGATGTCTCTATATCAGTTCAGACACGAGAGGAGACTGAGGATAAGGAGACATACATCTCAGATACCACTGATTCAACCTACACCTTGGGGTGAGGGCAGTCAGATCCAACATTTCCCTGGTCACAGTGGAGGTCTGATCTCTCTGGAGCCGTACTGGTAACAGAATATTGAAGGTCACAGCAGGAGATGCCTGTCTTTTGGTTTATATGTCAGAACCAAGATCAGAACTGATGGCTCCATACTCCTGCATGCCACACTATCCTGTAGTGGGGGGGTGGGAAGGGGTGTTACTCAGCAGGCATAAGTTCTTAGGACCTGTGCGCAAGGATTCCTTCAACTTGGAAGGAGTCAAAAAGAAATCTTTTCTCTTTGAAACAGATTTAGAAGAGGATTGTTTTCTGTGCTTGTGAACGGGCCCTCTCATGAGAAGTCTTTGACTCTTTAGGCTTGGAATTTGTAGCTTGAGCTTGCGCTCAGAGGCGCGTTGCCTGTGGATTGAGACTAATGTATGGGGACTGGGGTCCTTCCCTGCCTGGATCTGACTTGGGGTCTCATGGCTTTCTCCATTACCTGTTCTCTGAGTCTGAGCTCTTGGCCATCACTAGATCAGGGAAAGAAGGAGCAGTGAATACTGCACTTAGAAGAGATGTGAGCCTCACTAAGGCAGTAAAGGCAGCCTTGCTGTTTGTCACTCACTGCAGGGCCAGGAAATGCAATTCTTAAACAAGGACATAGTCCTTGTCCTCAGGGGAGAATTTTCCCAAGGCAGAGAGAGAACTAATAAAACTCCACTATACTAAGTGCTATAAGCTAGAAATCTAAAAGTGAAATACTGATAACTATTTACAATATATACATCTTTACAGATTGAAGCAACGATGGAAGAAGCTGTGGCCACAGGATTCTGATTCAGGCCATGCGGTGGTAAGAAGGGACTGGAGAGGTAACAGTCTAACACTGCCCCTTACACTCTTAGTCTGGAGCCCAAGGAGAACTGTGCAAGTGCAGACCAATGGACACAGCTTACTAAAAATCACCAAACTCAGGCACATGGTGCACATGTATACCCACATATGTAATGCACACATGGACTACCACTCTAAGAAGAAAGAAGAGTTTGGGGCATCCGTCTCCTCTTGAGCTTTTAAACTGCAAAGATTTCCCACAAAGTCCTGATCATACTAGGTTCTCATCACTGTAAATTTCTATTGCAACCAATGGTAGATGAGTTGCTCAGAATAACTCAGCAGATGCTCAGCACCTTGCAGGAAGAGCATGTACGAGAGCATCTGACACAGGGAACACCTGCAAACACCAGTGCCAGCAAAAAGCTGGTGGGGGGCATGACCTTTAATCCATATAGAACTTATGGAGCAAAAAAGAAAGCTGTACCCAACCCCACAGACTAAGGCAACGACATGCAGGGGAAGCCTCTCAAAGCTTCTGTCTGGGAAGCCTCTCAAAGCTTCTGTCTATCCCCCCCCACCCTGCATCTCACTGGCAGTGCAGCAAGTTTGATGGCAGCAATGACAGATGACATTGATCCCCCTTCAATTCCATCATTCTGTAACCTATCCAAGTGGGAGCAGAATCACACTGCATGAAGCTCTGAGCAGCATCAGTTTCCATGACACTTGCTCGCTGAAAATTTGTTTCAGAGTGAAGAATACGACATAAAGCAGCTGTGCCCCAGCTCCCCTCCCTCTCCATCTTGACACAAACATCTCCAAACAGCACCAGCCATGCTGCATTTCTGCAGAGGAGCTGTGGCAGGCTCAGGGGTGGGGGGGAGAGCACACCCAGTGGTTAGGGACTCATCTGGGATGGGGGAGACTTAAATTCAAGTCCCTACTCCAGAGCAGGGATTCAAATCTGGGTTTCCCACATCACAGGTGAGTGCCCTAACCATGGGCCTAAAGGTAATGGGAGGGCACCACCACCTCCTCCCCACCTTTTGTGAATGGTGCTTAAGTCTCCTTGTGAATCCAGCCGACAATTATTTTCGAACGCAACTATTCAGCAAATTCATGTCAAATTCACAAATAATTTTGCATTGACTTCATTTTTCAGCTAATGAACTGTCTGAAAATTTTTGCCCAACTCTAGATTCTGGGAATGCTTCTAAAGATATGCCCCACGAGATGCAATGCAATCACTTATGACAATGACATTAATTAGCATATCTTCTGGAATGAAGCCGCAGAAAGAAATAAAATGTGATGCATTAATGAAGGAATTATTAGATTTGGAATTAAGGCATAAAAATATTAGCAATGATACAGATGTTATATATTAACACTATAATCAGAAGAAAAAATAATTCAAGTAAGAATGATAAAGTAGAGTAATCTATGTGCTGGGTAAAATAGATGATGAGGCAAATTGATTGTTGATTTTATTTAAGGGCAAAAGAACAAGAGAGAATTTGTAGCTATTATAAATGTGAGTGAGAAATTACATGATCTCAGGGACAGAATACTATCTTTCCTGGGTGTTTCTCCCTCAAGTGAAAGTGAAGAACAGAAGATAAGCGGCCTACTTTAAAAGGGAAAAAAGAAAGATCATAATGATAAATGAATAAAAAGGAGTAGAGGTGAAAAATCTATTAAAAAAAAAACCCTATAAACAAAACTCCAGTCTAAATTATCCCTGCTCTTTTGAACAGTTCAACCACAGATCCAGACTTTATGGTCTAGGCATCCATTCGAAACAGAGGAAATGTTTTCCCTTACCTTAGCAGCGCTTTTAACATATTTTACTAGATGGTACCTCTCTTGGCAAAAAACTATGTGTTTCATGGACGGACTGATACAGAGGACAAGGACCCTAACAACTGCATCTCTTAATGATCCTTGTCACTTGTAATATAAAAATTCTGGTCAACTTGGGTTTTTAAGGGTCTCATCTGAAATAAATAAAGGTACTACTATGCAGTATGCACATTAAAAAGAGTACATTTTTTGAAGTACTGAGGGTCAGCCTCACTTTTTTCAGGTGCAGCCGGCAACTACAAAATTTACACCTGCATTTCTGTAACAAACAGTTTCCATTTTAAGATGGAATTTTAACCAAAAAAAACCCAACCCACAAGACAGCCATTGTCACCTCAAGACTAGATTACTGCTATAAGGTGCAGCTCCATGTAGAGTTCAAATCAAGCTAAAAACCTCAGCTGGTACACTACTTGGTAGCGCTCTGATTAATCAGTGTTTCTTGACAGCAGCATGTGACGCCTGTGCTCAATGATCTGTCCTGGCTGCCTATTTTTCCAGGTAGAGTTTAAGTTATTGATTTTGACCTAGGAAGCCCCAAATGGCTTGACACCTTCATAGCAAGAGATGCACTATGCCCTACTGCCACAGCTGTAATCAGCAAAAGCACTCAGGTTGGTTCCTTACCCACCCCACCCCCCAGTTTAAGAGAGGGGATTACAGTAAAGCATTTGCCAGGGAGAATCCTCATACTTAGTGATCTACTTTCCCACCCTGGTCTGAAAAAACAAAAAACAAAAATACAGATCTAATTACCTGCAGGGCATGGTGCAAGGTTTAACTATTTACTCAGTGAGATTTTCAAAAGCTCATAGTGATGACCTAACTCTGTTCCCACTGAAGTTAAAAGAAGTTTTACCAATGACTTCAGTGGGAGCAGAGTTAAGTCATCACTGAACACTTTGGAAAATACTACCCTAAGTGTTTTGGGAAGCAGTTTGATGGTAGCTGTGTTTTGTGTGGGCGGGTGGTGCTATTGTTGGAGTTAGCTGCTAGTTTTAGTTGAAAATTTGGTTTTGTTACTTGTGTCAAAAGAACAAATAAGCAAATAGGAATCTTTTAAAATATTCTTATAAAGTCAAATGATATTATGAAGGTGCTGATCACAATTCCATAGTTCATGGTGAGTTGAGTGTTGCACTTAAAACAGGGATTGAACCACGTGGCTGTGTATGAAAAGCATAGAATATCCTCCCCAAAATTACAATATAGAATGAATTTTCTGATAACTTTCTAGTAAATCCATTAATTGAGTTAAATTAATTAAAACTGTGTCCTTTAAGTAATCTAGAACCCTGTGCCAGACATTGTCCTGAATGATCTCAGTAACCAATTCACACAGATTCTTCAAACTTCCCCTATAATTAGGGCCCTACCAAATTCACGGTCCATTTTTGTCAATTTCACAGTTAGGG